>NC_081415.1:422123756-422723756 GCF_030272615.1 Cryptomeria japonica | reverse complement strand
GTGCTTCACATCCAGAACTACTTACCTAAATCCTTGCATAAGCAATATCATTTTGCAACTCTATTCAAGTAATTTAATTGAGCCCTTGGGCCAAAGCATAAACAAAAAACCACATATCTCATCAGTGATTCACATCCAGAACTACTTACCTAAATCCTTGTATAAGCAATATCATTCTGCAACTCTATTCAAGCAATTTAATTGACCCCTTGGGCCAAAGCATAAACAAAAAACCACATACATTTAACAATGCACTGAATAAAATAAACCCTTGGTTGATTTCACTCAAAAACTGATAGAATCATACAATGGAGAGAAGCTAAACCTAAACCATATTTTCATTTATTTCAAATGCTGCTTCTACCACATAACACTTTACATTCCATTCTTCAAATGCCTGCAAAAAACTTGAACACTGGACACAATATAAAAATTGCTCTGCAAGATGCATTACATGCTTGCTCAAAATAACCAGTCTACTACATGGATCTAAAACCTCTAGACAAGAACTACCTACAAACCATGTACAAGAGAAAATTTTCAGAACTTTTACAACAAAGAAGAAGGAAGAATAAATAGAAGAGAAGAAGACTTCAGATCTGCTCTTGCTTTGCCACATGTCTTCATCAATTTGCCCTACTGATGCCATGTGTCCTATCTCTTTCATCTCTCTGCATCTGAAAAAATCCTTGCATTTTCAAAATCTGATCTGCACTTTCCCAAAATATCTTCTAACTGAAAATATTCTCCATTTTTGCTCTCTTTATGCTTGGACTGAAAAATATCTTCTCTCGTGAATACATTCTGCACTTACTTTGCATTTTACCATTTCATTACCAAATATCTGTCTTATTCTCACGAGGTACTCTTCACATGAAAAAAGATTTTATTTGCTACAACATTCTATTGTAGTGAAAATAATTCACTTATATTTTCACTTTTGCCATTAAAAACCAATGCTCACCTATGAATACTTTAACCCTTTCTGTGAATATCTTTTACTTTACATTCTCCTCATAATGCAAAAGACACAGATGCTTTGGGTAAAACCCTTTCCATAATGAAAATTTTAACCTGTATCTATGCTAACTTTATCCATATAATGATTTCATTTGGCATAAAATAATATACTTACTACCATCTCTCTTTATACATCCAAGGAAAATATCACATCTGACAAAATATTTATTTCTTTTTTAGTATCTTAAAACCCCTTAATTCATGAATAGGTAGATGCCTATCATATTTTCACATATTCAGAGCCTTTTGTGAAAATGTTTTACCTTTGTGAAATCATTTTATCTGTTGCACACTGTCAATTCATTCCTGGCTGCAAATAATCATTATTTTCCATTTACACATCTCTTTCTAACAAAAAGTATTATTGCATTCCTCCTACTTCTGGGTAAATACTTATGTGGAATCATTTTTTAATTCTTGAAAAAAATTTGGTGCAATACTTAAGTTCCACATGAAAATTAATTCCTTCCTTGATGCTAGTTCTTCAATTGTAAAATATTTCACTTATGGGTGAAAACATTTAACTGGTGCATATTAACCATTCTCCCCACTTTGCTTTCATTCATTTTACTTGGCATATTTTTTCAACACAAAATTTTACCCATACACGGTAAAACTGTTAACCTTTCTTACTACAGCAATTCATCATTACCTCTTTCACTCACAATATATTTCCAATAAGAATAAACTCTTCTTGCCTATATAAAACCATATCTTAATTTTATATAAAGCCTTTTTACTGCATTATTTAGTCCCTTGTGAAAATATTTTAGCCAATGAAAATCAATATTGTTATGATATGACTTCTTTCCTCTAAGCAATTGGCATTTTTCAACATTTCTCATTGTTGCTTCCTATGCACAATTACTTTACCCTGAGTAAAACTCATTTCCACAATACACCATTTTACCCCTAATGCTTCATTTTTGTAGATGTGTGCGCATCCACTTTTGCAAAAAATCAGTCTACTTTGACATCGTGATTTTCAACATATGCCTAAGTGCCTATATCATCTATGCATTGATGGCTTTCTATAACCTGCTCCATGGCATCAAACCGTGCTCTTGAGACATTAAAAAGTTTATATGCTTTGTCTATGATTCCATAGTTTGTGTAAATATTTACCAGAGCAACCATAGTATTCAGCAAAAATCCTCTTTCTTGTATGCTTTGATGAATATATATAACTTGTTCCAACACTCCCATGTCATCACAGGTTGAGGGGCATTGAATCTAATTTTATCTCTTATTTGTATTCACTTTGAACAAAAATTCAAACGCCCCCTTACAGCAAATACATCTTGTGTAAAACTTAAAACAATTTTGACTTCAAAATTTAGCACTAATGTCGATACCCTACTCCACAGCTCTCATGTTGGCAAAATACAATAAAAAGAAAGATCGTGGGAGTTCAAACTCTTAACCTGCCAATATTTGCTTGAAAAATAAAGTTCTTTCAATAAATACGTTCCTGCAACTATAACATTCAATGCAATTCCTCTACTGCCGTTGGTGGATGTCTTTATCGCTCCCATTCACTTGCACATTATGTGAAACCCCAATGCTCTGTCGTGCTCACAAATAGGGCAACAACCCTTGCTCGCGATGCCGCAATGCATATCGGCCTCCTTACTTCCCATTGCGCGATCACGCAATAGCTAGGATATAAACAAAGTTGCGCGGCAGTTAATCTTAAAGCAAATCTTTAATTTACTTTCAAATTATTTTATCATTTGCCTCGGGCCTTATATTCTTCATGGATATTTGATTTTAATTTTTTAACTTTCCCGGGCCCACCAAATGCTATACACATTTTCATTTAAAATCATTATAAAATGACTTAAATGATATTTTGAATACCAAATAATATGTTTAATAATGTTAAACATTATTAGATAACTTCTTGAACCATTTTCCCAATTTACCCCATACGTAAGTTATTATTTAAATCAGAATAATGATTAAAATAATAAAATATTACCACCAACCCTACAAATATAACTTCACTGTTTGGTAAGGCAAGCTGGGTCCCTGGCAGGCCCAGCTAAAAACAATTTTGTTTTCAGACAACTGAGCCTTGGCGTTGATTCAAAACCATTTATGCACTCATCTGGATCAAAAATATGTTAGACTTAACCACTGGAAACTAATTTTTATCATTTTTTTGCAAAAATGATCAAAACCACCTCTAGGCCCCTGGAAACTGCTTTCAAAAACTATTCAAACAGCCACCTGAGATTGTGCCATCTGATAGGCACATAGTCTGATATATTGCTAATCACCCTACAAAATCATTTTGCTTGACGATTCCCAAGATGCAAGATATTAATCATCAAAGTTCACTACTTAATTGTTTCTGCACTGAAAACTGTCAAAAAACTCTTCAAACCCAGTTTCAAAACAGTTTTGAAAACATATCAGATGAAATCATGAAGAGCTGGAAACTGGCACACACACTCATTTCACTACAAAGAATCTCAGGGACCAATTGGTTTGAGAAAATAATCATCCGGATGAAAGATATTGATGCTCAAAGTGGCCCATTTACATGTTGTTTCTGCAACACTGGAAAAGTCCATATGGAATGAGCCTTGAAAACTGACCAAATGAAGAGTTGGGGGGCTACAAATTGGGTAGATGGTAGATAAACCTATAGAGAGTCATGGTGTACTACCACTTTTAATTGCAAGTCAACCGGGTGTGAAATACAAAATTCTAAAAAGGGTACTGAACTGCTATTTTACACTGTCTGATTTTCAGAAAACAACAAATTGCAAATGATTTGGCTTTGGCAAACAGGTCAAATGAAATCATAGGCATCTGAAAATGAGCAGGGTAGTACATAATTTTACAAGGAACACAGGGGAACAAGAATTTCCTCATGACAATTAACAGGGTGCAAGTTATAGGCCTCCAAAGTAGGCTACTCAGGCTTTCCTGGAAATGTGAACCATGCAGATTTGTGCAAACACCTAAAAGTAGGTGCATCAAAAACATGTTAAAACTGATTGTAGGAGCTTGCAGATGGATATATGGACTTAATGGAATGTGTCCAACACATTCTCCAAGTGATTTCTCATGAAGTTTACTGGATCCCAACTTATTAGCTTTCAAAAGGGCCTTCTCAAATAGCTTTCAGTGGTGTACTTTTTCATACCTTTAGCAAATTTTATATGACAACCTCTAAATTTCTTCAAAAATTAGGAGGTGCCAACATGGGGTTCGCGACATGGCTTAATCGCCTCCCGTGGATCTGGGTAAGTCTGGTGTTTGTGACATTCGTTGACAGCTTGAGCTTTTGGCGCAACAGCAAACATACCAAGTTACCAACACTAAAACATCCTGCAAATATATGCATGAAATATAAGTTATTCTTATACTTAAATGTTATATTTCATGTATATATTTTGATGAAGAGAATGAAATTGACTTGAAAAAAAAATCGATGGAAATCAGTTTGCAAGTGTTTGGGAGTGTGTTTTTCCCCTTCTTAGCAAAATACAAGACACAAAATGATGAAATGAAACTCATTTTTGCCGTCGCCTTTATTCATTAGCGGGCAAGTTTTTTTCACTAACTCGCCGAGTTTTCAGCGAGTTTTTCCTGGAGAGTTAAAGTCCTAAAAACTCGCTAGGGAAAAATACTCACGAGTTTTTTAAAAACTCGCCAAAAACTTGGTGAGTAGTCCAACTATGATTGGAACGTACAATAACAACGTATAGCTCACATAATCCTCAATTGAGTCATTTACAAGTCCCTAACTATAAATGGAATGCTAAGTTAGCCTCATTGGAATTAGGGTACCAATATTACCTAATGATGCCAATATATATATATATATATATAAAAGGTAGTGAGTAGTTGTTAAGCATCATATTATGAATTCTATTCTTATTGAAGAGTTTTAGAGGTTTGACCCCCTCAAAGTGACTTATTATCATCAAGGACTATCAAGAATTTGCATGCTATTGCTAGTATATTCTTCTGTTGTGCAAGTAATTTCATTACATCAAGTCTAGAAAACTTTTGGGCTTTTTAAAGAGTTAAAGTTTATTACTGAAAAACAATACATGTGCCATGATTGCAAGAAAACCCAGGTAACAGCAATGCAGCTTCAATTACACACACGAAAATTTAAATTTACAGAACAAAAAACTGAAAGGAAACAATATTATTAATACCTCCGTCCATAGAGCCTGTAAAGATGTTTTTCAAGTGATGCGGATCCTTTGCCATGGAGGAAATGGCATCGATGTGTCCACTCATTGCTGCCAAGAATGGTTTTGCAAATATCTGACTCACCAAATAAACCAAATTTGGAAAACTAGTAATTCTGCAAAATATCTAAACCTTGTCTGTATTCTATATAAGCAATATCCAACAAGATTATAATGCTTTTAGTTTTAAAAATCCAGTTGCAAAATACAATTCTACCTTATCCAATTTTGTTGCATTGAGAGCCCTGACGTATTCTTGAGCTCTTGCCTGAGCATGTAGAGCAGGATCATAATTTCTAAAAACTCTCTGTTGATACAAAACCAAAGAGTACAAAGATATAAGAACCAAGCATATCAAGGTACTGAGTTTAGAAGAAAATCCATTGAAATGTACAGATTGTGGAACAAAACAATATCTGTTAAGTATTCCAGTTACAAAGGAGGCAGTTTTCGCATAAAAAATCAAAAAAACTCTATGAGAAGGTATATTTCTCTTGATAATACACTTCCTCAACATACAAGTTAGGAAAGTATTAGCTGAAGTCCTATGTATGCATATGCTAAGGAATTACTAGCTTAAGTCATATGTAGAATTTAAACTTTAAAAAACTATATGAAGATTTGAGTTCATTGAAAAAGTAGTGTTTACACGTTACCAAATATCATCTGCAAGCTAGCAAGAATCAAGAAGCATATTAATGTGATGCCTACCTGAAGGTCCTGACTCCGTTCCCGAGTAAATTCATCTGCTGAACGTGATATCACCTTCACCTTCATCTTTCTCACCTTCAATAAACCCCTGTTAACATGGATAAAACACTGTCACATTTCTAGAGAAAGAAAAAAAGAAAACTAATTTAGGTTATCAGATGAAACTCAAACTTGTAAAAAGATTTGCAAAATAACCAGTTCAATTGTGGCATTGAATGAATATTGAAAGGTTGTACCATTACCTATAAGAGAACACGAGCTTAAAGTTCCCTTTACCAATATTGACTCCCACTTGTCCTAAAACTCTGGTAATACCCTGCTCCTGATTCTAAATTGTAATGGTAGTTAAAATGAAATAAAACCCGTCACGAAATGCCTTGTGCAAGTAACTATAGCAATTGTGTATGCATAATGCATAACCAATCAGTGCAACTCTTCAGCAGTCAAAATTGTTTCTTTAACCATACAGTATCTACTACTACTAGTTCAGTTTGCAATGGGTACACCACAAAAAGTGTCATGCCCCTGCCATGAAGGACATTACTCTCACAAGAAAATCGCTACATTAAAAACTCCGAGTCACTGCCTTCGAACTTGTGCAAAGGAAATTCAAAGGATCTATTAATATGTTTGATTAATATTGACTAAATGTTAATGGACTGCGATTTCCCAAAACATGCATTAAAAACTAAACAGGGATGATTAATTGGCAGCGATTAGCATTAACAAGGCAAACACTTGGATTAAGAGGAGATGCATCCCTTGTAAGGAGGTGTGATGCTAACGAAAGTTGTGCCTATTCACCCCACCATAAAGGACATAAAGGGGATACTGACTCATTTAGGAAAGCATCAAGTGAAGTGAAGACATAAGATATATATTGAGAATAAATATTGTTTACAGCAAGAGTATTATTTTGAAACAAGGTTTAAGAATACTCTGAGTATATTGCAGTCACTTGTAAGCTAAGTTACAAGGTTCGAGTTCGAGTTCGAATTTGACAACAATAAAATTCGGATGAAATTTGAGAGGGGAAAAAATTCGAAAAAAAAATTGTTATTAAATTCGCTTTATATAAATTTGATTCTTTATATAAATAATATATCCACAAAACTTATTAAATAAATAATATTTAATTAAGAATTTTTATTTAAAATTTGTTTAATTTCTTTAATTATTTTAATTTAAATTTATTAAATTTTATATATTAATGATAAAAAATCTAAATTAAATATTCTTAAATATTAAAATTTTAATTTATTAATGTTAATAGTAAAAAATAAAAGTAGAACAATAAAATTCTATTATATAATATATTTAATTTATCGTGCAAAGTGTTTTTAGGGCAGCATATGAAATCATTTATTTGGCGAGTCGTTTTGAAAAGCGGTTAAATAAATTAAAAACACAGCATCCCACCCTTTGCAGCCACTTAGAAACCGTGCATTTCCTGTAGCGATTGCCCACAAAATCCTTCTGGCAAGATATCACATCAGCCCGTGGCACCCTAAGAACTTAGCAAGGGCACTCATACCTCCTGACGACCATTGTTGATTGTTAGACCACCGACGAAATTTTTTTTCAAGCATATATTTTCATACAAAAATCTTCACCTATATCCCTATGAATTTGAAGGCGAATTTCGACAAATTTAAGGCGTTTTTTTTTAAGTTCGCCGAATTTCGAACCTGAAGTCAAAAATTCGGGAACCCTATGAAATAGCTTGTAAGTAAATTTATTGCATTCCACTAAGAGGTATTTATTAGCAATTAGTATGGCAAATTCCTTTAGCAATCTATTTTGAATTGATAGAAATGTCTTGCAAATAGGATGGACGGACAGCCTTCCAAATTCACAAGAGATGGAGGACCCAAAATCCTTCATATCAAGTATGCCACTCTAAGATGGATGGACCAGGAATCCTGCCATGCTCATGGGCCAAGAGGCCAAATGGACCAAAAATCCATTCCATGCTCTTGAGCTTGGTAGAGAAGGATAGTCTTCATGCTTCTTATCGAGTATGTCACCCAAGATGGTGGACCAAAAATCTTGCCATGCTTCTGGGCTGGGAGGCTGAATGGACCAGAAATTCCTGGGCTTAATTGAGGAGGACAGCCAGCCTCCAAGGTGGACTGAGAGATAGAATGGACTAGAAGTCCTTTCATGCTCTTGCAATACAAAGACGACCATCCTTGAGATTGCCATTTGCAAGCATTTCCAATAAATTCCTAATATGGTTGACTATAGGAATATGCCTTGGACTAAATATTAATGATATTAGGGTGTATTGATTTAAATATGAATGACATTTATATAGATTTAGATGCTATCATGGATATCTTAATACTTAACAATTTTTTTAGTCGGTTTCTAGTAATCAATATCGTTTGTATATAAAGGGCATTACAATTGGTAATTTTAATATAAATTTATATTTGCAAATGTATTTCATTTCTCAATTTAAGTTAAAATTGTTGTTTTCAGGTGAATATCAGATATCATATATCCCTATTGGGGACATTACAAAAAGTAGGATAAATTTTCCAGCCACGAATGTATATAAGTATGAACCGAACTTCTGTTAGCTAAATATAGTTGGAAGATAATAAGTAGGATATATTTTCCACAGCAAGTCAAATTATGATATTGCTATTAGGATTCAACTGTGTAGTGTAAATAGTCACTCCATCTATGCCAACCTCTAGGCTAGAAAGAAAATCGGAGATAAATTGAAATAATGGCTGATTTCGAAGGACCCCCATTATGCAGGCTCTAAAGCCCAGTTATGAATCCTTGCCTCAACATCTGAAAGTCTGTTTCACTTACTTTTGTTTCTTTCCCAAGGGCTGTCCTATTCGCTTTGAGTATCTCATACATTTGAGGTAGCAGAGGGAGTTACTCCTTGAGGCAAAGACAAGCTAGATATTGGGTTGAATTAATAATTCAGCTTGCAGATGTATGTTTAGTTTATGTAACAGAACAGTCTTTAGACTCTTTGTTCTTTTGCTCTGTCCATGATTTATTGATGGATTTGTCCATGATTTATTGATGTCACCCCAAGCTTCTGGGACAGGAGCAAGTTTCAATGACAACTTTTTAAGGGCCATTTTTGGGGACTGCAGGGGACGAAAAAGGGGGCAGCTATATAAAAAGGGAAAAATTTCAAATATATAAGGAAATTTCAAATATTCATTAGATAACATTGATAAACATTCATCATATACATTATAGATCCTTAATTTAACATTTGTGTTGAATTGAGAATTCACATAAGAGTCGAACAAATTAGCAAATGTCAAAACTTAAGTGCTTTCATAATTCATTGTCAATATGCATGTGATTTTAATAACAAGTGTACAAGTTACCACAAAATGCTCAAAGGATGCAAGTTTCACTTTCAACTACAATATGAAAATTCAAAAACAAAGGAAGTTTCATTTTATTCCCTCCTCATTTAGGGCGACATGGGATTTGGAGGTTATTGGCATGTGAAGTCAGTTTTCTATATCGAGCATTGATAAAACAATAAACAGTTAATGGCAAGTACCATGGTAGTGAATCATATGAGTTGGGCATGGCCAAAGGCTTATTACTTTGATTTGAAGGCCCCAAAGGTCAAGGGGTTGCAGAGAATTTTTTTTTAGGCCTTAATAATTTAAAAAAAGCATTACCTTTTTTATCCCCTGTCCCCAAACTGTTTCAGAAATGGGGACACCTCGAAAAATGCTGGGGACCCATCCCCAGGTTTCCCTGTCATTTATATTTCTATGGAAATTAGATGTGATTTTGCTCCTCCCTCTATCCTTAGAAGCTACCGTTGGATATTGTTGGCTCAACAAGATACTAATGCTATTTCAAAGGGCAGAGCAATCAATCTGTTTTTCCTCCACACTCTTTTACTGTCTAGAAAATCTTAAATTCAAAATATTCCAGTGTACTTGTTTGATTATCTCAGAGTGCTGTAAGCAAAACCTTATGGTGAACCTTCATGTTGAAAGGACCCCTGAAAATTTTTCTATAATTTGCAGATTCCTTGGCATTTATATTAACCACCCATCTTAAGTTTTTCTTCTACAGTTCTTTTGTGGAACACAGAAAGAATGGCAAAGACTCTTATTTGTGGAGCATTGCAATCTTTTTTGTAAAGGTATGTTGCAGTGCATTGAACAGAATTCTTTGAAGGACAAGTATTCATTTTTTCTTAGCACTCGACTGAAAGAGGGCTCTGACTTGCGACTAGTAGCCCCAATGAACTTTGGGAATAGCGACAAATTGGCACTTAGGGTTTCTTCCTCCTTTAGGTCTGGATAATAGTTCCTTGTTTGAAACAGATGACCTTGACAAGGGAAAATTAGATGGCGTCCCAAAATTCATCATGGATACAGAAGGTTGTTGAGCAAGAGGAATATTTGACCAAACATTCACTAATATGTAAATTCCATAAGTTCTGACCAAAATCACTTGACCTCCATGAGCGGATCTCAAGGACCTAGAAGTGTTTCCTAAAGGATGAGATCTTCATTTATTCCTATGTCGGCAGTGTTTTCACCTTAGAGTTTGAATCTTTAAAAGATTTAAAAACATGATTTTGAAGATTACAGAATTAATAAAAAAGCAAGAGGAATCGACATTCAAAGCAAGGCTCGGTACTGACCTTCAGCCCTCTTCAAAGCATTCTTTGCAGCTATGATGACAACTCCAAATAAAAACCAGACACCCTAAATATGCAAAAGATATAAATTTGCGTGGTTCGATGAGTGGCATATAGTGCACTTTCACAAACTTCAAACTCGTGGAAGGGCCCAAAAATCCCTTCCAGAAATGTTAAAAAGAGTAGACTACCAGTTTAGCTGATTCAAATTAAACAAATACGGGCAAGTACTTCTCAATAGCAGTAATAGTAGCACTTGCACCATAAGGAGGTGGAATGGGTATGTAATGTCCCCTACTAGGAGACTGCCCGTTTCCCAATAATTAACATACATCATTATACATCATTATGCCATAAATTAGATTACCAATACTAAGGAACAATTGATAATCATAATACAAGTGACAATTACCATATTTTAGCCCCCAATCCTTACTCTTTTCCTAATCTCTAACCCTAATAGAGGATGGGGAATTACTTGTTAGGGCGCTAAGAAATCACCTCCACAAATAGGCCCAAAGGTTTCAGGAACACCCGTCCATACCACCTCTTGGGGCTCACCTATTTTAGGATGGAATTACTCTGCCTTTCCCTCAACAAAACCAACCTACCCTCATGAGGGGCAATATAGGATGACTAAGGATTAGAACGTTAATATGCTAATCTCTCTGGTATTATGATTATATAAATAAACTAATAAAATTAAATATAATTGTTATATAGATCTGATTACACTATTACTAACAAATATAAATCTATTAAATGTATAGATATATGAACAAATGAAACAAGTGGTATTATAGGCTATGTATATGCCATTATTCCTAACTGAATTCCAATATAATATGACTGTAAGTAAGTTTTAAATGCATAAGTAAGACACGGCATAACAATCTGTTGTCTCAGTAATGATAGCAATAATCTGCCTGTAGATGAATATGATCTGCAGAGAGTCCGATCTACCAGTCCATCCAATTACCCTCTGCCCCTTCTCCGATCTGCCTTATATACCTTTCATTGGTGTAGAAGGTAACGTCTCTTGAAGTGGTGCATGTTTGTAAGGGCAATGCCCCTAGGTCCATTGCATCCTTTCCCCATAACTAATCCATCCTTTTGCCATTATTATTATCAATGCTAACTAATACTGTCTTATCGATCCAACTAATATCAGATATTATTATCGATTCAAACATTTAAATAATTAAATACTATTATAGATCAAACACTTATTGACTGATATCAGATCTATGCTTCCATCATTGAAGGCAGGCGATGGTAATCATTGAAATTGCTGATTCATTTGTTGACTGGATTGTCACGGGGGGTGGACAGACAACTTGATCGCTGTAAAGCCCCACATCTACAGATTGCTGATAACATATGTCTTTCTGGTGTTTAAGATGTTCAGAAAATTGTGAAGTCTTAATTAAGACAATTTTCTAAATCAACAATGGATGCGGTTATTGTATTCGCTATGACATAATCAGGGTCATGACGGGGTACGCCGATTGTATTTTATATAAAATTTGTTTGAAAGGAGTTTTATATTTGAATTTAATAATCTCTAAGTAGTATTAAAAAAAAATTGATACAACATTATAATTGTGTAATAATTATTATTAATAATTTACAGGTTATGATACAATAGTACGTGTTGAGTCTTGAAATGAGTGACATAATTGTAGCAATAGTCATGGCATGCCCATCGACATTGTCAGTATTGATTTTTGTTGAGTATAGAATTGGTTCTACAACAAGAAGTAATATTAGAGTTAGAGTAAAGAAGGAAGTGAAATCCATATTTTGTGTGATTTGGAATTCATGTAATTGATAAATATTTGTATACATGTTAAGTGCAAATATTTTTTGTTATGCATAATATAGCAAACAAAATTGTTATTGATGACAAAGATAGTCTTGAAGTAGAATAATTAAATTTACAATTGAGGTCGGCCAGTAACATTTCCTACTTGTAGTTGATGTTGGTCTTTTGCATGTGATTTTGCCATGCATTGGAGTAAGATTCTCCACAAATTTATTTAGAAGAAGTCAATATTTTTGCCCTTTTTTGGTTGGGTTGTGATTGTTAAGTATCCACCTACACACCAAAAAGGTTTGAATGAGTTGGTTGAGAAAAACAATTTTCGAAGACCAATATTGTAAAGTTTGTAGTTTAAAATTAAATTTAAAGTTAATGTGGAAGAGATTGGATTGGCAATTGCATGGCTCATTTTTTCATACTGAGAGTGATTGTAATTGAGCCTCCTCTTTTATTGCTGATAATTGTGTATGGACTGATTTGCATTCTAGAGCACTACTCAAAAGAGAATTTTGGTAGAATACAAAGGACATTTAATGATTTGACTCTCAATATAGCTATAAATGTTAGTCCTTGTCTTTCTATTTTACCAGTATCAATTGTTGCTTTTTGTAGTGTTAGGCCCTGGGATTCCTATGTAGTTATTGCCCATACCATGGATAGTGGTGTTTGCCTACAATTACCTAGTAATACAGATATTATAGGTATAATGTTGAAGTCATTTCTATATAACGAAGAAAATCAATTTTCTTTTGAAGTGAATGCAAACATTGGCTAAATATATTAGGGTGCAACCAGTATCTTACAAAGAGCACAAAAAGGCAATCCAAGTCCCAGAAAATAACTGAATCACTGCAGCAACAAATCACATTTGCATTCAATCATTTGGGAACTTTAGTCATCTTGATCTTTTCAAAAAAAATTAGCTAAGCCTACTTTCAAGAAAATGTTCAACTTGTGCATTGAAATAAGCCTCTCTAAATTTTCACAAAATTGTAATTCTTGAACAAATGCAGAATGCTTCTTTTGAAAACTGTCAACAGCTAAGTCTTTCTTTCTATTAGCTAAATGTCCCCCTTCCATCATTAAGCTTTGAATATTTTCTGGACTGGCTTTATCGACTACATCTACTCCATCCAATAAAATAAACTGAAATTTTTCCTGAGATGAAGCATGTTCATATGTGAGCATGCATTGCCTGAAATAGTTCCTTCTTTCAGGGTGAAGTATTACATATTTATTCTCAAAGCTTTTTTCTGATGGCCTAATGATGGAAGAGATGCTAAACTCCAACTTAAGAACATTATTAACCCTCAACCATTGATAAAATTTGTATCTGGGTGTGAATTCTATGCTCAAGACGATGAGTCAAGTACATTTGATATAAATCAAGGACCTGGAGTGGGTTGCTTACAGAACTGTGAAGAAAATCAACTTTCCCTTGAAGTAAATACAAACTTTGGTTGAATATACCAGGTTGCGCCCAGAGTATCTTACAAATAACACAAAAGGGCAATCCAAGTCCCAGCAAATAATTGAATCGCTCCTGCAACTTATTGGATGTATGCAAACCTTCTGACAACTTTGTCATCTTTTCAAAGTTTTTGGCTAAGCCTACATTTCAAGAAAGTGTTCACCTTATGCATTAAAATAAGGCTCTCTAAATTTTCCCAAACTTATAGTTCTTGAACTGGTGCAGAATGCTTCTGTTAAAATCTGTCAACAACTTGGCCTCTCTTTCTATTAGCTAAATCTCCTCCTTCCATCATTATACTTTAAAAAAATTCTGGAATGGCTTTATTAACTACATCTACTCCATCCAATAGCATGAAGTGAATATTTTCTAGATTTTCTAGACTAGTTTTATCAACTACATCTACTCCATGCGATAGCATAAACTGAATATTTTCTCGATCATCTTTGCACAATGGAGTGATTGGCTTCATGTTCTTAAGATGTTTTTAATAAATGCAGAAAACTTTTGCTTTTCAAGAATCATTCCAACTGTATATTCAAGAAGCTTAATCGATTTACCCTATAACAATCAATTTCCTCTCTTGCCTCCTGGTATAGTCCAGCAATTGCAAGTTGCAACACCTATCTCCATAGCATAGAATTGACTAGTTCAGGATTCAGAATTTTGGGACACGTAAAGAATATGCTGCAAATATTTTCCTTCTATATTCTTCAACTTGATGAAACTTCTATTATAGAGCATAGAGATTCCATTGTTAAGGAGGTCACTCTTGGTATGAAATGACTTATCTCATCCCAAGAGCAACCAATGCCCACTAAAAGCGTGAAGTTTTCTAAAACAGTAACCCTGTTGTGCAGATTTATTTCCATCAGACAGATCTCCTCCTTTTCTCCAGTTGAAAACCAATCGAACCAATAATAACTACCGTGAGGTTTCCATATAGATCATCATTAAGAACTAACGAACAACAGATTATGATTCTCACAACAGAAGTGTTACTGACTCCAAGTTTCTCATAGAATTGCAGTTTATTTTGCAGTTCTTTTCAAGAACGACTGAATATATTTGAGTGCTCTTTGTAAAGTTTCCCAAGCTCCTGCGTTGGAAAATTAAAGTTGCTCAAAGTTGACACAGTTGCAAGCAAGCTTGGTTTTCATTCAAAAACAATTGATGTGGAGGCAACAAGCTATGAATATCACAAGGCTTCATACAAATGCTTTCAAAGAAGGGCTCAAAACTCATTAATTGCATTATAAAGCAGATGTTTGTTAAAGGCTAGGGTTCAGTTCTTCTATTCATGTACACTGGATAACACCTTGTGTATAAAACATGGGGCGTTGAGGAAATATCTCTGGCATTAGTAAAGTTAAAATCCCTTGTATAGTAAAGATAATCTTGAAGCACTTGCTGAACCTGGTGCTTCACATTCACTACGATTCCACCCTGGGGCTCTACCAACTGCTTCCCCAGAGAGTTTAGCAGTCTGAACAAAAGTTGAAGGCAACAGTTTTAAGCTTAAATAACGAAAATCCTAGTTAACCCAATTCTTAGGATGAATCACATATTTTCGGAGTGCCCGCTGAGCATTAGGGTTTATTGCTGAAACAGACACTGGGAATATGTCCCAATGATCAGAGCCAAAATTAGTGGTATTGTGGACAAAGAAAAAAATTCAACATAAATTGTAACTATCAAGTTTGATGTTACATGGAACTACAAATCAATACAGGAATCCAGAATGACCAACGCGTGGAGCAGTCATGAGATTAATGTATTTTAAAATTGAACTTACTTGAAAAATTATGGTGCGGTATAGAAGGCAAAGCTTTGTATTTGTCTTTACGTTTTGCGCTGCACCGTCTCTTCGCATCACATGAACGCAGAGGGAGATTGGATATTGGATTTAATTCAGAGGCTTTATCAGGGTTTAAGGAGTCCCACGTTCTACATTGGTACGAAGTTTGTTTGTTTTTTAATTGGATAATGAAGGAAATTACAATAATCTTGCTAAAGGTTAAGGATAGAGAACCCCATGGAGGGGTTCTTTAAAAAAATCTAATTTTTAATTTTTAAAAAATTTTAAGACTATTTTAAAGTAGATGGTTTCATGAATTGTAGTTCAATTAAAGTTTAAAAGTTTAGGTTCTAAAATATATGGAAGTTGTAAAATAATAAAAAAATTAATTGATAAATATTGAAAAATATGAGATGATTGATAAGTAGCAAGAAAAAAGCTAAAGTTGGTGGAGCAATTTTTAGCCTCCACCTTTTCCACCCACTTAAATTTGTAGTTCTAAAAAGTAGGGGCTACTATTTTTTAGGAAAAGTATAATGTCCCCTAGAGGAACCTTATTCGATTTGCCTTAAATTTTCTCAATTAAGGTTTGAATGATGTTTGGAAATGTGTCTTGTTGAATTAGTATCTTGATATAGAACCTACAATCAAGTTAGCAAGGCAAAATAAATAAACATAAAATTCAACAATGTATCAATAGAGTTTTAATTTGCTATTACAATATTCAAGTTACTCAATAGATTCCTTTGAAGTTCCATCCAATCAATTCATCGTCATTATGGAGCACCCATGGGAGATCGTACAAGGCGGCTTTGAGCCTATCCAACAAGTTCAGGGGCACAGAAGTACAACCGCCATACTACCTCCTAGGTGAACCCATGATAGTGGATTACACTTTTAGGAACGAACAAATTTTGTTATTTGGCCAAAACAAAAAATTTAAGACCATTGAACAAAGATAAACCTTTAAACGAACCAAATAATATGTTCGTTTGAAGATACTTTCTTTAATACCTTCAAACGAACATCCAAAAAAAGACATGTTCGTTTGAAGGTCATTTTGGCTTTGATTTTTTATTAATATTTAATTAGGTTTGCTCGAACACCCCCTTTGAGCGAACCCTTTTATTTAGGATTTTTTTCAAAAGAAAAGTATAACTGTCAAAAATGATAGTTACATTGTCATTTTCGACAACGAACACGAAAGAAGCAAAGAGGCGAAGGAGGCGACCGCACCTAGGGGTCAAACAATAGTTCAATCAACACTTCAATCACTTATGCTACCTTTCTCACTCACCTCTACAATGACGTGCACCGGGTTGGAGTATCATTTGCTTCTATTAAGTTTGATTATTGTTGTGAAAGTTTCCAAATTTCAATTTTCCATTCAGAGTAATGAACACTAATAGCATTTTTATTGAAGTAATGAATGATATAAATTTGTTTCAATAGCTTTGAATTTGATAGCATTTTCTTTCTATAGTTTTTCAAATGATTGCAGTTTCTTTGATCCAATGAATGAAACCATAGCTAAATTTAGGGTTTGAAAATGTGAGGATCGTGTTGTGGTAAAACATAGAGTAGAAGAGTTAATTTCAAATAAAGATTTGGAAACCTTAATGTAAGATCCAACAATAGAGTAGAAGCTACAATCGCCTTATACATACCAAGCTACCCCCATTCATGGAGTAAAAATCTAATACATTTTGCAAGTAGTTGGGAAACAAAATGAGAAGAGTAAGAACATAAATTAACTTCATGTTTAGTATGTATATACCATATGCATGTGCAACTAAATCACTTATTAGTTATAAACATACAACACATAATTGCTCATTTGCCCATATGGAGAAACAATAGAAGATCCTAACAAGGACAATAGACAAACCCCCCAAAATATATTACTCATACATACAACTTCTAGAAAACTACTACAATATACCACCTAAATAAATAAACTAGTAGTTGTTGAAGAGGGGAAAACAGATTAAAGGTCAAATGATCAAAACATAACAAAATAAACCTGTAAAATGCTAAAATATCATTAAAAGACCATTTCACCTTACTATTTTACCTTCTCCTTCGGATTGAGCTTGATGAAGTGAAGGCGCCCCTTGATAATGCTCCACTTGATGTGCTCCTTTGATTGCTAGATTTGGATGGCTCTCCAATGTTGTGCACAAATGGAATGGATTTGAAAAATGATAAGGATGAGATGATCAAGTTGCCAAGATGATTTCCTGGGCTCAAAAGGGCAGCATAAACTTACTGAATTTCAAGATGTTTTGAATGAAGAGATGGAGCCCTATTTTATAGGAAGAGGAGAGGAAAATGAATGGCTAGGATGAATTCGAGATGAAGGGCTAAGATTTACTTGTGAGCTCACACAAGGTCCAAGAGAGGGTGTGGAGACCAAGAAATATGCCTTAAAGGCATTTCGTATCTCCACACTCCACAAGATGCATTGGAGGAATTAAAAATTCTCCAAAAAAGGATATCATGGGGATTGGAGAAATAAAAAGGAATTAAAAATTCCTTGGGAGAGGGAATGCCTAGAGGAATGTGTGATTTCGAAAATCTTACATTCACCTAGGAAAAGAGCATTTAAAGCTAGTGGCTGGATGAAAAAGACAAAGAGTTGACTTCGTGACTAATCATGATGATTAACCATTAACGACTCATTAGGAGGGGGATTAGAGGAAATGTTAGGTGGGATTAATATTTGTGGGAGAATTTGACTAGGAGAGAGAATGAGTGGAGGAAATAAAAAATTAGAAGAATAATGTTAAGTGAGTTTAGGGAGTTTCTAGAAGAATGAATTAAGAAGATGATTTGTAGGAATCATGTAGGTTAACTAATTAATTAAAATTAATTAGCTAAGAGGAAGATTTGTGAGGATTTGATTTTTTTAGAAGAATAAAGAAAGGGATTGATTTATTTAAATAAATCAATCATATGCTATAGTGACAATATTAATTATATTTAATTAATTATGCGAGGAATTAAAAATAATTAAATTAATTATTTTTAAGTGTCTACAGTTGTGTATATGATTGTATTCTAAAATCAAAGAATTTTTTTTAAGAATTAAGCCCAATAATGTACCTAGAGCACTAGGGAGCTTCCAAATGTGAATGAATGAATGACACAACAAGCCTTCAATGTAAAAACTGGGTAGAGACTTTAATATACAAAGGATTCATGGTAATTGAGAACAGTACTCAAGTAGCTTGGTTATATTTATTTTGGTCGAACCTTCTACCTATAAGGGATAGTACCTCTATGTTATAATTCTTGTTAAGATGTCTCTACTTCCATCTTGAGCTATATAGCCAATGAATATTCAACAGAACTACCATCGTTATCTAAAATCTATAACCAAGAGCTATCGCATAATCCTCAATAATGAAGTTATTGCTCACTAAATAGTCCTTGAATTATCATAAGACTAGTTATGATTCACCTTAGAATGCTTACTAGGTTGAGCCAATGACAACTAGAGATTTCAATGAGTTGCATATGCATTGGAAATGAATCGAATGTGAACCTTTAATATATATGAGTAGTGATAGCAATAATTGGACCATGTTGATGAGTAATAATTACATCCACGTGGTTGAGGTTGATACATGGTAGTGCTTCACTTGGGTTTGTTGCACCCACAAAGATGGTAAACAAAAACTTAGGCTTGATCATGATTTCATAATCTATATGTGACCATTGATCTCTTCCTTGATTCCCATATCAAGTAATTGAAAATATGATTATACATATGCCGTGTGAATTAAATTATAATTTGTATGTACATGTGAATTAAATTAATCTAAGATCCAAGCAATTGACTAGATCAAGATGAGTTTGAGTTGAAATGTACCTCATGTTCTTGTAACAATTACTGAACAATTTGATTTAATATACACCTCATGTTAGATTGTAACAAATATTTTCAATTTGACTTGAAATATACCTCATTTTTTAAACAATTAAATTTTCCACTTGATGAATTTGACTTGAAATATACCTCATGAACTCAAATGGGCATAATTGAATTACTTTCAATTGGACTTGAAACATGCCTCATGTTCTTGAAACATCTACTTTCAATTTGACTTGAAATATACCTCATGTTCCCGTAACAACTACTTTCAATTTGACTTGAAATATACCTCATATTCTTGTAACAATTACTTTCAATGTGACTTGAAATATACCTTATCTGTATCTTGTGATAGTTTTAAATTGACACATTTATATTAATGATTTTTTAGATATTAAAATTGTTACATGTGACATGAAATTTGTTTATGATATTTTCAATTGATATAAGAGTACATTTAGAATTTATTTATGAAAGCAATACACATTGATTTATTATATTTAAATTGAATACACACCTAGTACTTTTTGATGCTCTACAAAAAGGGCAAGTGTTAGATCAAAACCTATGGTAGTATAACACACAAACAATAAGAAACAAGTGTTAAGATTAGTGTTATTCAACCAAAGATCAACCTAAATAGGCATATCAAAAGAGACACCAAGAACAAAGTAAAACATTTAACTATGAATGTAAATGCAAGAAGACATCTCCAAATGCCTTCTACCATACTCTTGGCTCCTTCTCCTTTGTTCCTCTCCTCTCCAAATTCCAAACTAGTGTAGCTCTCAACAGCTTTTTGCACTATGGATGCTTATGGAGGTTTGAGATTGAAGTATTTGCTCTAAATGTGAATAAAAAGCTAATACTATGCTATTGATATTAAAATGATTTATTTTAACCAAAATGACAAGATATTAGTAGTTTATGCTAAATGCTCTCTAGAATTCACTATAGCTTAAATGCATACAAGTTTTTCAGGATCTAGATTATGAAGAAATGGGCTCTATTCATAGGAAAAATGGAGCAATGGATGGTTGAGATTGAGTAATCTCAACAAGGGTCAGGATTGAATGATTTGAGATCCATGTGAGGGCTTTCAACCCAATCCCAAGATGACAAGTGTCAATGTGAGATAGGTTGAGAGGAGAGGGAATAAACATTAAATGCTTGACATGACCTTGGGAGTTAAGGTCAAGGTTAGTTGAATGGATAAATTCTTTATTCAAAGAATAAAGCTTTTATCCAATGGATAAACTCTTGTGCAAAGGCAAAAGGGATAAACATAGTCATAGCAATAAATGTTTGAGGAGACACATGAGTGCAAGTTGAAATAACCATAAATGGTTATGTAAGAGCCATTAATGGTCATGTAAGAGCCATTAGTGGTTTTGGAAGACTTTGGAGGTTAAATTGTCGAACACACAAAGCATTAAATGATTTTCAAAGACTTTGAAGTCTTTGAGAAATGACTCCAAGTTGCTTAGGAATGTGACAATAATTAGGGGATGGATTAGGTTAATTAGGAAGGGGTTAAAAGAATCTAGAAGGGGATTAGATTTGCAAGTGGGTTTGGTGGGTGAGGGAAAATAGGATTTTTAATTAAAATGAATTTATTTATTTCAATAAATGTGTGCAAGTTGCATTTTTAGGAAAATGCAAGTGGGGGGGATAAATGATTTAAATAAATGTTTGATTTAATTTATTTAAAAGAGGAATAGGGGATTAAACTAAATAAATAGGATTTTATTAATTTAATTGATTGTGAATTTGATATAATTAATTAATTAAAATAAATTGAATAATTTATTTAATTAATAGGAGAATGTTTTGAAGATGAATTAATTAAATATTAATTTAATTAACTGATGGCTAGTGGATTTTTAATCAAATAAATACAAAATATTCATTTAATTAAAATGGACAGATTTATGTGACTACATTTGCCCCTATTTGAGATGGTGCGGTTTATCATGTCGTTTCAAAGAAAGAAAAATAGGTGTTAAGAATATGCCCCATAAATGTTAATTTAGTGGGTGGTATGCCCCCTCGAGAGATGGGCCGAATTTTTTTAACAAATCGGGCGATCTCGCGAAAAAGAATGAAAATTGGCAGGGTGGTAGAAGAGAAGAATTAGCAATAACGGTGAAAGAATGGAAGAAAACAGAGTAAATACGGAGAAATGGGAGGCTCGGGAAGTGTACGGGGACCACGGCGGTGAGCGGGGGAAAGTTACGGTGACTACGAAGGGTTTAAATGGGGAGAAAGGGGTGAAAACAGGATCATTTGTTACTGTGACCAGTGTGAAACCAAAACTCTAATAGTGATGTTTGAGAGGAGCGAGCAGCAGTCAGGATGCCAGTACCTATTGCAGAGCACCATTTCGAGCGAATCCGTCGATTCTAGCGGCCAGACGACTACGGACCAGCGGTACACAAATTTAAAATTTTGGATTTCATGCATTTTTGATATTTTTTTGCTGAGTCCAAGTTGAGTCAAGACAATAGCGCTGAAACTATGTTTTGGTGCTTTTGTCCAATTAACTAACATTTTTGTGCCGCGATGGCACTATTGTGCTGTTGTTTGAGCGTTGTTGAAAATACTAGCGCTATTGTAGGCATGTTTAGGCGCTTTTGTTTTTTTAGCACTATTGAGGGGTCAATTGAGCGCTTTTGTCTTTAAGCAGCGCTATTGCATAGTTGTTGTAGCGCGTTTGTAGTTTTAGCTCTTTTGTATAGCTGATTAAGCGTTTTTGTTAGGGGTTTAGCGCTATTGTCGAGAAGTAGCGCTTTTGTTTGCAAAATAGCACTTTTGTTTGCAAGATAATAGATGCCCCAGTTTGTGTGAACAAAAAATTTCCGATGTTAATGATGGATGGATGGCGATGCGAAGTGGGAATTGTTTTGAACCATAGCAGCCTAATGAGACTTAGGTCATTAGGATAAATGCATGTTGAAGTCTAGGTGTGCCATGATTGCTTACTTGTTGAGACCCGAAGATACTTGATCAAAGTATCTGTTGATAGTCTAGGTTTAAACTTAAGAAAGTTTGAAAACAAAACAACTGATGACGATTGATTGATGCCCGTATGCAGGAGGATCTACGCGTGTTAGAGTTACGCGAGAGACATCCAGCAACACAGGGGTTGCAGGATCAGCTGACAGAGGCCGAGATTGATTGTATTGCAGCGACTGGGTTGTACGATGTAATGCATATGCCTGTGATTCAGATGAATCACGGGTTGATTACAGCTTTAGCAGAGCGCTGGCACAGTGAGATGCGCACATTTCACCTTGCACAGGGGGAGATGACAGTGACTTTGGAGGATGTGTGGCGTATCCTTCATATTCCCATTCGGGGTGAGCTCGTCACATATGATAGATCATGGGGGACTGTAGCAGTTCAGTGAGTCTTTGATGAGGACGTGTTTATTGATGATGGCTCCATAGCTTGGGAGGACATCGCGACATTGTACGAGCCTCTACCAATAGTTTTGTCAAGCATTGTGGGAGGACTGTTGTGCCCAAATAGGCGATCACATGGTCTGGTCGTTGGTTGGGGGCAGGTGATCGAGATGATGATTACAGAGGGGACCCGATTTGCCTAGGGACCGTGCATGCTGGCGCACTTATATCAGGAGCTGCATGAGGTGGTATACCGCGGGAGGGGCTCATTAAACATGGGAGTGACGCTACTGCACATTTGGGCGTGGGAGCACTTACCAGTGACCTGACCAGTGAGTTTGAGATTTCAGGTAGTCGACCAGCCCTATATGTTTATGTACAGTGGTATGATGAGTCAGCCCCACCTGGGGAAGTTAGAGTGGTGGTGGCAGACATTGGATGATCTAGATGTCGTGATCTGGAGACCTTATCTGGAGTGTGAGTCGTGGGAGGATGATGCGGAGGCACTGCCGTATGTTTTCATGACCCGATTCCTCATTGGGAGGACATCTTATCATGTAGAGAGATAAGTGTCGGGCAGGGTTCTGAGGCAATTTAGACGACAGCAGGGACTGCTTAGGGGATTGGGGGAGTATGCGAGAGTGGTCCGAGAGAGATATGCATGGGGGCCAGTACTTCCATATGATCAGGCATTGGCTGAGTTCCGGACGCTTCAAGCGAGGCCATGGGATATATGGCTGAGGGTGGTGGATGATTGGGTGTCAAATGAGTATACACAGTATATGGCAGCTTATCTGATTATATGGATATCAGATCCAGCAGAGCTGGTTCCTGCGTTTGAGGATGAGAGGGGACGAAGACGAAGGAGGGGAGGAGGGAGAGGAGATGGTGGGGGTGGAGGAGGAGACGGTGGAGGTGGGGGGGAGGAGGAGGAGATGATGGAGGTGGGGGAGGAGGAGGAGGAGATGGTGGAGGTGGCGGTTTAAGTGGCTTAGGTGGTCGGGTCCAACAGAGAGGGAGAGGCGGATTGCCACTGCGGATATCACAGGGGTCGTTGGTGCCGGGAGGAGTCAGATTAGGTGGTTGAGGTATGGAGAGGGAGATCCCGATGGACAGAGGGGAGGGAGCTACTGGAGAGGCACCTATGGAGACAGGGGAGGGAGCAACAGGGGGTGGTGATCCTCGGGAGCATATGTTAGCACATTTGCATACTCAACTGACAGCAGCTAAGACACGGGTGGAGGATCTAGAGGCAGAGGTTGTAGCGAGAGATGTGCAGCTATTTGCACGAGAGTCAGAGCTGACTGTAGTGCTGTGGGAGAGAGATCAGGTTGTTGACAGGGTGGTCCAGTTGCAGGAGAGAGTGAGGGTTTTGGAGGAAGTACAGGGACAGGGGCCATCTGTAGAGGCATTGGCGAGGGAGGTACAGAGAGCAAGTGGAGAGGTTGATTATTGGCGGGGCCTATATGAGCAGGTGGTACCATCTAGTCAGTGAGCACTGAGCTATTCATAGATGCGACAAGCCAGATCAGAGCAATCCTAGAGGATGCAGAGCAGTGGGGGTGTGATGGGTCCTCTACAGAGAGATAGGTCAGGGGGTGCAGGAGCTAGTGGGGGTTTGATAGGGCCTCCACGGAGAGATAGATCAGATGGTGCGGGGACTAGTGGGGGAGCAGGTGGCGATGGTGGTGCAGCATCTAGTTAGAGTGGCATCTGAGAGAGCTTTTTGCATATATGTATTTGCATTGTTATTTTGGACTATGTCTTGGATGGCTCTTGGTAGCCGATTTTGTAGACTTCATTGAACTCTGATACATGAGATGATATATATGAGGAGATCCCATATTTTGATTATATGCATATTGTGATGTATGGATGTTATGAAGGATGGTGTTTTTATGAGTTTTATTGCTTAGATGGATACGTGTATATGTATGCATTTATGAGATGATTCCTATATGCATGTTTTTATGATGATTTATGATGTTGGATACTGACATATGAATGCAGGTTTATACATGTGTGCATGTTTTATTTGATTTAATGCTTTATGTATGTAATGTCATGATGATGATGTATGCTCATGATGATTTATGAACAGGATTTTGGTGTTTCCTGTTTGATATATTCGAAATGATGCATGAAATATTTTGAATGAATGGTTAGATAATGATATGCAATGATGTTAATGCAAAGAATGAATGGTTTATGTATGAATATGCATCTAGATGTTTTTGGATGAATGTAATATGGATAAACAAAATTTAAAGTACAAATGTTTATATGATGATGTCTAAATGAATGCATATGTATAATGGATATATATAAAATGGTATGAACCAATGTTTGGAGACAAATGGTTTATTGGTTTTAAATGCCTAAATATGATTAAGTAAAAATGATAATGTGATGATAATGCAACTAATGGTTTAATAACTGTACCTTAATGCAATTAAAAAAGGATAATGAATGCAATGTAAATGAATCCTAAAATGAGCATAATAAGACACTTAATAATGGATGAATGCATGCACCTTTCAACCAATGAATAGATAAATGAATGGGTGCAATGATAAATGAGAAAGGATGATAAAGGATGATAAAATGATAATTGATAACTGACACTAGATGAATGCATAGTAAATGGTTAATACAATCAAGGACAATTTGATCATATGAATGAATCTAATCATCATGATTATGCAATGATGCAAATGATTAATGAAGACTAATGTCAATAAATTAAATGAACTATATGAAATTTAATTAAAAATGACATGAATGTACTTGGTGCAAAATGCAACGAAATGTAATGATGATATGACCATGATGAATGCAAGGTTTTTGAGACTTTGCATGATGCATTGATGATGTATCAAAGTACTCGGTCGCAATTGTATCCAAGACTAGCTCAATTCTTACATAACTGTTCATATTAACCTTGTTCATATTGGCATACAAAAATCATACATATGAATGAGGGAATGGATGGGCGATATGGAATGGAATGCAATATATATATATATATATATATATATATATATATATATATATATATATATATATATATATATATATATACAGATGGGATGAAATGATGATCCATAGTGCTCTATTTTCATCATTGAGCTTTAAAATGTTGTAAAAAAATACAAGCATCTCAACATAATGATTCAAGATGACCAGAGTAGTTCTTACATGGATTTTGATATAGCAAGTTAATACAAATGACTTGATATAATGGGTCAAGTTGACCAGAGTATTGCTTGCGGAACAAACAAGGATCATCTTCGTTTATGCATGACTTGGATCGTCCTCCTTGATCTTGGGCTGATCATATCCTGAGACAAGTTCACACCTTAATAAGAGACAAAAACCTTTATCCAAATTGGATGGGGAGGAACCAAAGAAGGAGCATTGTTCTTGTAAGAAAACAGTATGTACATAGAGAATAAAGAATATGGATCCTTGGTAATGGTTCATGCTCATATGGTCGAGGTATACGTCGTAGTCAGCAAGCCGTAGTGATCTATGATTGCATTTTGCATAAGATCATGTAGTTTAGTGAACTTCCCACGTAGACACCATTAGTACATGCCCCAGAACTTCATCGGAATAATGCGTAAACGATACACAAACAATGCAGTAGGAACCTGATACAGATAAATGAATGACTATACTTATAAATCAACCAAGTATTTGATAGCTTAACACAATTTTCTTGTCAAAGAAAACGTCGTTTTTGTCTTTGTTTTGGTAAGGAAGGATGCATCCTTGTTGAAGACAGTTTTTGAGTGTTGATGTTGATTATTTGGTCGATTGGAGAAGTGATCATCGTTTTGAGTATTGTTCAATGTTTGTTTGGTATCTGCTTGGATGAGCATGCTCAATGTGTTGCCATGTTTTTGATTGATTTTTGATATTTTCTGATGTTTTTGGATTTTGGATTGTTTTGAATGTTTTTGGATTTTGTGAAATAGTTTTCCAATGTTTTTGATATTTTGTGAGATAGTTTTCCAATGTTTTTGATATTTTGTGAGATAGTTTTGAATGTTTTTGGTATTTTGTGAGAGACAGTTTTTGAGTATTTTTGGATTTTGTGAGATAGTTTTGAATGAAGAATTTTAATGAATCATAAAACAATGTAGAATCCACTTCCATCAAAATATGTTAGGGGCACTGCCCCCAGTATAGGCAGGACCATGAAAAAGCGAGATGAAAGACATATGAAGTACTATCTCTTTATTGCAGATCAATAACCAGCCATGGTGTGGACGGATGGATGTGTGTGTAATGAATGTGATCGCAACAAGTCTGAAAGACAATGGAGCCATAGCTTCTACGAGTGGCACCTGTTTGCCAGGTTTTCACCATCGCACTTACCCAAAGTGCCACTGGGGTGGTTGTTCACCGTTTGGATGCATGATTTTTCTTTTCTTTTTTTCTTTTTTTTTTGGTGTTTTTGTATTTTCTTCAGGTCATTTTATTTGGATGTTTTTTGGTGTTTTTGCCAGTATATATGGGAGCCTGATGCTCTGTACAACTTTTAAGTATAAAACCGTTTGAGGTGCATGTTGTTGATCGGATCTGCTAGCGGTTCTCCTTCTGATGTAACCAACTGATATGCCCCAGACCCAAATACAGCAGTGACAACATATGGACCCAGCCAATTCGATTCAAAACTTTCCTTGATGTTCTCGGTTGGGTTGGTTACGAGGATTTTCTCGAAGAACAAGATCACCTACCTCAAATGTACGAGGTCTAACTCGATGATTATAGCTTCTGCTCATGCGCTGCTGATAGGCTTTGAGGTGATTGTATGCAGCTTGTCGCTTCTCATCAAGTAGCTCTAAATCCTAAAGACGGGATACTCTGTATGCTTCATCATCGATGAGATTGTGCAAGGAAACCCATAGTGATGGTATCTCAACTTCAATAGGTAAAATAACTTCTGCACCATAGACCAATGAGTATGGAGTTGCGCCTGTAGGGGTTCGAATGCTAGTTTGACATGCCCATAGTGTTGGATTCAATTGAACATGCCAATCACGACCGACATCATTGACTATCTTCTTTAGGATCCTCAATATGTTTTTATTCGATGCTTCAGTCTGACCATTGCCTTGTGGGTAATAGGGAGTGGAAAAGCGATGTTGGATGTGAAATTTCTCACAAAGTTCATGGACATCTTGATTCTTGAAAGGAAGCCCATTATCTGTGATGATGGACATGGGTACACCATACCGGAAGATGATGTAATTGAGGATGAATGAGGCGATCTACTTTCTGGTGACTTGGGTAAGTGGAACAGCTTCGATCCACTTTGTGAAGTATTTGATGGCGGTAATAATGAATTTGTGACCATTGGATGAAGATGGATGGATTTCACCCACAATGTCAAGGCCCCATTGACAAAAAGGCCATGGTGTTGTTATTGGTTGCAGTTCCTGTGCTAGTGCATGTATTAGGTCTCCATGAATTTGGCATTTTTTTCACTTCCTGACAAAGTAGTAGGAGTCTTTTTCCATAGATGGCCAATAGTATCCATTGCGCAGGAGTTTCTTGGCTAGTGACGGACCGCTTGCATGAGTTCCACAAATTCCTTCATGTAATTCTTCCAAGGCCTTTGTTATCTCATCCTATTCCAGACATCGAAGGAGAGTACCATCAAGATTGCGTCGGTATAGGGTTTTGGCAATAATGGTATATCGAGCAGTTTAGCGAATAAAGGTTTTACGTTGGTTATTCAATTGGTTAGGAGGAAGGGCGTGATCGCGGAGATAGGTGTAGAACTCACTGTACCATGGGGATTCAAAACCGACAAGGTGACATATCATCTCAGATTCGGGGATATCATAAGCAGGGATCCAAAGCTGTTCTACCAAGAACTCGTAGTGTGTTGAATTCTGCGGAAGATCTAGGAGAGATGCGATGGTAGCCATAGCGTCAATAACTCAATTCTGATCTCTTGGTATCTGTTCAAAGGTGATAGTAGTAAATAATGCCTTTAATTTGTCCACCATTTGCTTGTATGGCATGAGTTTATCATCCTTGGTCTGATATTCATCTGTTTCTTATCGAATGACCAGTTGGGAGTCGCCATAGACTTGTAGTTCTTGTAACTTCCATTGTATGGCTAGCCTGAGTCCTGTGATCAAGGCCTCATACTCTGCTATGTTATTTGTGCATGGGAATGTGATCCTGTAAGACTTTGGGATGTTGTCACCTTGAGGTGTGATAAACAGAATGCTTGCCCTCGAGCCATGCCTAGTGTACGAACCATCAAAGTATAGTTTCCATGGTTGTGCTGGTGTGATCATGAATATCTCTTCATCTGGAAATTTGGAAATGAGGGGATGATCTGCAATGAGGGGTGCATCGGCCAACTGATCTGCAATGACTTGTCCTTTGATAGCTTTACGGTCTACATACTCGATGTCAAATTCACTTAGAATCATCACCCATTTGGCCAAGCAGCCTGTCAATGCTGCTTCGCTGAGTAAATACTTGAGTGGATCAATCTTTGCAATGAGTTGTACCTTGTGTGTTAATAGATAGTGTCTCGGTTTAGTTGCTGCTAGGATTACTGCTAGGCAAGCTCGCTCAATAGGTGTGTAATTGAGTTCATAGCCCACCAGTGTACGAGAGATGTAGTAAACAGTGCACTCTTTCCCTTCTGCATTATGTTGTGCCAATAATACACCCAATGTTGTACTTGTTGCTGATATATAGAGTAACAGAGGTCTACTTGGATCTGGTGGGATCAACAATGTCGTATTCATGAGATAATCTTGAAGCATCTGAGATGTTTGCTAGCATCTTGCATCCCATTGAAAGCGATGTTTTTGTGTAGCAGATGTGTAAAGGGGTGACACTTATCTGCCAGTTGTGCAATGAATCTGCAGATGGATTGTAGTTGTCCTTGTAATGTCCTTAGCTGACTGATGTTCTTTGGAGGTGGCATGTCCATGATTGCTTTTACCTTTGTTGGGTCGACCTCAATGCCTTTGCTTGAGACAATGTATCCTAGAAGCTTCCCAGAGGTTACTCCAAGGACACATTTCTTTGGGTTGAGTCGAACATGGTATTGTTCCAGTCTATCAAAGATTTTATCTAATATGTCGAGATGACCTTCTCTGGTGAGTGATTTTGCTAGTAAGTCATCAACATAATCTTCCATCATAGTATGCATCATGTCATGGAAGATGGTGGTCATTGCTCGTTGATAGGTCGCTTCTGCATTCTTTAGGCTGAAAGGCATTACATTCCAACAGTATGTGCCCCATGGACATGTGAAGGTTGTCTTATGTTGATCCTCTGGTGCGATCTTTATCTGATTGTATCCTAAAAAGCCATCCATGAGTGAAAGCATGGCATGCCCTGTTGTTAGGTCTACTATGATGTCAATGTTTGGTAGGGGGAAGTCATCCTTAGGACATGCCTTATTCAGATCTCTGAAGTCAGTACAAATACAGATGCCCCCATTTGGTTTGCCGACAGGCACAATATTAGATATCCAATCTACATAATCAATTGGTCTAATGAAACCAACATCTAGGAGTTTGTTGAGTTCTACTTTGACTAGTACTGCAATCTAAGGATGCATCTTACGAAGCTTCTGCTTGACAGGTTTGGCTCCTTTCGCTACGGTGAGGTGATGCATGACTAAATCAGGATCAAGTCCAACATGTCTACATATGACCATGTGAAGTTAATCTGGCACTTCTAAAAGAACTCTATGAATTTAGGCTATTCCTCTGGAGTTAAAAGCGATGCCAGATGTATGAGGTGAGGAGTTTCAGGAGTCCCCACATTGTATTCTTTGGTTTCCTCGATGAGAATCGTTGATCATTCTCATTGTGTGCTGCAGGGAAGGATGTCAAACCTTTCATCCTCAAGCGCCTCAGAGAGGTTTTCACCGTTGGATACGCTCTTTCTTTTTACTTTTGTTGAATCAAACAGTGCCACAGTGTGGTTTTCACTGGAAGATCCATGTTTTATTGTTATATTTTTGCAGCTGAAAGGTTTGGCATCCACCCCGAAATATGTTGCGCTATTAAGTTCAATGGCGAATCCAGCTTTGTGATCCCCGCTTGGTATGCTATCCCTTAATTCCAAAAATTCAATGATGGCCTCATCATTTTGGAAGTGGTCAAGACATGGGGGATTAGGTTGGTTCCATTCGATGAGTTCAGGATGAATAATGGGCATTACTTCATCGATTAGGTTAAGTTCATTAGATGTGTCACTAAGGGTTAAGACATTATGGTGAAGGTCGTTGATGGTATTCTCCCTATCAGAATCAGGCGTAGGATGTGACGTAGGGTCTGTGGAAGATGTTTCCAGCTCAGGAACCCAAGAGGTCATCATCTGTGCTTCTCCATAAACAGGGATGTCTTTGCGAGGTGGAGGTATTGATGTGTCTTCCTCATTTGAAGTATTAATCTGAATGGAATCAAATTCTCATTCATGTGAGTCGGTCTCTGAATCACTTTCCAGCATTCGATTACTATACCATACTGGGATGTCCTTTGTGTTAAACATCGTAGGTGTGATCAGTTGATGTACTTTTGTAGATGAAATGATCGATGCTGCAGGAAGAATTATGAGGATCAATGAATTCGATACGGGGAGTATCGGTAATGTTGACTCTATGGCTTCTGCTGGAATTGCTAGTGTTGTAGATACATGGGTTCTGATATAGTTGCTGCTGCTAATGGTGCTATTGATGTTATTGCTGCTGCTGATGGGATTACTAGTTTGATTGGTGGGATAATTGGCTTTGTAGATGGTTGTGTTGGGATTTTGAGCCTCAGTGGGGCAGTTGCGATGGTGTTTGATGTTGCTTTGATAATGAAAGGTGTCCTCTTTGCAATAGGCTAATATAGTGGTTTGTTGGGTTTTCCTTTGAATCTGAGCTTAGGAAAGATCTCCTTTTCAAAGCCTAGGCCTGTATTATCTTTGGGCTTTAATTCCAGCAGCAGTGGTTCATGTCTTCCTTATTTGCAAGGTCCCAAAGCACTCTGACCATCATAACCCATTCTTTGCATAATGAGGAGGCCTTTGCCATACTGATCCGTGGGAAGTGTAGCTTGTGGCATATCAGTGGTGATGGGATCTTTATAGATCCATTCCACTAAGTCCTCATCTTTGGTTTCTTCTTCTTGACTCTTCCCAAGGATGAAAGGCGTCAAAGCACATGCTGGCGTGATCAGTGGTTGTTGAAGTAACTGTTGCGGTTTGCCATGTGTTCTAGGAGAAGTGGGCATTTGTCCCACACAAAAGAGTTGACTTAAGTTGTATTCCCCATAACCTTCCTCTGTTATTTTCATCTTAAGCTTTTCTTGCTTGGGTATAGTGGTGTTTGAACTGGCAAGAGAGGTTGGACTTATATATGATGTGGAGGAAATGGCTTCTCTATTGTTAGGAATGGTAATCTCTGGTTGATGACTGATATTATGACAATATGCAAAGGGATTTGCATCGCCCAAGATTGTGATCTCTACACCGTTATGTAGGAAATTGATACATTGATGGTAGGTAGATGGAACGACTTGCATGACATGTATCCAAGGTCTTCCTAACAATAGATTGTATGGCAGAGGAAGGTCCAGAACCTGACAGATGATGTGTTTCACCACAGGGCCCACTCGGATTGGTAGTACCACAACGCCTTTGGATGAACGCTCTGCATCATCATAGGCTTTGATTGTGATCTTCTTACGGGGATCCATTGATTCAATTGCATATCCTAAAGTTGTGACTAATTGCAGTGTACAAATATTCAGGCCTACTCCATTATTGATCAAGACTCACTTGATCCTATGTTGGTTGATAAAGCCTTCAATGTGTAGTGAAGCGTTATGAGGTTGCTGGAAGGAAGAGTTGTCACTTTCGAAAAAAGCGAGACAAGGTGATGACTTTAGACTTCCAACCATGGCTTGGAATTGATATGTATTTAGGTTTGTAGGGACTGACGCCTCTTGGAGAGCTTGGTCCAAGATTATTTTATGAGATGGAGATAGGCGCAATAGCTCTAAAATGGATATAAGCGCAGGTGTTTTGTCTAATTGTTCCACAAGATTGTACTGCTTTGGTATGGAGGTGGTGCCTAATGGAGCTGCCTTTATGGTAACCTTGTCGTGACGTGTAACAACATTGCAATTGGAGCTGGGATTTTTGATGGTTATAGTTGCAATTTGTTCACTGGCATCATACAGGTGATTTACAGTATAATTATACGCAGCCTGCGTATAATCAGTGGTATCAATGCCTCTTCTGGAAGTGGAAGGACCCCTTTGATCTTGTGAGGGAAGTGGATTTTTGAACATCAGATGATCATTGTTTGTTGTCTTTGGGTCATTCCCTTCGATTTCAATTTCACCTTGATCAATAAGATCCTAAATAAGATCTTTCAATTGGAGACAATTACTTGTCTTGTGTCCTCTCCCTTGATGGAAATCACAATGTTTAGTATCCCTCCACCATGCAGGTTTGACTCGAGGTTCATAGTTTGATGTTCTAGGTAGAGTTAACAAATTTTGAAAAACCAGTTGTCGCAACACTGTTTCGATGGGTTCCCCTAAGGGAGTGTATGTTCGCTTTTGTTTTTGTTGACGAGGTATGGGTTCATCGTGAGATGTGATGCGGTCTTGATTTGAAGGAACAACTGTGTTAATCTGAGGTGGGGGATTCTATCCTGCAAATCGAACTATAGGTTGTGCACTTTTGATAGTTCTGGCATCCACAACCCCGTCGTTGACGATATTTTTGTTTTTGTTCCAAAAGCTTGGTTTGTCACTATTGAAGCGTGGGCGAGGACCATCCTTTGGTTCATTATAGATTTTGATAAATCCTTTCTTGATGAGAGCTCGCTCACATTTTAAGCCCTTGGTGATCATGTCATTAAAAGAGTCTATGTCTTTTACGTTGATGTGAAATTCCATTTCTTCGTTTAAGTTGGAAAGAAATATTTCCACTAGTTCTTGTTCAGGTAACTGAAGAGAACTTCTGCTAGACATTTGACACCATCGTTGCAGGAATACTAAGAATAGTTCACCTGGTTTTTGTTTAGTGTTACATAGATCAACCATGGTGATATCACGTTCAATGTTATGAGAGTAATGTGCCAAGAACTTCTGAACTAGCTCTTCAAAGGTCCTAATGCCACCTGGTAGTCGGGAAAACCATGATGTGGTTGTTCCTCCCAAGCTTTGGGGAAAAAGTCGCATTAGGTATGTGTCCTCATATGCCACTTCAAGGCAAGCTGAATGAAATTCTCTAACATGATCGTGAGGATCTCCCTTTCCTCTATATTTTTTGAATTTGGGTGTTTCGAATCCTCGTGGAAAAGATGGCATATAAAGATTCCTATCAAAGGGATAGGGACAGATGTCATTGAGTGAGAATTGATTAGTTTTCACACCACTATGAAGTTGTTGGGCGATATTTTCAACTTGTTGCCGCAACATCTCAATTTCATTTGGAGGAGGAGGTGGTGGGTTACCTCAGGGAATGTTATATCCGATGGGATCTCTACCTCTTTCTTCTTCATGGCGACTTTGTCGTTCTGATGCTTGTCTTAATTGGGCAAGATCAAAGTCAAAGGGGAGCTTGGCTCCTTCTCGAGCGAGCTTTAAAAAGTGAGCATCCGCATTGCTCCTGAGTATTTCATCAAAAAGTTTGTTAAAGAGAGGGTTATGTTGGACCCTTTCTATTGTTGCAGGAGTAGGAGTACTTGGGTTTTCGTCATTTGCATTTCCTCCAAGTGCTTCTTGGAATTCATTGATATTTTCCTCTTCTTCTTCAATTTCCATTTCTCGTTGCCTTGACTGTAATCGGGTTTGAGCCATTTTGCTTATGAGTCTTTGTTGAAGATGGGTAAAAATGATGATGAGTTGTTGATGAACTGTGTTGCATGTGGATCTCTAACACTTAAAGGTAGATGTGACCGAAATTCTTTCTTTGAATTGCTTGTTTGTTTTTGATAAGGTTTGTTGTGACAAGGTTTAGAGAAATCTGAGATGTGTTATAGACTTAACTACCTAGTAATGAGAGGATTCACTCATGAACTAGTTTTAACCTGCGTAGATATGTCTCTTAGGATGAGCTTATCCTAGATGTAGAAACAATCTAAAAAGTGATGGGATGTGTTTGATTCAAGCAATATCCAAAAGATAACTTAGGACAAGAACCTCTTAATGTTTTGAGAGTTGGAACGGATTGATGACGAAGTGATGATGTATGAATGAGATAATGGATGAAATGTTTTAACTTCAATAAAAGCTTTGTGTCACAAATGGAACAAATTCTACCTCTTCCCTTTCGGGTGTTGGTGGCATTTCTCGAGCTATGTTGTATGTGATACAAATGTTTGGGAAGAAGTTGGGATTAATCTTGCCTCCTTGGTTTTTGTGATAACTCAAAGCTCTATATTGCATAAAAGCTTTGTGGTTTAATGATTCTGAATCAAATTCGTTTGTTTTGCCTTGAAGGTAGAGATGCATGTGATGTAAAAAAACTCTATGAGAGACAAAGATTTGTCTATTTAGATAGAAGAATTTCCTCCTTTTGATCAAAGCCTTTGAACTCAATGGTCTTCTTTTCAAGTTGATGTTTTGATGAAGATTCTTCTTTCTCAAAATGTGAAGAATGGTCATAAAGTTTGATACTTTTCTCTTTGTTTTTGATCTTTTGGTTGTTTTTGAAAGATGTTTTGGTTGGATGAATACTTGTTTTGATTTTTGGATTTTATGATATTTCTTTTGACAAGAAAACAAAGCAAGCACACAAACACAAGAATGTTGCCTTAAAGGCACAAATGAGTATGGGTCTAGATCAACCCAATCCTTGGACTTTTTATGACCATTTCCTTTAAGTGTATTTTAGGTGCTTTTCTTTCCAAAGCCTAAAGTCGGCTCAATTTGTACTTGGTCTTTGACTCAAAACAAAAACACTTCAAACACTTTGTATCCTTAAGGTCAAATGGCCAGTTGTGATAAATTCAGCCCACATCTTGATATTTCTTCGACTTTGGTACTACATACCTTATGAATCCCACCGTGGCAGATAAGGATGTGATATACTAAGTCTTGCGCAAGTATAACAAATAGATGATCCCTATGATGGGGGAGTCACCACTTTTATCAAGCCACAAGTGACTTTTCAAAAAGATATGTTTCTACTCAAGGAAATATGTATGGTGAGTATCTTGGGAGCAAAACCATCTATGCTCTTGCACTGAATTGTATCTCAAATATTCTCAATCAATAGAACGGGTGGGCTACTACTTAAAGGTGTTTAGTAATGTTCGATGTTTTTGGACATAAGTTCATTCTGCAGTGACTCACTTAAGAGCCTTGTAACTTGTGGTGGGGCCCATTTGTCCTTTCGACAAGTTACACTATAGGAACAGCTATACCCAAGGCTACAACTTTTGCTCTCACCTGATTTCTATAGCGGCTCGAAGGATTTACCGCACGAGGTCGTTCCCAAGAGTGATGTGTCTCTTGGCAAGCCTCTCTTAAAAATATAAACTTTGAGTGTTACTAACACTTTTCTCTTGCACCTAGGACCACGAAAACCAAGGGAGAGGATAGTGTGTGTTAGAAGTAGGACCACTCAACCAACTCTTTTGCACAAGTGTGCCAAACACGAAATGCACTTGTTCTTTTTAACTTGCCATCGCAACGTGTTTTAACTATTTGGAGATGTTGCTCCAATAATCATGGTGTTCTTTTTAACTTCAAATACAAAGTTTTGAGTAAACTAGAACTTTGAAAATCCTGGTCAACTTAATTTGAAGCACGTATGCATGAAGGAAAATCGCTTTGCAAAAAAATTGAAACAAGTTGATTGTGAGTTTTATTTGCACCAAAAGGGAAGTGTGGATTGTGAATTCTTAGTTTGATGCAAGAAATAAATTTGTTCAATTTTAAAGCACTAAAAACGCATGATCCTAACTTGCAAGGAAATGAAAGTTGTTTTTGTCCAATTTTAAAGCACCAAAAACAATTTTTTATTTTTTATTTATTTTTAATAATTTTTAGGTAAGTTAGTTTTAGACCTACACAAAAAGCGAACAATTAGTAAAAACCGAACCTATGGTGGGCTTCTACAAGCCTAAGAAATTTTACTTTTTTGATTACAGGGTCTTTTTTACAACGTTCTGTTACAATAGTGCTACTCTATGTTTAAACAAAAGCGCTATTTAACACAAACGTGCTAATATAAATACAACAGCGCTAAAAGAAAAAAATTGACAGCAACTGCAAAAGCGCCAAAACAATTTCAAAAGCGCGAAAACAAATTCAAAAACGCTGAAACAATGTCAATAGTGCTATTGTAAGAACAATAGCGCTTGAATAACACGTTGCAATAGCGCTACAACGCGATCAAAAGTGCTAAAGCGCAACCTGTGTGTCAATTTCAACATTCAAACATGTTAGTTGGTTTTTATTAAAAAAAATTGGGTGTTTGGATTCACGTCGGGTTCACCAAATGATGCTCTGCAAAAAAGGCAAGTGTTAGATCAAAACCTATGGTAGTATAACACACAAACAACAAGAAACAAGTGTTAAGATTAGTGTTATTCACCAAAGATCAACCTAAGCAGGCATATCAAAAGAGACACCAAGAACAAAGTAAAACATTTAACTACGAATGTAAATGCAAGAAGACATCTCCAAATGCCTTCTACCATACTCTTGGCTCCTTCTCCTTTGTTCCTCTCCTCTCCAAGTTCCAAACTAGTGTAGCTCTCAGCAACTTTTTGCACTATGGATGCTTATGGAGGTTTGAGATTGAAGTATTTGCTCTAAATGTGAATAAAAAGCTAATACTATGCTATTGATACTAAAATGATTTATTTTAACCAAAATAACAAGATATTAGTAGTTTATGCTAAATGCTCTCTAGAATTCACTATAGCTTAAATGCATACAAGTTTTTCAGGATCTGGATTATGAAGAAATGGGCTCTATTTATAAGAAAAATGGAGCAATGGATGGTTGAGATCGAGTAATCTCAACAAGGGTCAGGATTGAATGATTTGAGATCCATGTGAGGGCCTTCAACCCAATCCTAGGATGACAAGTGTCAATGTGAGATAGGTTGAGAGGAGAGGGAATAAGCATTAAATGCTTGACATGACCTTGGGAGTTAAGGTCAAGGTTAGTTGAATGGATAAATTCTTTATTCAAAGAATAAAGCTTTTATCCAATGGATAAACTCTTGTGCAAAGACAAAAGGGATAAACATGGTCAAAGCAATAAATGCTTGAGGAGACACATGAGTGCAAGTTGAAATAACCATAAATGGTTATGTAAGAGCCATTAATGGTCATGTAAGAGTCATTAGTGGTTTTGGAAGACTTTGGAGGTTAAATTGTTGAACACACAAAGCATTAAATGCTTTTCAAAGACTTTGAAGTCTTTGAGAAGCAACTCCAAGTTGCTTAGGAATGTGACAATAATTAGGGGATGGATTAGGCTAATTAGGAAGGGGTTAGAAGAATCTAGAAGGGGATTAGATTTGCAAGTGGGTTTGGTGGGTGAGGGAAAATAGGATTTTTAATTAAAATTAATTAATTTATTTCAATAAATGTGTGCAAGTTGCATTTGTAAGAAAATGCAAGTGGAGGGGGATAAATGATTTAAATAAATGTTTGATTTAATTTATTTAAAAGAGGAATAGGGGATTAAATTAAATAAATAGGATTTTATTCATTTAATTGATTGTGAATTTGATATAATGAATTAATTAAAAGAAATTGAATAATTTACTTAATTAATAGGAGAATGTTTTGAAGATGAATTAATTAAATATTAATTTAATTAACTGATGGCTAGTGGATTTTTAATCAAATAAATACAAAATATTCATTTAATTAAAATGGACAGATTTATGTGACTACACTTTCAATTCTAGATTTTAAAGCAAAAAAGCCCATACTTTTGTCTTTCAAGTACCTATAGATACATCATGGCAGATGAACCTATTCCACCTCAAGAACTTTTTGAAAAAACTAATGTAGAGATTGGTAGATTGAGAGCTTCATTAGCTAGTGATAACAGTACAAGTTTTTATAAGAACACTTGTGAACGCATATTATAGATCCTAGTAGCTATTAGAGATGATATTTAGCATACTAGTGCCTTTTCTACTGAGTCCACTGTTGTTATTCTTTCTAGGTTGCAGAAAGAAGTTTGTTAGGGTCTTTCTCTTACTGATGTTTAGGGTTTGGTACCCAAGGAAACCCTAAAAGATGATTGTTTTCCATACTACGTGGGTAGGCCTAAGGTGAGGGGATATCAGGTTACAAAATATAAGGATCTAGATATGGCCACTTTGATATACCCACACTTTCTTGCAACACAAGGTTGTTATCCAAATAATGACTAAATTCCACTATAGTTTGCACAATAGTTGTATGTTGAGGTTCATTTGAACCATACAGTCAACTATTATGATCTGCCTCCATATTTGAGTCGGGGCTATGGTAGGGTTGTTGATAGGGACATTGATCGTTAAGCAGGTCGAGAGGTTTTAGCATATAGGACCTTTATTGGTCAAAGGTCACCAACTATCTCCCCAATGGTAGGTCCCTTAGTAGATGAGGTTCTCATTGCTTCACAAATTAGGGGAGCAATTGACAGAGTTGTGAATATTGTAGCGACGACCACTTTGATATCCAGTAATCGTGTAGGGAAGTATTTGATGAGTCATCCATGTTCTATATATTCATTTCTAGCATAGACTAGCAATGATCTTGATGGTCCTTATGCTATGGCAAACATCCCTTCACCCGCAAACCTGGAGAGTCTTACAGGAGATGTGGCATGACTTACTTTGACTAGCCTGGCAAAGGACTTATTGGAGTGGTATGTTTTCATTACATCAGAGCTTCAGATTCCTATAGGGGATGTCAGAGGTCATGTGGGTTCTATTTTTCATCCACATTCAGGATCCAAACAATGTTCTCATCACCATGGGCCCAATAGCAATGCACATCAAAATCCACCTATGGATCATTTAGTTGTTGTAGAGGTAGATGCACAAGCTACTGATCCTTCGATAAGCATTGAGAATCATATGTTTGAGCCTAGCCCAAAGGATTTTGACTTGGACACGATGCAGAAGTCGATGGGTTATATGGATTTGTTGACATATTCTGAGTTGTTGTCAATACCGACTCAACTGCATAATCCCATGCATTCCTTATTAGTGGGAAACATGTATCAATCTCATACAAGAGTAGCTTCGGAGACAACTGATGATTTTATGGACATGATCATTATAGAAGTGTCTGAGGATCGTACACCACATGATATTTAGGTACATGTTATAAAACACGCAAACTTGGACAATTTAAAAAATAAAAATAAAATAAAATTTAAATGTTTTTTAAGTAAATTATTTATCGTTGAGATTCAATTGATGATACTACTATTGGTGGACATGTGAGTTTTAAATTTGTATATACATATGTGTACACATGTATATATGTATTTAAATATACTACATTCTTTTAAATAATTTTATGAAATAATGTATTTAACATGTGTTTAATTTTATCTCCAGGGCTCGACACATCCATCAAAGCAAGATTCTCACTTAGAGGATCAATCACTCAACTAGGAGTCGTCATGCTGACCAGGCTGAGCCATCTAGCTAGGCATTTGCACATCCGCATGTGTTTGGACAGATATATATTTTATATATGCATAAAGATGTTTATATATGTTTTGACACATTTGATTATATACATGCACATTTGACATGCGTTGGTATATACAATTGATGACACATTCGATGATACATGTTTATATGCATTTGATGATACGTTGAAATTAAGTGTATTTGCATTTAGATCTCTAGGTCCATGTTTGACATGTTTGTTTATGATTGTGTGTGCATGTTTACTTATTCATCTATATATGTGCATGCACGTGTTTATGTTCTATATTTGAATAAATTATGGATCATACATACATGTAAACTTATGTGGATCATGTACACATGTTTAAATGAAATTGTGGATCGATTTGATTTGATTTGATTGACATATTTCTTATATATATGTATGCTTGAATACTTACACACTTGCATGTGTGCTTCAAAATAATTTCAAACACTACATACAATATTGTTTAATATGTAAATTATAATTATAGTAATATGTTTTAGAAATATATAACTATGTCTTCATTTACCATCTAGCTCTAGACCTGGTTAAAAAATATATAAATATGTGACATTAAACTACTCTTTAAACTCCATGATATTAAATTACTCTTTAACTTATCAAGGTGTGGCATGTGCCTCATCTAATCAACCAATCAATATGGATATATTAAGTCATTCATTTAAGATCGCTTTAATGTAAGTTTAAAATATTCTTAAGGGGTCCTACAATAGTGCATCTACAAAGGTTGATTTGACCAAATACGAGAAGATACGAATAAGCAAGGCCAAGAAATATAATCATCAATCAATTCTCAACTAGGAGCATAATAATCTTAAGGGGTCATGATATCATGTCTTAAAGGGTCCTAAGTCTTAAGGGGTTTCGAGATGATATCTTAAGGGGTCCCATTTCTTTATGAGTATCATCCAAGAGTTATTGTGTCGTCAGGTGTCCTAAGGATCATGCCTTAAGGGGTCTTATGTCTTAATGGGTCAATGCCTTAAGGGGTCTTAAGGGGCCAATGTCTTAAGGGGTCTTATGTATTAAGGGATCTTATGTCTCAAGGGGTCAATGTGAGATCATGTATCAAGGGGTCCCATGTTAAAGATGAATTTGACTCTCAACATGGTTTTGACTTGAAATATACCTCATTCTTTTTCAACAATTACTAGTGCAAGTGTTTGATCCTAAGTTTGTATGGTTCTCTAAGAGAACTCAAATATTTAACTTGAAATATACCTCATTCTTGAAATAATTACTTCCAAGATGAATTTGACTTTATATATACCTCATTCTATAAACAGTTACCGTATATGGTGAAAGTGGATAAACAACAATATTGAAAGACTAAATGAATTCAACCACAAAACCCTAGCCTAACAACAACAAAGATCCACCATAACATATGAAGATTACCTAAGACAATGTAAATCAAATGAAATCACAAAGATTATACCATCACATGTCCAATAGGGTTTGAATCTGCATTCTTCCTATCTCCATTGATCTTGCTTGATATATTTGCTCTCAGATTTTATAAGCACAAGAGCTCAACAAAGAACGGAATGTGGTAGCAAGTAGGATCTCATATGAAAAGCGTAGTGTAGTCAAATGCATAATTGAATTAGCCAGGGTTTGATAATGAAGGAAGCATCTCCTTATATAGAAGACACCATAAGAAATGGAGGGATAAGATTGAGGTGTAAAAGAGGTCGGGTATGATTAGAGGGTAGGTAAAAAAAATAATAAAAAAAATGAAAGGGGTAGGTAGTGTATGAATTAAGAGATGAATGACATGTGTCATGGGTAGAAAAGGTTAATGAATTAATTAAATAAATAAAGATTTATTTAATTAATAGAAGAAGTGGGATCAATTAAATAAATAAAAGTATTTATTTAATTTAGGAAAAGGGATAATTTCAATAAATAAATGTATTTATTTAAATGAGAAATAAGGCTAGAAGAGGATAAATGAATTAATTAAATAAATAAAGATTTATTTAATTAATAGAAGAATTAGGCTAAAATAATTAAATAAATAAAATATTTATTTAATTAGACATGACAATTTTAGGTGTCTACAATTACTTCCAAGATGAATTTGACTTGAAATATACCTCATTCTTGAAACAATTACTTCCAAGATGAATTTAACTCGAAATATACATTGTTGAAACAATTACTTTGAAGATGAAAGTGACTTGAAATATACCTCATTCTTGAAACAATTACCTCCAAGATGACTTTGACTTGAAATACACCTCATTCTCGAAACAATTACTTTCAATTAAATACAAGCTTAATATAAATATCATAGAATGTGTTTACAAACTTAATTTAAACATCATATGCATTTACAAACTCAAGTGACTATAAATATATCATATGCATTTACTTGATAATATAAATCAATTCATAAGTTCAAACACTACTATAAGTTCCAACTCAAGCAAGTGGTTAAGCCCGCTCTTCAATAACATTCATAATTTATCATAATCATCACTGTCTAGTTTCCATTTATGATGTCCACATACATGTGTAACTGGATGAAGATCTAAGGCGATAGCAATTACTAGGTGACTATATTGATATGCCTTTCATGAATCCCATGTTGAACAATTTTGAGTTGTTTGAGATAGGTCACTTGCAATACAACTGAATCTACATGGGAAACAACATGAACCTAAGGTAAGATATACATAACATTTTCACTCAAGGTAAATTATAACATATACTTGGTGTTAATGTACATACATATTATTTTAAATCTCATTATCATAATTGATGTAAGAATCTAAATTTAAATCATGATATATATTGAATATCTCTCTCTTTATATATATATTTAAACGAATCTTTGTGAAACAAAATTCCATCGTTTTATTTCAGGTTTTGTTAGTTATTCCTCTCTTATGTGCAATGCAATAAATAATAACTAACACCTTCTATGTTTCCATGCTCTGTTGTAACTATAAAAACATCTCCTACACCAAATTTTTAGGGGAAATTTGTTACAAAAGAAGTTGAGTTCTATCCACTTTCAAATTAAATAACTCACAAATCGAATTTTTAAATTTAAAGTACATGTATACATAGTCAACATTAAATTTATTTTACACATGTACCTTTTTTAATCAGTCCTAAAATATTATCATAATCAGTTGAATCAAAGGAATTTCTTCAAAGATTTGGCCTCATCTTTGTGGTATGTGTCGGTAATGACTAGTGGCACCAAATTCCATTCACTAGCACATCCACATTTTTGGTTGTTGCATGCAAAGTTTTTTTAAATGCATGCATTACAAAAACAAGAGTAATCCCTTGTGTATGAAAGATCCCTGATGGATCCCCTTGTTGATCCGTTGTAATTTTTAAAATAATAAACTATATTTTTCCTGTGATTTTGCTAATGGTCTTACATAATAGAGAGAAGTTGAAGAATGTTTGCTTTCTTTTTGTATTTTTTTTGAATATATAAGCAAGTAATGAATAAAGAACAACAAATAAGGAAGGAAGCTGAAACAAGTAAGAACATTCAATTAAATCAGAATTGGTACAAATCGTACCAGGCAGATTTCTGATTTATAATATCCAGATTATTCCCTACGCACTGGGGATGTGCTTACATCCAATAATGGTGCCAACTAAAGGGTAGATGATGAACACAAACCAAGAACACCAGATATGGCTGAATGAAACTCTTCACCACTTCCAACGTAAAATGTACTTGTTGTAATGGTGGTATCAAGCTGAAACAATCACGCCCTAGCTGGGAAATTCAACCACCCTACTGAAACCCTCACCAAGCAATTTGAATCTCCACAAGGAATAGCGCATACACTCTGACCAATAATGCCAATGCCAAAAGTATCCACTGCCAATCAATAGCTGAGGGCTATGTCCCAACCAGTACCAATCATGGGGTTTGCATCCCAAATTGAAGAATTGCTCTACCAGAGCAATATCGCACCAAACAAGTTTTCAATATGTAAAAGATAATGAGAAATTAGGTTTCCTACTCCTTATATCTATTTCCTTCCAAATCAAACCCTAAAGATATATGAAAAGTGTGCTTTAATATAAAGTCATATTTCCCAATATTGGGCATCCAATTATAGAAAAAACACCACTTTTTCAATATAAAAGAACTCCAAGTGCCAAAAGGACCCTAACAAGTGAAAATCATTTAGAAAAGTTCAAGACCTTTCCAACGAGCTATAACACATGGGCATACGAATCCAGATGAAGCCAAAAAGCCCTTATTACTCTGAAATGGCTATAGACATAGCCTTATTTAAAATATTAAAACGCTAACTTAGGAAATATTTAAATATATTAAAAATATAACCCAAATAGCTACAAAAAGCTCGAAACACACCAAAAGCCTGAAACTGAACCTGTCACCTGTCTGTGACTGATGTCGAAAATCATGGATCAACTGGCAGTCTCATCCCTAAAATCTAGGAACTGCTCCAAACTGGCTCCAAATTGCCTGTAAATCCAAAATCCAGTCACTATATGCACTGAATGAGTCCCAATCAACCTCTGCTAGCCTACGAGACTCCAATGATAGGCCAACTCCTTCATCTCTGATGTCCACTTTAGAAAGGGGACATGACAGTGTACAATGTCCATGATGGTCTATCTATACTCATGACACGATGCAAAGATCTTGTTTTCTCTACCCTCTTACATCCATGCATTGGTATTCTATCCACACTTGGATGTATAAATTATATCAAGTGAATCTAAAATTGAGATTTAAACAATACATGTAAATTTAAAGAACTTGAAATCCAAACAATTTACATACCTGATATCTCCCAGAACACTCTATGTGGAATGTACCAGTTCGTTCCTGGAGATATACCAACCTCATTCGATACAAAGTGTTTCTTACACCATTCAACAACATCATAGCATTTTTTATATGATCTTATACATAACTCATTTGATACTTTCTTAGAGCATATTTGATGCAAGCTCTTATGCCATTATGTTCACCCTTTCCATGCCCACTCTCAAAGAAACTCCAAAAGGGTGGTATATGGTAATATCAATGATATCTACATGGTGCATAAAATGGTTGTGATGATTTGAATTGTGTCACACATCCATTTGACCATACAAAATTCTTTTCAAATTTTACACCCTTGTTTTTTAAATCATCAAAAAAAATCTTAAAGTGATGTTGTACAAAAAGTGTGGCACACTCTTTATCATCACTAATATAAAAGTGTTATTCTTTCTTGATGAATCTTGCATCAAATGTATTGTCAACACCATCCAAATCCAATTGTACATGTCGATAACACATATGCATCGTAATAGTAATCTGCTTTGAAAATTAATATTCTGATTGAGTCTCTTGTTGATGTACAAAAGAGTAATTTTCCACAAAAGCAACTATTGATAGAATTGTTCTAGGTGGGAAAGTATCTCTAAGTGTTTGAAATTGTTGTGCTTGCCACTTGGCAAAAAAGGCACGATGTATGTATGGTTGTATCAATTTACAAAAAATTTCCATATGTTCCAATATGTATCTCCTCTTTTAAATAGTTCAACCTTGTAAATTATTTCCCAAAATTTACTTTACGTACTTATAACACTTGCAATTTACTATCCTCGTCGAATCGGTATCTTCATTTCTCAAAGGCATATTAGCCAAATTTTGACATGTTTCACAAAGTTCTTTTATGCATTTTATTTGTTCAATTGCATTATCATCACCTAATTGAGCACATAAGATGGATTTTATGAACTAACTTACTCATTTAGGAGGTGCATTTTGATTCAATCCATCACTTTCTTCTCTTATCTTTCAAAACACCTAATAGTAGAGATCAAATTCAATATGATAATGACAACAACAAGTTTCAAAAACCTTGTTTATATTTTCTTAGTATGGTTTTAACCTTTCAAACATTGTTTGCCAATCTTTATATGAGGATTTCAATTACAAAAGTTGACATACATCTCAAGTTGTGTTATGTCTAGCCAATATTTTGTATGTTGTTCATAATTCTTGGATCCAATCCTATGTCTAATAGCATCTCTTGTATTTGATGATGGATGGGTATGATCATTCCAAAAAGTTGAGATCAAGTTCCTAACAACATCTTCAATATTGTCAAAACAAAGAGATCTACGCATAATTACCTAATTGTCTTCCAAACTATCATCCAAAACCTTTCTCATTTTCACATATTTTGTTAGTGTCTCCCTACTGAAACCAATTTTAGTTGAAAGTGAAGAGATTTATCTTTTTTTGGTTGTTTTTCGCTTACCATAGATGTCAACATCACTCTTCTTGAAATGGCCTTATCCGTTGATCTAAATCCTTTTTCCAATGGAGCCCAAGCCATTGTTAACATTTTGAACAATATCTTTTTCTAGGTGTGAATTTTTTCTCTTTTTCAATGTCAAATCTATACCCAACAATTGTAATGGATCTTTTAGCTCACTATGAAGAAGTAGAATTAATAATAGTTGGGCTTGTTCAAGTGTATCAAGATTATTGAAATGAGCATTGATCATTTCCATTGTAGATTTATTCATTGACCTCTTAGTAGTATGTCTAGGTTGTTCAACATAAAATTTCAATTTCTCCATATCCATTTCAAGTAAATGATCTAAATTTGAATGAGATATTATTCTATTCATTTATTTAGCTACTCTCATATGCTCAAGTTTTGTGGTAGAAGAGAGAAATATAGATCCCTTTACAACATCCATTGTTTGTAATTGGCCCTCCTCCATAACATAAAGGTCGATATGTTCTGCAGCCTCATTTTCTCTAATATCTAAATCAGGCTCGACTTGTACTTCAATTTCTATATCTTGAGCCCCTACACACAACATTTATGCATGTATATATATGTTTAAAAGACAATAATATTTACAAAATTTAATTACAATCAAGTCAACATGTATTTAAATTTACGAGAGTAACTATATCTAGGTATAGAAGACAATAACTTAGATCTAGCACATATAGAGAGGGATTTAAAGTTTCTAGAGATGAGAATAAGAGAGATCTAAGTGCATGACTTATTTATTGTGAAGAAAATTAACTAAATTATTTCACCACATGTAGATTCCATTAAATTGTCATATATAGAGCTCGGTTAAGAGAACTTATTACATTGAGACCTAGGGAGAGCGAGGGAGCTCAAGAGGCCCTAGATAGGGAAAGAGAGACCTTACCTTGACTACAAAGAGAAATAGAGGTCTTATTAAGAGAGATGGAGATATAAATCTAGAGGGAGATAAACATATCTAATTTATAAGTTAAAAATCAGGGAGAAGTGGGTAGTGAGTACATAGGTATAAATAGTAGTCAATGTGACTTGTATAGTACAAAACATGAGGAATGACTTAAACTATTTATTAAACTAGATCGAAATGACATCTTATATATCTAATCTTATAGATACATGTTGAGATATATATAGGTGCATGTCTAAGAGGTTAAAAGAATATATATAATATGTTAGAGAACTAAGGAGAGGGAGGATGCTTGAGAATATATGTAGAGATAATAGTTAGGGAGGGAGAACTAGAGAGATGTAAAAAGAGATATAGGTTGGGATAAAGAGGGGTTTGTAAGAGATATATAGAGATCCAGAGTTAGGTCCATAGACAGAGAGAAAGATACATGTGCACTCAAATAAGAGTAGAAAAGGAACCCACAGAGAGATCTAGAGAGAGAATATTGGAGAGAGGGATTAAGGGATCTAGGGAGAGTTAGAGAGGGAAAGAGAGACTAGGCATGAGGGAAGAAGGGAAATGTAGCTTGGTAAAAATAGTAGATGAGAAAGAGAACTAGGAGGAAAGAGAGGGAGAGGTAGGTAGTGAAATAACATCCTACTATTGTAAGGAAGTTAAGTAGCGGTACAACTTCGTACACTAACCTTGAGACAAGGGTAATGCAAAAAGTTTTACAAATCCTTACAATGATCATAAAAACTTCATAGAAATAAACATAAATACCATACATACCACAACACACTAATTTACGTGGGGAAAACCCTTTTGGTAGAAAAACCCCACACTCCAAAAGCTGCCCAATATATTATTCAGAAATCAATAACATATTACAATATACTTGCAGGGCAAGATTTTTAGATGAGTATCACCAACTAGAGATTCAGAGGTAACACAATAGCTACAATAATCTTACACACAACCTCCATTTGACACACCTCATATATAGGAGATTCAATACATGAAACCATCAAATGGTATTACAAAAACATTCGCTAAAACCACCTGTGTGTGTGAAAAGTGGACCTGTATCTGTATCTGCAATACACAACACTTCAATTAAGTCATTACATGTATGGTTAGACAGATATAAGCATGAATATGAAAACCATAACAAATCGACCCATTGCCTTATAAAAGATGCGAGTATAAGATTGCTCTCAGATTATAAGCAATACCAGTGACTAGACGACACCAAGACGAAGGATTTAATCTATATGAGCATGATATTAGCTAGATGGATGCAAGATTAATCTAACAAGATTTAAGCAATAAATGAGATAAATGATCTAAATATGTATGCAATATTCTCAATAAACCTAGAGCAAAAACAGTATAATAACAATATATTATCTAGGATTTTTTGAATGAGAGATGACAACTTGAATTTATAGAAAATTCAGAAAGAAACCAAAGGCTGAGATCAAATGATGATGAGTGGTCAAGATTTTTCAAGAGGAAGCACAATCCAGTTGAATTGATGTGATTGGATGCTTTCCTCAGTTTTAAAGGAAATTGAACTAAAATTAAGATAAAATCAGAGAAAACTGATTTATTCTCTATTTCATTCAATTTTAATATTTAATTGTTTTAATTGCTTTCTTTGAGATTATTTATCAATTTTTAATTTGTTTTTCAAGATTATCTCCAATTGATTTCTTTTCTCAAATTTTTAATTCTTTTTTGGTCAATTAATTCCTTTTTTATTTATTTCCATTTTTGAAGATTTGTGCTCAAGATTTATTTAATTGCCTTTGGTTAGGACCTTGGTGATGTTGTCGAGATTAGGGGCCCATGGTTTAGATGACTATTTTTAGGGTATTACATTTTCCCCTCTTTGAATTAATGTGCGAGCAGCACGTTGGTTCAAAGAATAGTTGATGTCTAGGAGATGCCAGTTCTGAACTTGATTGATCACGAACTAGATGAAAAGTGAGGTGTTTAGCTTGATTCGAAGCGACGAAGCTGAATGAAGTCTGATTAAAGCGATACCATTCCTGAACTTGATCGAACTTAGGAATAATAGAAAACAAAGATATCAAACTTGAACTTGATTGATCAAGAAGCAAATCTTACTGATCTAGAACTTGATTGATCTAGACACAGTGAGTGATGATAAAAATCGATCTTGAACTTGATTGATCAAGATACGATGAGGATAAACTGTCCAGCTTGATCCAAAGCAACGAATACTGAACACCTGCTTAGATTGAGTGTGATCAAAGAAACTCTTTAAACCCTTGATTGAGTTTAAACGAATAATCAGCTTGATGAAAAGCGATGAAACTGATTAACGTTAAGAGATTGATTCAGATGAAGACAAATATCAGCTTGATTTGAAGCGATGAAACTGATATGCCCCTAGCGATTGATTTGATTCAGATGATTGAGAAATCTCAACTTGATATAAAGCGATGAAGTTGAGATGCCCCCAGTGATGAGGTCTTATTTGATTGATTTTCTTTAGTTGAAAAAGATTTTTGCTCACTTTCGATGAAGATTTGAAAATTTTCTCGACATTTGAAGATGTAAGGTCATAAGGTCACGAGTATGCCCCCTTGGGAGCGAAATCAAAATTAAGGTAGTGAGGGTACATGATGATAGGCAATTTTGAGCGATGATAAGTTGTTTGAGCACAAATTGATTCAGAGGAATTTTTGAAATTTAAGCGTGATTAGAAAAGTGAGCACAAAGTTGATTTGTAGAAATTAAATTGAGATTCAGCGTTGATTAACGAGAAATTGAGCGCCAAGTTAAAGAAAGAGCAGTTAATAAAAGCGCTAAGTGGTCCAAATTTGAAATTGACTAGCAAAATGATCTCGAATTTTGATTTTGATCCCGAAAATGGAATCAGAACGATCAAATTAGCTAAGGGTACAATTTTTGTGTCCATCAGAGCAAGTTGAAAAATTAGGTTTTTAGCTATATATGGGATGAAAGTGTCATTGTCAAAACATTTTAACCCTCCAAGTTTGAAAATTCAAAAAGCCTTATGCAAAGAAAATGGTGGTTCCTACTCGTCAGCATCAATTCGAGCGCCAGAGAAGACATAATCGACCCCGAAACTATGAGCCAGAGGTAAGTGATCAATCTTAAGCCTGTTTATGTTTTCAATTCTGAATTTTTTTGTTCATTTTGCAACTTTTTCACATGTTTGGGGTCGAGCATCATGGTTTATCGTGCGAGATAGGATTCTGTCTCGTACGAGTAACTAGCAAAATTTCTTTTGTCGTTTAAACCCATTAGATTTGTCGTTTGGGATGCACCCTTGTATCGTACGACAGGGCTATAAAAAGACCATTTTGTCGTGTGAAATCCAATAGTATGTTGTTTGGGGTTGTTTTGTCGTGCGAGAGCTAATCTTGGCTTGTACGAGGTTCTGCTTCTCTGTGTTTTGTTGTTTGAGAGACAATGAGCATTTTTGAAGGTCTAAATGTGAAAATTTGATTTTGCATTTGACTTAGTTGGATTCACGTGATGTTTTGCTTCTCTTGTAGGCTCATGTGGAATGTTTTCTGATGCTTCGTTGTTGGGTTTTTGCAGGTTCGATTACCTCCTGTGTTGTTTAGATGCGTTTATCCTCCTACTATGGCATTAGTTCGACATTTATTTGAGGTTGAACAGGCTCATATTGACTTGTGCAGCTTGATTCATTTATTGAGATTACCTGATATCTGTGTGAACCACGGAATGCTCACGACATTGGTTGAGCATTTTCATTCAGAGCATAACACGTTTCATCTGTCGATGGGGGAGTTGACTATCACTTCCGAGGATGTATATAGGATCCTCTGTATCCCTTTTGCTGGGGATAAGGTGGATTATGATGCAGGGCACCTTCCAGGATTACAGGCAGTGAGGCATGTCTTTAGTGATCCTGACATTTTGACTCATTCCATGAGTTGGGACATACTTATGAGTAGGTACAGTGAGGAGCATCCTCTGGCATGCGTTCTAGTAGGGTTCATAGGCTGTTTTCTGATGCCAGACAGAGGCCAACAGGGCTTCCAGTGCGGATGGTGTCGGATGCTAGAGAGGTTGATAAAGACCCCTCAGAGACTTGGCTGGGGTTCGTGTTTATTGGCCCACATGTATCAAGAGATGCATGAGATCATGTACAGAGATGGGTGGAGCATGGTCGTTGGTGTATATATTTTGCAGGTGTAGGCTTGGGAGTACCTTCCCGTTTGTCAGCCCATAGTAGATGACAGAAGAGAGCTCGGGTAGCCAATTATATATAGGTATGCCATATATATTACACAGCCCCATCTGGGCAAGATAGATATTTGGAGACGGCAGCTCAATGACCTGATAGCCATTGTATGGAGACAGTACAGAGGCTTGGAGCCGTGGGATGACTGGCGGCTAGTCTGCAGGGACCTGTTTGTTACACGCCCACTGATTGAGAGATCCCAGACTATTATGGAGCGATTCGTCGTTTCTCGAGTGATGAGGCAGTATGGCCGGCCTCAGGGGATCTCGCAGGAGTACACAGCTTATGCTTGGTATGCAGATGAGGAGAGACAGGGATGATCTCCATGGTTGTCTTATGCTTTGGCGATGCAAGAGCTAACTGGTTTACACCGCTTGAGGTGGGATTACATGGATGATGTAGCAAATGCGGGGGTATTGCCCCAGTATAGAGATTATTTTCAGCAGCATCCATTCCCGCGATTCATAGATCCGGGTGAGCAAGCTCCTCGTATTGAGGATGTTGAGGATGATGCCCCCGCACCAACACAGGGACAGGGACAGGGCCACAGACAGCCGAGGCTCCGAGGTGGATAGGTGGTGATCTTGGTGCTAGCAGCAATAGGGTGCCAGTTGAGGGTGGACAACAGCGGGGTGGAGGTGGATCCCTAGGAGGAGTAGGAGTGAGATTGGGTGGGACTGAGGAGGAGCGAGCAACTCCGAGACAGGTTCGACAGTGGAGAGATGAGCAGGGTGGAGGTGGAGGCGACGAGCCTACGAGAGAGCAGGGGACAGATGTTGGACGGTCGATGAGGGCACGTCTTGCAGAGCTGTAGTCACAGTTGATAGTGGCTCAGACTCAACTGGCGGAGCAGGACCGACAGCTGGCCGAGGTGAGGGTCGAGCGGGATCGCCAGCTTGCCGAGGTGAGGACCGAGCGTGATCGCCAGATCGTAACGCTGAGAGTAGAGATGAGAGCAAAGATAGAGCCCCTGCGACAGGAGGTCCTCCACCATAGTAGTAGGGCAGCTTATTACGTGGCCGCATATAGTGTCATAGTTTCTGTTGCTCAGCAGGTGATACCCTACTCACAGTATATGGCACGGTCAGAGGGAGCTTGGGCGTCTCGACAGGATCTCAAGCATCAGGCTCCTCCTCCTCCACCAGGTAATGAGGGAGAGGGTGCTAGTTAGATTATTTCTTGTTGTAGCTTGGATATTTTTTATAGACACACCCATTTTTTGTAGCCTATACGATTCTTGATCTGATGGGAGTTTGTATATGTCATTCGACATCATTTTGTACCTTAGACTTGACATTTTATATATATATATATACGAGATCTGATTGGACTTCATCGTACTTGTGTTGATTCGTTTATGAGATGTCTTTATATGCTTTATTCTATATGTATGCATTTCTTTTCAGCATGAATGTATGAATGCAAATGAATATGGATGTCTATTTTTGTTTCTTTTCATATGCAAATAAAATGAATGAAAATGAGTGTCTAGTAATGCAATTTTTTTATTTTTCAATGAAATAAGATGAATGCAAATGAATGATAGTGAATGTATGAATCTATATAAGATGCTCATGTATGCAGCTAACATCTCAAAACATAAGTACTCGATCGAAGAAATGAAGAAAAGAGACCACTTAGCTAAAAAAAATGATGAAGCTTCCAGCACTCATTCAAAAAATAAGGATATCATTGTTACTGTACCGAAATCACTCTAAATTCACAAAATGCAGGATGAAATGTAAGATGAGATGCAAAATGAGATGCAACCAAAACCTAGTCACTAGATTTGAAAAGCTTAATTTTCATCATTGAGCACTTTACAACCACAACAGGCAGATTAGAGTTCCTTGCTTTTCATGTGCAATATTAATTATCTTGTCCGCAATGACCCTTTTTTCTCATTCATATCCTTGGACAGATTATGCATGGACGCGAATTGCACAATGAAGAAATTCCCTCAAAACATGTAAAGAAATAATATGGAACCTCCCTGTAGCATTCAAATAAGTGGAGTCGAGGTATGTGAGGCGATTTCACCTTGATGTGAAGGTTCTTATCACAGACACCCAACTAATTTAGATGTTTCCAGATCGTTGGAATCATTCCTACAAGCAGAAAACAAAGAAAATATTATACCCCCAATCCTTGCTCCTCTTAGTCAAGATAGACTTCCTTGAGTTACTCAGAGGGATAATAATTGAAAACCAATATAAAAGACAACACAAAGAAAATTTTCATGCATAGCTCAAATTGTTTAGTGATTGTTTTCCATTATGTTGTTTTGCTTGTTAACTCAGTGATAAAACTCTTCAGTAGTCAAGTGACAGGTAACTAACTCGGAGTGGACGACCAGGTTTCACTAATGTAAGATTGACTTGGTTGACACTGCTTAGGACATGTAATGTGCTCTTGTCGATTAACCTAAGACTAGGACAATGATCGGTTTCAAGCCATGAGGGTTCCAACGAACCAGGATGTCATGAAAGTGACCAAAAAATATGTACAAGCGAAAGCAAAGATGCATGAAAGTGGGAATGCCAATGTTGCGTTGATAGATGGAGCGCTTGAGTACAAGAGGCGCCTGTTTGCCAGGTTTTCACCTGCTTGGCAGAGATGCGTATATTTTTTTACCAAGGTGATTGTTTACTAGGTTTTCACCAGGGCATTTTCTCTCTCTCTTTTTTCTTTTTTTTTTTTTTAGGACTTTTTCTGATTTTTAGGATTTTTTCCAGGACTTTTTCTGATTTTTAGGATTTTTTCAGGACATTTTATGATTTTTAGAATTTTTGTTCAGGACTTTTTATGATTTTTATGATTTTTTAATGTTTGCCCCTAGTGTCTAGCAAGCCAAAAGGGATTTTGAGTACATGAATGGATAAGCGAATGATGGTGGATGCTTTCAAGGACTATCTCACAATATTAATCCAAGCACAGGGTCCAGATATAGCAATGTAAACCAAGGATTTTAGCAATGTTAATCAAGGATTTTAGCAATGTAAAGCAAGGATATAGCACAGCGAAGCAAGGATATAGTGTAACGATGCCATATGGTCCAAAGAAGTGGCCATGTCAAGAGGTTTATGGAGAGCATGTTTTTGCATTTTGTCCATAGTGTTGATCAAGATCAAGGAATAGATCTGGATAGGAGGCGAATAGGATAAGCAAGATCAAAGGTGGTAATGAAGGATGTAAGCGAGCAATGGATAGGAGCTAAAGGGTTTGGATCAAGTGCAATATATAGGACATACAAAACCTGTAAAGATCCTTAACCTTGTCAAGATCAAAGGTGGAAAAGGGATATGAATGTAGATAGAGCGAATGAGGAATAATGGAGGATGAAGGATAATGGAGGAAGAAGGATAATAGACGGATGTACATGGATGGAACTTGCCCCCAGTGTAAAGTGAAAAAGGATAATGGATTACGCATGACGCCTGTTTGTCAGGTTTTCATCATGGTACTTACCCAAGGCACCACAAGAAGTGGTTTTCACACAAGGATGAATTTATTTCTCTTTACTTTTTTTTCCTTTTTTTTTTCACTTTTTCATCATTTTTTTTTCTTTTGGAAGATAATGGAGGCATGATAGGGGATGGAAGAAGGACCCCAATGTCTCGCTTCTTTGGATGGTACCCTTAGAATAGGAGTTGCAATAGACCATGGCTATGAAGGTATGCTCAAAGATTTTGGCAGGATAATGAAATGAAACTAGGGCAATGTTTTATGCAAAGGATTGGATAAGAGGGATGAAAGGGTGAAAAAGAGGTATTGGATAATGGATGGGATGTTGGAAGAATTGTGTATGGCTAAATGGAAATGTTGGAAAGATCAACATTGGCACACACCTTGAGGGATGGTGGACATATGGAAGAGAAGTGAATCTCAGATTCTGAGATTTGGATGAAGGAATGGTTACAGATTTTAGGGCATAAGAACCCAAAATGGATGAAGGAGGTGATAGAGGAATAGACTTGGAAGGTTTGGATGGAGGAACAACAATTTTGGATGCCAATTTTGATTTTTCTTTAGACTGTTGTGCTTCAAGCGGCCGCTTAGGGATCCACATGGTTTTTAATTTTTCATGCTTTTGTAGTTCCTTAGAGTGCATTGCTTGTACAAGTGCCTTAGGAACCCATATAACTTTTGACTTTTCTTCTTTCTTTGTGGGCCTTTTTGGCGTTTTGTATTTTTCTTTTTCTTTTTGGATCATATTTTTTTTTGTTTTGACATGTCAATTAGATGGGACATGTTGATCCTTGAATACATGTGGATTGCTTGACTTATGACTTTTATGTTTGGCATCCAAATTGCTTGGAGGGAGATGCGTGGATAGATAGGAATGATATGGAGGTCTTTTATATGGATGGAAGGTACTCGAAGACGTATGCCTTTGTTTATCCTGCATAAGGGATGGAGGGATATAGGGACCTAGAATGGATGGAAGCGATGAAGGGGAAGGCGTGTATTTGGATTTAACTGGATAAATGCAGGATTTATGAGAGATACCAACATCTTGAGAAATGTCCCTGAGGCCATGACCTTTAACACTTTCTTTAATATGGACGGGTTCTTGCTTGTGGAGATCTACCCCTTTGCCTTTATAAATATTTTGACTTGTAGGATACACTTTGCTTTGGAAATAAGGCACGAGTCCATTATGAGATGGAGGTATCTTGCATGGAATGATAGGATCGTGAGAGGGCTTTATGGGCATGATGGACTCTTGAGGTGAACATGGAGGATTATGACAAGGAGATGAAGGGATACTTTGATCTTTACATGGAAGAGGACCATTGGATAGAGTAGGAAGGGTGTTTGACTCTTCATTTTGAATAGGATCATTTGAAAAGGTGGAAGAGGTATCATGATCTTGCTTAGGAAGTAGACTAGGAATGGGATTTGGAAGGATGCTTTGATCTTGAGATGGAAGGGGGTCATCTTGGAATAAATAGAAAGGTATAAGGGGATCATCATGGGATTCTAGTGAAATAGGATATTTTTCAATCATTAGATGGGATTGAGGAGTTTTGGTGTCTTGATTTTGATTTATGATAGGATTTGTTTCTTCATTTTTTAGATTATCCTCTTGACATAGAGCCACTTCTAAAGAAGGGGTAGGATTGTGCATAGGCGTAGGGGATTCTTGGAAGATCTCCATATTTTGGCATGATGGGAAAGCATTTTGAGTGGGACTCTCTGGAGTGGGTACATTTGGAATTGAAGTGTATGATGGCATAGGACCTGGGATTTTTAAATCTTTAGAGGAACTTGTATTAGTATTGGGATTAACTTGGATTTCCATAGGAGATAGCCCTTGAAGGTAAACATGAGAAGTTTCATTATTTGAAGGAGATGGTATGGATTGTAGCTGAGAAGTTTTAGGAGATGAAGACATCATGGAAGGGATGGAGGCTACATATGGAGCCTTGCTAGACATAGGTTCATGATTTTAATTATGCTTAGAAGCAGTTCCATCTTTTTCTTTAAGTGAGTCATTAGGATCTTCAATTTCAATGACATCATCATCAAGGAGATCTTGAATCTTATGTTTTAATTCCATACACATTGAAGTCTTATGTTTGTTATGCCTATGATATGCACAATAACTACTCAAAACTGCACATCCCCGTGTGGTCTTTTTAGGCAATATGATAAGATTGTTCTTAAGAAGCTCTTCCAAAGCCGACTCAATAGATTGCCCCAAAGGTGTAACTGTCTATCTAGGGAATAGATGTCTTTTTGTCTTGGTGAAGGTGTTTTGTGATCTTGTTTGAGATTTGGCTTTTGATCATCAATTATTTGTTGGTATTTGATTGTCAAATCATATAATTGTTTTAGCATTCCTTGAAGTTTCTCACTCTTGATATCATGCATTTGTTTTTCAAATGGAGTCATTGATTTATTTTGTTGGATTTCCATGTCATATATTTCTTTCTTGATATCTTGAAGTATTTGAGCAAAGGTAGCCATGGGAATTAGAGCTAAGGTATCCATGAGATTCTTACTTTTCTCAAAAAAAATAAAAATTTAGAAGAGCTTCTGGTTTGAACAAGCATTTACAACTGACAGGACCGAGAGCTAAATGTGTTGCAGAAGTCGATCAAATTGTAGCTAGTAGTTTGTTTAACATAGTGATTGAGAGAAGTAACTAAGATCTGGTCTGGTTTCAGGAATGATCTATCCTGTGTAAGACACTATCTAAGTTAACTTAGGTTTTGATAAGATGTTGTTTGGACTAGCTTAAAGATTGTTGGCGGCAATATTGTACGCGGAAATAAAACTAGTTAATTAAGTTGTAATTGTCTTGGTCAGGTGGACCACTGACGATGGAACCACCGAATAGTGGGACCACCGTACGGTGGCAACACCGACGGTGGGCACCACCATCGTGCGGTGGACACTGCACGCAGCCCACGCCAAACAAAAAAAAAATAGACGAAGAGAAAAAAAGGAGAGACGTGCACAACAACATAGCCATACACGCAACCCCCGCACAAACAAACACATAGCCGTACGGTGGAGGAGTGTTGACCGCACGGGAAGGTGGTCATACGATTGGAGGTGTCAGTGCTGTTGTTGACCGTATGAGGAGGTTGTATGGCCGAGGTGCCAGTTTATTTTTGAGCTACAATACACTTGTTGGAGTTGGGCGAAGGGCATTAGAGATGTCGCGGGAAGTGTTGTGGTTGTTCATACTGTGAGAAAGAAGCCTGCAGCTAAGCATTGGTGGGGAAGCCATAAGCCGTAGCGGGAGACGGATTTGGAGGTTGGGAACAAACAGAGTTTGAGGGAAGGCATTGCAGGTCCGTGCAGTTGTATGACACCAGGGAGTTATTCAGTCCAGTTATTAGCCTTTGGGGAGTGTGATGGAGGATTTGAAGAGTCTCCTAGCCTTTGTGCCAGTAGGTTGTGGCCACCTCCAGGTAGGAATGGTACGCTTTGAGGAACTTGGAGTATGTCTCGGCTGGACATGAGGTTGCCTTGATGGATGCAGAGAGGGCTCGGGAGGAGCTGACCACTAGGTTGGAGGCAGTACTAGCATGAGATGTAGCTCAGTGTACCCAGGAGTTGGATGTCGAGAGGGCAGCGCGGGTGGCTATCGAAGACAAATTGGCTAGGGAAGACAATATCATTTGAGTAGCAGTTGGTGGAGGTTGAGACTGAAAAGCATGTTTGCAGACAAGTTTGGTTTAGGCATAGGAGGATTGTGATGTCAAAGGAAGCACTAATGGTGAAATCCACACTTGAGCATCGGATGGTAGCAGAAAAGGGTTTTCAGGCGAGGACGCAACAAGTGTATAAGTTCTGGGCTTGACTGGCGTCAGCAGTTTTGTTTAATGTCATCTCTATTTTGTATTAAGTCGTCCAGAGACGACTTCTTTTCTTTTGGGGGGGATGATGTTGGTGGCAATATTGTACATGGAAATAAAACTAGTTAATTAAGTTGTAATTGTCTTGGTTAGTTGGCAACCGCGGGGTGGTAGTTATGGTGCGACGGTTGGCGCTCACACCCCCTCGGTACCTTTAAATACTTCTAAATGTAACTTGTGGGAACAATGATTAGGAATGGAATAACATCTCTTATATTGCATCTGATATCTATGGCATTATTATTTTGCATTATGTGCTTTATCTGCATACTTTAAGTTATTCACCCGAGAGGGCAAACAAAGATGATTGACAAAATCGTGCAACGCAACGACAGGGGTACACTATCAAGGTTGTTTATGCTCAAGAGGATGATAACTAGTTTTAGGCTCATTGTAGACTATTTTGGACAGGTTTGACTATTCTAGACTGGCAAAATCAGAGACTTGTATGACAAAATTTCTGAGACCGTACGACAGTATAACAACTTTAGGACGATAATAGTTATGTTTCGTACGAGTTGCTGCCTAGTATCGTACGACACATGATTTAGCTTTGAACGACAGACTGCTGGGTTTCGTATGACAAAGGATTGACCTTAGGACGATAATTTAGTAAACTCATACGACACAGGATATGGGGCAGGACGATAATTTACCAGACTCGTACGACTATTCACAGAGCAGAGACTAAAAATTCTGAGTTTTCCAATGGCTTAGTATGACAACTGAGTATGACCAATTCTGAGATGGACTAATTTTTGACCATGATAGACTAGCTTTGACACAGATAGAGTTTTATCACTAAGTTGTTGATTTGTTTGATTTGTTTTCTCCAGTTTTAGTATTTCATTTTTCAGTTTCAGGGATGAAAACACAAAAAACATGCAAGATATATAATAATTCAATCACAACATGCTAACCCTATGGAATTTGGCTTAGAGAAGAAAACCTTTGCTTGCTGACTTAGGTACACACCCAATAGCTAATCACAATATGGCTGCTGAGTCTCACGCAATGGATTCTCAATGCCGTATTAACCGACTCCAAACGCTAATGGGGGCACGATATAGAAAGTGTCTTGGGAGAGTCACTATCTCTCTTGCACAAAGATTATCAACCTTTCGGAGGTGAATCAGGTAGCTTCTAATTTATAGTTCTTAATCAGGAGTTCCGTTTGAAATTACCCCTTGAAGTCACGCAAGCATGATTGAGGCCTATAGCCCGACAAGGTACCGAAACAAGCTGTAGTCACGTAAACGTGATTGAGACCGTGAGGCCCTACAAAATGCTCGATATGAGAGATCTCAAAGAGAAAACTCAAATAATCCCATCCTCTGAGACTTTAATCACCAGAGACCTATTTATTATAGTGAATTGGAATGCTCAGGTCCAGCTGTACTCACTTGGGTCATTCTCACAGGGTGATTACTTTTTCCCATTGTGACAGGCCCGCTAAAGGTACACAAATCTCAAAACTTGGAAAAAGCTTCAAGGGTCTAGATTTATGATTGTCTATAAAAGACAAGAGCGTACTCTCCTACCTCTTAAATTTTTCTGAAAACACGAAAGACAGATTTGTTCTTTAACCAGATAGCAATTTAAGTGCTTAAGAAAATGAATTTAAAGAATACACGATGTTTGGTTGACTCTCTTTAGGCAACCTGCAAAAACAACGTATCAGTAGTCATGTTGTTTTTATTCTTTGACAGGCGTATGTTTGATTGATAAATTCTTTGACAAGCATCCTGCAAGAAACTGGTTAGGCTGTGAAAATCTCATGCAAACAGAAGACAATTCAGGGTCAGCGTTAGCACAATCAAAATTTAATTCAAGAAAAACCCTGAAAAGTAATCTGTTTTTTTAATCTATCAGAAAACACAATCGTACGACAATCCTCATAAAATGGAACGACATAACACTTTTATCGTACGGGTTAGAAATCAATACAGAACGACAGAAGATAGCATAAGCAATATGTCGTACGAGTCATAAATTAATATAGAACGACATAATATAACAGAATCAGTATGTCGTACGAGTCCATATTTTGATTCGTATGACAATTTACAGGATATAATCTTGTTTCGTACGATAAACTATAGGCATCAATATAATGTCATACGATGCAGTGAAATTGCTTGTACGATATTTTGTAGAGACTGTACGGGTGAAACCTGCAGGATAAAAAAAAATGATTTTGAGGCCAAAAAAGTAGTTTTCTACCCCACAGTGGGTGCCAAAAATGTGTGTGTGAAAAGTGGACCTGTATCTGTATCTGCAATACACAACACTTCAATTAAGTCATTACATGTATGGTTAGACAGATATAAGCATGAATATGAAAACCATAACAAATCGACCCATTGCCTTCTAAAAGATGCGAGTATAAGATTGCTCTCAGATTATAAGCAATACCAGTGACTAGACGACACCAAGACGAAGAATTTAATCTATATGAGCATGATATTAGCTAGATGGATGCAAGATTAATCGAACAAAATTTAAGTAATAAATGAGATAAATGATCTAAATATGTATGCAATATTCTCAATGAACCTAGAGCAAAAACAATATAATAACAATATATTCTCCAGGATTTTTTGAATGAGAGATGAGAGCTTGAATTTATAGAAAATTCGGAAAGAAACCAAAGACTGAGATCAAATGATGATGAGCGGTCAAGATTTTCCAAGAGGAAGCACAATCCAGGCAAATTGATGTGATTGGATGCTTTTCTCAGTTTTAAAGGAAATTGAACTAAAATTAAGATAAAATCAGAGAAAACTGATTTATTCTTTATTTCATTCAATTTTAATATTTAATTGCTTTCTTTGAGATTATTTATCAATTTTTAATTTGTTTTTCAAGATTATCTCCAATTGATTTTTTTTCTCAAATTTTTAATTCTTTTTTGGTCAATTAATTCCTTTTTTGATTTATTTCCATTTTTGAAGATTTGTGCTCAAGATTTATTTAATTGCCTTTGGTTAGGACCTTGGTGATGTTGTCGAGATTAGGGGCCCATGGTTTAGATGACCATTTTTAGGGTATTACATTTGGGAAAGAGAGACTAGGCATGAGGGAAGAAGGGAAATGTAGCTTGGTAAAAATAGTAGATGAGAAAGAGAACTAGGAGGAAAGAGAGGGAGAGGTAGGTAGTGAAATAACATCCTACTATTGTAAGGAATTTAAGTAGCAATACAACTTCGTACACTAACCTTGAGACAAGGGTAATGCAAAAAGTTTTACAAATCCTTACAATGATCATAAAAACTTAATAGAAATAAACATAAATACCATACATACCACAACACACTAATTTACGTGGGGAAAACCCTTTTGGTAGAAAAACCCCACACTCCAAAAGCTGCCCAATATATTATTCAGAAATCAATAACATATTACAATATACTTGTAGGGCAAGATTTTTAGATGAGTATCACCAACTAGAGATTCAGAGGTAACACAATAGCTACAATAATCTTACACACAACCTCCATTTGACACACCTCATATATAGGAGATTCAATACATGAAACCATCAAATGGTATTACAAAAACATTCGCTAAAACCACCCAATAAAGTGAAACCGATCTTATTTCCAATCCTAGATGCCCTATGATGTGTCAAAACACACATCATTTTTATATTTCCTATTTCAAGAGACCAATCTTTCAGAAGCCATAACTTTTGAATCGGGTGTCTAATTGTTGAATCGTTTGAAGTGTTGAAAGCTCATGATGTGCTCTATCACCTTCTGACCTGTTATGCTAGTTACAAGCACTTTTCAAGCCATTTAGGAGCCTCTAAAGCCCTTAAAATTGAATTTGAAACTTTCATCGCAACTTTTAAAAATGAAACTTTAATATCTTTAAATCTAGTTATGGTCTTGAAACAAAAATTACTGGAATTTTTATTTAGCCAATCTGAAGCTTTGGGGAAAATTTTGAACAAATTCGTGCTAAATTTTTTTTTTCTATAAATAGTAACCTTATGTAAATGTAAGGTTGAGACACCATTTTTCCAAAATTCTCCCACTTGTCGAACACCTTGCAAGAGAAAAGGGAGTATATACACCATAAATTAATTGTTAGGGGCCATGAGGACCATAGACTTTGAATGCCATGTAAACTTCTCTATGCTCAAAACCTTAGTTGAAGAATCTCCAACATTTATCAAAATATCTACCTTAACCAGCTTCACCCTACCATTTTCGACCATACCTTTGATGAAATGATACTGAACATCAATGTGCTTGGTCCAAACATGAAATGTCAGGTTCTTAGTTAGGCAGATCGCACTTTAAATGTCACAATAAATTGTCACTACACCTTGTTTTATTCCAATATTTGAACATAGTCTTCTAAGCCAAATGGCTTCTTTATAAGCACGAGTAATTGCCATGTACTCTGTGTAGTGTCGTAAATTGTCATCAATACAATTTACACATCATGATTATGCCCCTACTTTAGAGTGTCCTATCCTCATCTCCTTTCTAGATCCGTTTGTGCCTATTCTCCAGTTTTGAGGCCATGAATAGCCTTTTGTGGATCCTACCATGGGATACCCACCCTCTTTCAACATTGTTTTGATTCTAATTGTGGTAATACCAAGGTGTGGAATGCCCTAGTTTGGACCATGGCACCCCAAAACGCCATGGTCCTGCTCAATCAGGCCCTAGTTTGAAATGGGGTCGGGGTTATACCTCATCGGTAAGATTTGATCCCCATGGCTCTACATGACTATTAGAGGTCAACCTAATTGGTAATTTACCTAGAGACCTCTATATAAAGACATACTATCAATTCATTTTAGATCCTAGAATATATATTAATCATTTGTGCATCAGTGAAGCATTCATTATCATGCATTTTCAGAGATCTCCAAGGTTTTATATTCAAATATTAATCATTTGTGCATCAGTGAAGCATTTATTATCATGCATTTTTAGAGATCTTCAAGGTTTTATAATCATCATCAAGCATTGTGGAGAAAATTCATGTCAATATTTGTGCAAGCATGTGTGTGTGATTAGGGTTTTGTCATGTCCATGTTATTTCATACAACATTTGTGATTACATCCAAAGAGAATTGCATCATCAACAACATTTGCAGATCTGAGGTATATTTTCTTAAATAATTATTTCAATATATGCATTATTTCATTCAAGGTTGATTCCAAACTGGGGTTTGACTTAGGTAAAACCCTATTCCCAATAATTTCCCCTTACTTTTCATGTGTAGGAAACAGGTACAAAGCTGTAATCAGGAGGATCGACATAATTCACAAAGGCGAACAAGTTTACCTTTCGACGGAGGAAAATTCAGAGAACCGTGGTGAATTGATACTACTTGGTCTTGAAAAATCAGGTTGAACTTCTAGGAACATATCCAAAGCATATTATTTTACCCGTATCTAGGTTGGTGGCTTCGTACGACATCTATAGCTTACTGTTTCTATCAATTTACATCAGATGTTCCTTGTTTTACCCTATTTTTAACATTTTCACAATTCAACTTAGAAAGAGGGAAGCAAACTATAACTAGTGATTTTAATCATAAATCTCAACCCTTTCCTTAGTTGGATTGAGGCTAGATCTATTGGATTCACCCCTCTTTCAATGTATTGGCTAATTTGGTTAATTGGTTGTCTTATCCTACTTGGTGAAATCCCAGTTCCAAATTACACCTCTACATTTTGGTGAACCTAACTCCTTCCATGCTTATTACTAATTTATGGTCTCAAATTTAATTTGTAGGCATTTAGGCAATAAATTTTGCAATCATAAATCATTTTTCAATTTCATTAAATAAATTTAGTGGTTTTCATACAAACCCTAATTTATTGTTATAAAATTGACTTGTGGGTTGAATAATTTTTTAGTCATGTTTTCAGAACTAATTATTATGGCATGCTACTTTTAGATTTAAATACATTCAATCATTATTTATGTACTCACATTAGTGAAAAAAAAATCATAAAAATTCCACATTATTATCTCTTTCTATCATGCATTTTGCACATTTTATCATTTGAAAAAGAATATTGCTGTCATTCTATTTTCATTTAGTTAGTTTCATGATGAATTTATTTCATAGATGTGATAATGTCTTAGCCTCCCTTATTTCAGTCTATCCCTCCCCTAGGGATATTCCTACCCATGAGGGCATTTTGGTGCAAAAAGAAACCATTAACACTTCTTCCAAAACTCTCCCTTCTAAGGATGAAGTTTTGATGAACGGTGATGATCTTTCTCAAAAAATGTGTCTCTCCCACAAGGATATCCTCAAGGATGACTTTACTACCTTTGATGAGTCATTTAGTACCTATGATTTTTATTTTTATCCTCCTCATTATGACATTCTAACACAAGAGAATAGTTCGGTGCAAGGGGATGCTCTTAAGCTACAAGGATTTAAGATATATGAAAATCCCCTTTATGAATCTTTCAATGATCCCTCTCCCAAATTTTCTCTTCCTAAAAAGGACATATTAATGCAATAAAATATTATTAACACTTTTCTTAATGATCTCCCTCTTTGGGATGAACCATTGGAGGATGATGTTGATTATTCTCTTAATGTGTCTCTCCCCCATGAGAGTGCCTTGGTGAAAGAGGATGATATTATGGTAAAAGAGGGTGATATGATTAATAATTCCCTTAACACCACCTCACATTCTATTCATTTCAACAACCTCCCCCCTATAGATAAAGCGTCAATTAGATATGATTGTCCCTTTCCTTAAGGTTTGTCATGAAGATACTTTGGAGCACTTGAGAATAATGTTTATAATGGTCTCTCTCTTAAAGATAAAGAACTTAATCAAGAAAAAAACAATACCATTCATGTTGTTGAGAAGCCTAAGGGTGAAGTGAATCATCAATATGATTATCATGAAATACCTTACACATATAATAACGAAGTGTTTACTTTAGAAACTAACAAGAACATGCAAATTGAAGCACAATATACTTTGTTAGTTCCTACAATCTTTTCTCCAATTTGGACAAATACACAATATCATACTAAAGATGTTCCTAAAGAAGAACTCTTGGAGGATAGTGGGAATCTTTAGATTCCACACCTTCTTTTTGTAGAAAATCAAAGATGCCTAAATTTGATACTCAAAATCTTAATCCTAATGCATGTCTAGAATTGAATAGGCCTCTTTAAACTTCAATCCAATTCCACCTAAAAGAAAACCCTCTCTTGATCCTACACATGGATACAATGAACAAGTTTTAGGATGTGCACAAAAAAGTCTTGAACGTCGTGAGAAATCACACTTTTCTAATGAAAAGCTAGGTTTCCAACCTCTTTCCTTTGCCAACATCCACTCCTCCATTGTCTTCTCATATCAATGTAATATCACCAAAAGATATTATTTTGTCTAATCTTATTCGTGCCAACTTAATTTCTCTTCTTGGGCCGAAATGAAGAAGGAAATGTAGAAAAAATCTTGAAAGTTCTACTTTTTGCATGTATCATCAGATCCATGATCATTGTACTAATGAATGCCAATCTTTCCAAATTAAAATTCAACAATAAATTTTATTTAGGTATCATAAAAATAACATGTGATAATGAATGACATGTTTCTCATAATCATTTCAAATAACATTCAAGTTCATATTATGTTGAACCTCACTATGTGACATTGTTAGCTTACCTGATGGTGGCTCATTGTCATTTATGGTGGTACAATTTCAGATGCAATCATACTTAGTGAGCAACATAATAGTTTATTTATTCTTGTCTCTATGCTTGGGAGGTAAGAATATTATACTATCTCTTTCCTCTTTCTAAGGTTTCACTATTTCCTTTATGGATTGCATTTTTCATGACATGATGTCCTTTCTTGCATAGAATTATCCTTCATGTGAGTACATATGTGTTCCTTGGTTAGGACCTATTCCTTGCTTGAAACGGTACGTCTCTTATGAACAATTTGTCCTCGGGGAATGTGTGATCCTTTATCCTATTTTTTCCTTGTCCTCTTGCTTTGGGCGAAAGGCTCTCTCTCTCTCTCTCTCTCTCTCTCTCTCTCTCTCCTTTTTGAAGATTGCCTCTTCTTTTGTGTTGCATTTTTCAAAATGTGATGCCCTTTCTTGCATAGAATTATCCTCCATGTGAGTACATGTGTGTCCCTTGGGGGCAATAGGAGAACAAATCTCACCATAATCAACACCCTCAACCTGAGAGTAGCCTTTTGTAACCGACCTTGCTTTATACTTATCAATACCTCCATCTGAACCCTCAAAACTCATTTGCAACCAACAGGTTTACGTCCTTCGAGCAATGGTACAAGATCCCATGTATCATTCTTTTTCAAATATGACATTTCTTTTTCCATAGTAATCGCTTAAGATTCTTCATCATTCATACCTAGTGCCTCTTGTAAATATCTAGGTTTATCCACATTAGTATTCAAAGAAAAATAACATCTCCAATCATCATGAAAATACATTTTAGGTGGTTGTCTATGTCTTGTAGATCTTTGAAGAAGCTGAGTTGGACATTCTTCCTCCTCTTCTAAAGATTAAGAGCTAGATGAGCTCTCGTAAACTTATTGCCTATCTAGTAGTCTCAATTCAACTCTTTTAGATTTAGAAGGGAATTATATCATGTTAATCTTTTTATTTAGTCTATTCTAGCTGCAATATAATAAGAGACTTAATTTCTTTAAAAATAACACTTCTACTATGTATTACCTTTTGTGCAATAGGGTCCCAAAGCTTGTATCCATTTACATCATAACTTTATTCGATGAAGATACATTTCACCACCTTGTTCTCCAACTTTGTTCGCTTCTCCTTTGGCACATGTGTATATGCCTTACAATAAAAAACTATAAGATGTCTTAATGAAGGCTTATGATTGGACTATGCCTCCATAGGCGTTTTATCAACAAGAGCTGATGTACGAGACCTGTTAATCAGGTAGCAAGCAGTGGCAACAACTTTAGCCTATATTTTTTGTTCTAGACCAACACCACTTAGCATACTCCTAGCCTTCCCCATTAGTGTCTTGTTCGTTCTTTCTGAAACTCCATTTTGTTATGGAGAATATGGGGTTGTCTTTTGTCTTTTGATGTTATAGTCTTTACATAGTCTATCAAAATCATTAGAGAAAAATTCACTGCCATTATCAATTCTCAAACATTTTATTTTCTTTTTAGTCTGCAACTCAACCATTGCTTTAATTCTTTAAATTGACTAAAAAAATCAAATTTACACTTTATAAAGTATACCCATGTCCTTCTACTAAAATCATCAATAAATGAAACATGATATGTGGATTTTCCAATGGAAGAAACATCTATGAGACCAATCACATAAGAATGGATAAGATCTTGAATACCACAAGATTTATGAGAACTCGATTAAAACTGAACACAATTTTGCTTTCCATAAATGCAATGCTCACAAAAATCAAAGTTAAGATTACAATCATTCAAACCTTCAACAAGGTTTTATTTTTCAAGACACTTAGACCCTTTTCTCCAATGTGGCTCAACCTCTGGTGCCATAACATAGTCTTGTTTGTAGGTAACTTTGCTTTAGAAAAAAGAGCACCCTTAGGTACCCAAAAGCCATGTCCATCCACTAAAGGTGAAACCCTCAAATCTTCCAACCAAGTATCCACAAATTTAATTTTTACAGAAGTGCTATTACACTCAATAATATATGCTTCTAGGTTATACAAAGTACCAAATCTAACACCTCTACCAATTACCATAGCACCCTTAACCATTTTACATCCTGCATCATAAAAGACTACCTACACACTTACATCTATCAGTTTTCTCATAGATAATAAATTTCATTTTAGTTCGGGAATATGCAACACACGACTAATCCTTTTTATTCTATCACTAGGAAACCTGATTCTAACTTTACCATGACCAACAATATCTAAATGAGAATCATCACCCAAGTACACCATACCTCCATTAAATTATTCATATTAAAAAAAATCAATCTCTATTGGAATTCATATGAAAAGATGCACTTGAGTCAATTAACCATGCATCATTACCTGTATGAGTAGCCAAAGCTACAATGAATGCATCATCATCTTCCTTCTTGAACTGAGAATTAGAATCAAACTTCTTATTTTTCTTCTTTGCATTCCTTACAGATGTGTCATGATTTAGTACTATTCCTGCAAATGACTTTGGACTTTCTAGGAGATTTCGATCTTTCTCTGGACTTGGATTTATTATGCTTCTCATTCTTCTTGCCCTTTTCCTTAGGTCTTCCACGAATAGTTAGGGGTTCCTTTGAATTCATGGATACCTTCCTCCATGACTCTTCACCAAGCAAGGCACTCATCATGTCTTTAGACTTCAAAACAACATAAGTACTATCTATAGCCATAACAAGAGAATCCCATGAATCAGGCAAAGAACAAAGTAAGATCTCACATTTCTCCTCCTCATCCATCTTGAAATTAACAAATTCCAATTGAGCCACCAACATATTGAATGCTTCCAAGTGGTCTATAATCCATCCAACCTCTTCCATTCTCAAGGAATACAGTTTCTTCCTTGAGAAAATTTGATTTAATAAATATTTGTCTTGATACATCTCACCAAGCTTATTCCATAGTTTCTTTGTAGAGGTCTCTTCCATTGATTAGAACAGAGTTTTCCAAGCAAAATCTGATTTGACCCTTAGATTTAAGGTCCATAACATCAAACATAGCATCACCAGTAAGATCTGCAGGTCTTGAGACATTCACATCAACAACATACCACAAGTCAAGCAATCTATTAGTAGATCCTCCATCTTGACCTTCCACATCTCAAAATTACTTCCAAAATAATTCTCCACCTCTATTCTCCCTAACAAACTTGTCATTTGAAAATTCCCGCAACAAGACAAAAAAGTATCTTTTGCATAAGCTCCCACATGAATATGGATTAGTTCAAAAAACCCAACAATCCACAAACCAAAACCAAAGGTGATCAAGCTCTGATACCATTTGTAAGGAAGTTAAGTAGCAAAACAACTTCCTACACTAGCCTTGAGACAAGGATAATACAAAAACTTTTACAAATCCTTACAATAGTTACAGAAAATTAACAAAAATAAACATAAATACAATGCACACCACAACACACTAATTTACGTGGGGAAAACCCTTTCAAGAGAAAAAGTCCACACTCCAAAAGCTACTCAATATATTATTCAGAAATCATAACAAATTACAATTTACTTGCAGAGCAAGCTTTTCACAAGAGTATCACCAACCAGAGATTCAAAGGTAACTCAATAGCTATAGGACTCTCACACACAACCTCCATCTCACACACCTTATATATAGAAGATACAATACATGAAGCCATCAAATGGTATTACAAAACCATTGGCTAAAACCATCCAATAAAGTGGAACCAGTCTTATCTCCAATCCTAGATGCTCTATGACATGTCAAAACATGCATCAACACATGTATCTCCCTTTTACAACTCATATATGTGTCTAATGCATTTTTTATATTTCCTATTTCGAGAGACCAAACTTTCAGAGGCCATAACTTTTGAATCATGTGTTTGATTTACAAATTGTTTAAAGCGTAAAAAAACTCATGACATGCTCTATCACCTCATAACCCGCTAGCTCAGATCACAAGCACTTTTTAGACCATTTCGGAGCCTCTAAAGCCATCAAAATTGAATTTGAAACTTTCATCACAACTTTAAAAAATGGAAGCTTTAATATTTTAAAATCTAGTCATGATCTTGCAATGAAAATTTACCAACATGCTTATCTAGCCAATTTGAAGTTGTGGGGAAAATTTTGAACCAATTCGTGCTCAAACAAAAACTTACTATAAATAGTAACCTTATGTAAATGCAAGGTTGAGACACCATTTTCCCAACAAATTCACGCTAAAAACTTAAAACTTAAATAGGATAGAAAACATGCAACCTTGTTTCTTTCTATGATATCTTGCCAAATTTTGTTCATGATAATATTTCTCCCTCTCTTCTGAATACTTTTGTGAGGTCTTACATTGTCTTGTTCTTTTGTTTCCCATATTCTTCAAGTAAAAGATGACTTTACAATTCTTATACCAAAAGTTTTCTCTTGCAAAATATGCCTTGATGAATTAAAATGTGAATTACTCTTGTAATACTGATATAAAAAAATGAAAAACTAAGCTCCTATTTATATGCACATTTTTTTTTTTTAAGTTCAATTATTTGGTTGGTCAGACCTTCGATTGAAGGTCAATCATAAAAAATAATTTTAACTAAATACCTTCATCCGAACGCATATTAAATATATTTTTAAATATTATTTTTATGGGGTTTGAATGGACATGATCTTCGTTCAAACCCCCCTCGAAAAAACTTCATTCGAAGGGGTCCTAGGAGGTTCAAATGAAGATATTGTTAGCACCTCACAAAAAACCAGTTGGTTCTCCTACATAAAGTTTTGAACAGTGGTAATTTTCCCACTACTGTCCATACAAACCTATCTCACCATTCTCCCATTATCCTTCATTTTCCCATCATTGATTGTTAAAATAATTTTCCCACTACTGTCCATACAAACCTATCTCACCATTCTCCCATTATCCTTCATTTTCCCATCATTGATTGTTAAAATTATTTTCCCACTACTGTCCATACATTTGAATCAGATAAATTCAATATATCGAGTTCCTTGTCAAGCATAATTCGATGTGTTTTCTACACTAAAGTCCCATCCTTGTCGTTAATTCATCATTACCTTACCCCTCTAAAATACCTTCTTATTATAAATCATCCTAAGGCTAAATCCTCAATTTTCTCCATTTCGTCGGACTTATTCACTAAAATACTAAGCATTTCATGAAACAATGACATAATAAACACTATCTCTATTTCGTAGGGTCATATCTTAGTTATACTAAACATACAACAAAATGGTGAAAAAGAGACACAAGACACATCAATTATCACTATTTCGCCAAAATTAAACCTCTCAAAATAAAGTATATCATGAAATGGCGAAAGAAGGAAACAAGGAGTATATAGGTTTCACTATTTTGCGGACTCCATGAAACGTCATATAGAGATATCCGCAAAATAGTTATTTAAGGTGAACGATGTGTTATGACATCGCTATTTCATAGGTCCCACAGTTTCTTATATTCAACAAGTAACGAAATGGCGATGGGAAGGGGCAAGCTCATATGGTGTTTTCGCTATTTCGCCAATGAAAAACATTAAGGATTTTAGAAGCTTGTGATTTGGCGATAGCTTAATAAAATATCGTCATATCACGAGGAGGACATGAATGATAAAAAAACATGTTACGCAATAGCAATAATGACACAAAGTAATTTCATCATATCGTGGGGAGCCGAAATAAGGGGAAAGAAAGTATAGCAATATAGCAATAAATGTTGTCGCTATTTCACATAAATAAAATAGGGATGGTGACATTTGTTTGCAAAATGGCAAAAACAATAAGCCAAAGCAAGTTGGAGATGACATCATCATAATTCTGAAAAGGTTGGCGAAGTGTTAAATTGCATGCAGGAATCAAATGCAGAAAAGACCCCAAAGGTCACTTTTTAAGAATCAATTTTCAGCTCATAATTCTCATTCAAAGCTCGAGAATTGTGTTGGTGGAGCTCCGCAGCGAGGAGGAACAAGCCAAGACAAAAGCGACAAGCACAAGTAAGTACCCAGTTGCCTCTCTAAGCTACTAAATTTTTAGAAGTATTTAAATTTTGAGTAATGAGTATAGATAAAATGCCTAAGAGAAAAGGTGAAACTGGAGAGGGAGAAAGCTCTATGAATGAAGAGGGTTCAGATAGAAAACCGAGGGTCGCAAACCCAACCAAAAGGCCTATGCAAAAAACATTGTTGGATGCATTGCCTGGCTCGGTAGATACAAGGGCCAAAAATGTGTTCAAGGATCGTATGGAAGGTTATAGGGACGCCATGATTCTAGTTTCAGGGAGATATTTGTTTTGGTATTTTTACAAAAATAAGGACGAGAAGAGCCCAGTCTAACCTTTGGACATATGATGTAGCAAAATTAATTGTGCCAAATGTTTTTGTAGACCATGAGCTAATCCAGATATTGGTAGACCATTATCATCCTATTACTAGAGTTGTGAGGATGCCAAGTGGGAACCCTTTGTTGGTAATTACCAGGTCTGCTATTATTGATTGTTTCATGTTAAACAAACAAGCCCTCACCAAGGTATACCTAGAATAGTTTGTCATGGACTATAACAGGTTATACAAGACATTCAGGAAGGATGAGCTTCCATACCATAGGAGAAGCGGTGTAAATAATCAACTTCTAATGGTAACAAGCACTGAACTTTTCCATGTTGACGATTTCCTTGGATACTTTCAAAAGAGCTACTTTGCCTTATGTCAAATATTGTGAGAGGATGCTAGGGATAAAATGCTAATATCTCTAATGTATATGGCAATGAGAATACAAAATTATAAGGTAAACCTCAAATTTGATTTTGCCTCGAAAAGTGAGAAAAAGGTACATGAGTAGCTAGTGGCATGAAAGAAGAAGAAAAGCAATGGTTTCCATCACTATTCTTTATTGTGTTATTTAATCTGATTTCAAAACAAACAAGCCTTTGCACAAAGGTTAAAGCTAGGAATTGTAGATGAGAAAGGAAATAGGCTCCCAGTGTAGTTTTGGTGTTATATATGGGACAAAAGATGCAAAGATGCAGATTACAAGGTCTTCCATGATTCTTTTGTTGTCACTATTTTTGGTGTTTTCAATCATTTAGTTGATAGATTGTCACTTGAGATAAGGAAAGTATTAAGGCCCCTAGCTTGTGACCTTGAGAAGGGTCACACTCATAACTTTGCAAACTGGTTTTATATGGGGGAGAACACTATTATTAGGGTCTATGGGTGCCCCCAAGTTCCCCATTTGATACCCATTTTCCTATCAGACAGAATTGCATTCTTAGAGTTTGTGTGGCAAATGCTATGGTTGGAAAGGGAGTTGATTGTACCAAGAAGAAAGGGGACATACAGGCCTCATCATGTGACATTTGATGGATTTCTCTATTGGTTCCAACATGTTGGAGAAGTTACAAAATTACATAAAAACCTATTTATTGTTAAAGCCCGGTAAGGAAAGAATGTGTGATCTAGAAAACCACATTGGTTTTGTTATTAAATCAGTTTCACATGAAGTCCCGATACAGGAAGACTTGGTCAGAAATCTCACATCATATGGGGAAATTGTGCAAAGAAGAAAAAAGAGGCAAATCATAACTAGGATAGAAGATGAAAGAAAGAAAAGACCTTGCGTTATCCTGATTCCATGATGAAGAAACAGATGAGTTGAAAATAATTGAATTGTGTTTAAATAATTTTGAAAAGATATATGGCAAATCAACAGGTGGTGGTTCTCCACCAAAATAGGCCAAGGTTCCACCTAAGAAACCCCAATGGGTTATTATACACACAGTGTCAGATGATGATTCTTCAGAAGAGATCTCTCCCATTTCACCTCCTACTAAGAAGCAGAAGCTAGTTGATCTAGACTCCCTGGTGCCTTATGATGAATCTGAAGGAGAGGGTGACATAGATGAAGTTGCTAGTGCATTAAGGGCCCTGAGAGGAGAAGAAACAATAGAGAAATCACATGTTGATCCATCGAGATATTAAGAGGAAACACATGGCTATAGAGCACAAGTAGCCAAAGAAGCAAAGCTTGATAATACTACTAATGAGAGAGTGGATATGTCTATGAGGTTCTTGAATGATGATGAGCTCATCCATACTCAAGAGTTTAAGGACTTTTGGTTAAGGACAAAGATGAAGGAGTTTGAATAAAGAAAACAAATGAACCTCATGGGAGTGGAAGAATCCAAACATGAAGAATTTGTTGCTCAAACCTTCAGAGAATTGAAATTTGATGAAATACATGTCACCCCTGCAGAATCAAGAAAGATGGTTTTGAAAAGTGACATGATTATTGTTTTTGGAATGACCCTCAAACAAATGTTCTTGTTGGATTAGGCGAGACAACAAGAAGATCCTATGCCGATTGTTGAATTTGACTCATATGAAGGGGTAAGTGGTACAAGGTATAAACCTAAGACTGAAGTATTAGCTGCATGGGTGAGCTCCAAGAGCACTCATAAACCAAACTTAGTAGATACAGCGAAGGAGACATTGGGGGAAACAATACTAAAGACAATGAAAGATACCTCTCTACTAGAGGCGGTTACTATGACTATGCACTATGCATTGTTTAGTTGAAAGAAGAGATAGAAAAACAACCTAATAACCAAAGTAGGGCTATTGTTCTGCTAAAAATGCTCCATAATGACCAATTGATAAAATTGAGCACAGTAAGGAGTGGAATGAAGAAAAGAAAAAATATGAGAAGGAGATCTAGGATATGAGGGTAGCCCATGAAGAGATCCTGCAAAGAATTCCACAACAAACCTTGGACATTTTTGAACAATTTTTTTCACACAAGGTCAAGCTGATACTTGAAAAATTGGAAGAAGTGTGTGGAAGTTATGAGACTTTGTTGAAGATGATAGAAGTGTTGAAAGAAGATAGGCCCAAACTAGAGAACTTGTTAAAAAGATGACAACCAACATAATCACTTTGGTTACTCTAAGTAGAGTAACTCAAAGAAATCCTAATGTTTCTCCTAAGATAATGGAGACTAAGTGAATGGTGCATACCATCAATGATGGACTCTAGAATATCATAAATGAGGAGCAAAAAGTGAAAGCCAAAATTGATTCCATCCACACATTCCAACATTGGACTATCCCTTCCATCACAGACAAGGACAAACACCTCCAGGACTTCAATGATTGTAAGAGTAATTTCAGCCAAATGGTGCAGAAGATCATTGCACACATGAAAGAGGAGAAGAACATCAGTGTTCAGTGCTTCAATATGTTTTAGGATAGGATTATCACTTTGGATATTAGTTATGCAAGGTTTGTTGTAGAAGTTCAAACTCTAACAGATAAGAAATGGAAGGATCATTTGATGAGCATGCCTATCATCTTGAATTTTTAGTGGCCCAGTGACTATAAAGTCTACCAGTGGGAGATTACTCCTCTAAAGGATCTTGAGAATTGAGAACACAGAGTGCCAGATGACGAATGGGAAACCCACCCAACTGAAAGTATAACCTTTCCAGACCCAAGGGTCACGAGTTATTACTCATAACATCTTGATAACGGGCTAGTTTACATTCTCCAACTTATTTAAAATCATGTTTCATCTTGTTAAATAAAAAACATTTCTTAATTTACTTGTTATAAATTGTTATGAATAGAAGCATTGCAATGGTCCGAAGCTTGTTGCTTCTCCCCATTTTGTATAAAAGGGAGAAACCAAGACCGATAAAAAGATTAAAAAAAAAAAAGACAGGGGAAAATAGTAACAAGAGGAGAATACTACTCAAATTTTGTATCTCATTACAGTGGCAAATATAATACAAAATCCAAAAGGTTTTGGCTTAGTTATTTGTTGATTAGTAATGATAAAATAGTGTATGCTTGTCTCCAATTCCTTTTTCTTCTTACATGTTTAAATTTATTATCAAAGATAATTCTGATTTATCAAAGCAACTCTTACTCTTTTGTGTGATTCAATTGACTAGGTTCTGTCAGGCAGATTTAAAAATCCATTTGATTAAATTACAACAGTTCGAAGGTAGTAATTGGATTCATAAGAAGAGTCATACAATATTACATACTTGCATGTTAATACAAGGAATGAATGTTATTAATGCCAAATAACTTGAATAAAATTAGAAACAAATTTAAAGACTTTGTAACCTTGGGTGAGGCACTGATCATAAATATACAAAAGAATTCTATTTTAGTTTCAGTTTACTTATTTTTTTTGGAAAAGTAAGATAGGAGTAGGAGTAAAGAATTAGATCAATTTGGAACCTTATGCCAATTCAAGATTGGTCAAAGGAAGATATACTACAATCATAATATGCCTAGATTATTAATTGGTCACAAAAGGATCAAGTATTTGGAAGTAGGATACACCCGTGTTGGTTTGGCAGAGCCAAAAGAGTAGGGAATTGAAACCATATTGGTCATTCCATTAGTTGGCCAAAATCAATTATTGATCTTGATAATAGAAAGTGGCATATTCTTAGGGTTCATCAAACCAGTGTTTTTGAGCTCCAACAGATATGTTCATTCAAACCCCCTAAAGTTGCCCTTTCCCCTCTTTATCTACAATTTTCTACAGATATATGGCTTTCAAGGCCTTGGTTGAGGATCAAAATAGCAGTTTAATTAAATATAGGTTTTTCATCAAACATCAAGCTCTTTGTTCTATGCATGTGGAAAAATAGTATATTAGCAAAAAAATTCTGAAAAATATCTATACAATTGGTATTGATGTTCTTGATCCAAAAGAAAAATAAAAATTGAATTTTGATAAATACAAAAAAAGTTATGTTTTGTATACTACACCTATGTCTAAATTGTAATTGGTTTGACTTCAAAACTTAATTTAAAGTAAAAAAATTAATAAAACATTATGAAATCAAATGCAAGCACTATATATTGTAGTTACAAATCTAAAATTGAAAAAAATAGAATTTTCCTTCATAGAAAAAAAGTTATGTTCCGTATACTACACATCACTCTTTAAAAATGGTGTTTACTATTAAAAACTAGTTATCGAAGGAGATGGAAAAAGGGATTCAAATTTATTCCAATATTTAAAAAATATATATTTAGAATTTATAGACAAAATGTGATAAATCACTAGTTTGCATCATATTCAAATTCCTCATAGTTTAGTAGCTATAGGTGTCAGAAAGTGAAGATTGATTCAAAATGTTTGTTTCAATGTCAAGTTTGGCCAAAAACTGTAACTCACTATTGTAGGATCACCCTGTCGACATTGAGGCATTCCCTTTCGTGTAGGGGTCTCTCTTTCTGACATGTGGGATTGATTCCTAAACAATCTTATAATTTAATCAATTGGGCAACAAATTTTTATGTTTGGCTGAAAGAATTCAAGTTGTTAACAAGAATTTTATTACTTCTCATGCTCACTACTAATATTCATTGCCATCTAAGAGAAAATATGATGTTTTGAACGAATTAATTAGAAAAATTCTCTAGTCCAAATGGGATGGAAATATTGGTTTTATTATTTCGTCTTGGTCTCATTACATTCAACCAAGACATATGGGTGGTGTAGGAATCATTGACCCTAAAACTCAAGGGTTGTACCTTGCCGCAAAGTGAATTATCAAAGCTACTAAAGGGGATGAACCATGAAAAATAGTTGTTCCTAGAATCAAGTTTTTTAAGATGCAACAAATAAAAAATCTCAATCTATTGGTTGGTTTGATAAATTTATTATGTCTCCCTTTTTCAAAATCAAGGGCTCTTTTGCCTTACAATTAATTTGGAAGGCTTGGCAACAAGCTTATGGATTTCTACAATGGAATGGTTCCTCCCTACAACATGATTTTATCTTTGCTTTATCATCAATATGATGGAATAAACTTGTTAAAATTACCATAATCAATTGCTTGCTTTTTGTTTTCCTAAGCATTCTTAATATTTGTATAAGAAAGGTGTTCAACAATTTAAAGACATTTGGAATTTCAAATCTCTTGAATGGGCTTCATGGCTAAAAATCAAAGAAAAATATGGTTGAACATCAAGTATAAAGAATTTTTTATATTTGTGCAATCATTAGTTCTAGTTGAGTTATCCATGAAAATTTGTACTCCGAGGGAATGCTATTTTTTTTTTAAGATTGGAAATGGCTAGCATCTTCTCATGTTCGTTATCTTCCACTAAGGAAAATCTATCTTCATTTTTTGCCTCATTGGAAGATCGTACCTCGCCTCAATCATAAATGGAAATACAAATTTAGTGCCAAAAGGTGGACCAAAATGAGCACACAAATATGAAAATATAAAACTAATGTTGGGACTCAATTTTTGGCTTGGAAAGTTTTACATGGACTAAGATGCATTATAGTTCAGCCAATTAACTTCCCCTTATGTTTATGTATTGAAGTTATGAAACATATATTTTGAGATTTCCCCTTCATTAAAAAACAATGGAATGCTAGTTTTATTTTAAATTTTACTATTTTTCATCATAAGTTGAATTAGAAAGAAGCTTTCTTTGGATTTGGTTTGCATGATGACGACATTGTTGATTCTATCAAATAAGTCATTTTTAGTCATATTTGTAAGGCTAGGTGTACAACTATATTTTTAAGCAACTGTATCAAGAAACTGGTATTCTAATGCTTTACTCTAACATAGTTTTTCAGGTTGTTTTATTGTTTTCACAGCTTCTAAATTAAATCCAAGATAAATGTTTTGATTATGACACCACTTTAGCAAATTCAAGATTAAGCTAGTCAACTTTAAAACAACTATGATATGGATCTATGTAAAATGGTAAAGCTAAACATTAATGTCATGTTTCGTTTGTATGATGCCATATGTTGACCTTTTATAATTTGTATTAGTTTGTGATGTATTTTTTTGTTACTATTAACATCATGTTCATATGATGGTCTATTGTAATCCTTTTAGTTTGCGATGTAATTATCTTTGAGCTACTTGTTGTAGATATTATTCTTTGTACTCTTACTTTGATTCAATTAAAAAAAAACTAATTGCTTTGTTATAAAATTTTATACTACCAACTAAATACCCTAAAACAAATTGTTATTGTTATGTTACATTTCAAAACAAAACATAACTATTAACTATAATCCTACAAAATTACTTTATTTATATATATATATATATATATATATATATATATATATATATATATATATATATATATATATATATATATATATATATATATATATATATATATATATATATATATATATATATATAATTTTAAAAGTCTTCTAACTATAAATTATCTTAAAAAACTAAATAAGGATATTATCAATATAATAGTAATAGCATTTAAATAATTTCATCTAAAGATTTGAACTAAATTTAAAAGAAGTAAACTATTGAAAATTTTCAAGCTATATTATTATGTTTCTAATCCTTATTACCATTTTAATGTTCCACCCTATCGAGTAAGTAATTTTAATTTAATAATAATTTCCTGTTGCTTATTGAAAATTTTGATGGTAGTCTTAACATCATACACTCATTTATATATAAACCATGTTATAATGTAATTAATCAAAAAGCACAAAGAGCTAAGGAGATAAAATATTAATCAATTTTACATTTTATATCACTTTCTCATGTATATATCACCTTGAATTATATATCTATATGATAAGGTAGATACACAGGTTTTACAAAGGTTTTAAATAATCACTAGCACTTGCACCCCAGTGAGATGCAATGGTTATGCCGATAACAAAATATACTTTGGGTAATATATTAGAGGGAGGTAAAATTGGGAAGAAATGAACATTGCCTTTGTTAGGAGTAATTATTTAGAATTCAATTGTGTTGATCTTGAAATGTGGGAAAACATTGAATATGAATGGATGCAACTTATAATTTAAACTAGCAAGCTATACAAAATGTTTTTATGATGTATTAAGATGATTCATTTAGATATTGGTTATATCAAATTTTTGTGCATTTTTCTTTGTATTCCTACTCGACCTTTTTAAACGTAAATTTGAGTATGGAACTCAAACCATTTTTAACCTGGATCCATAACCTTGACCCTAACTAAACTCTAACACTTATCATAATAAAACTTTAATCCTAACCCTAATAACACCCTAACCCTAACTTTAATTGAACTCTAACCTTAATATTAACCCTAATCCTAATTGAACTCTAACCCTAAACCTAATTGAATTGTAACTCCAATTGAACTCTAATCTTAAACATAAACTTAGCCAAACTATTAACCTTAATTGAATTGTAACTCTACTTGAACCCTAACCCTAACCCTAAACCTAAACCTATTTAAATTATAACCCTAACTTCACCCTTATAATAATTAAACCCTAACACTATTGTAACCATAACCTTAACACTAATTAAATGATAACACATATCATAATTAAACACTAACCTTAATACTAATGAAACCCTAACACTGACCATAAGTGAAATGTACCCTAATTTAACTCTAGCCATAAACATAATTAAACCTTATTTGAATATTTAAGATATATAGTCCTTTATAGGCTTAAATTTTACAATAGGAAGTCATTATTTAGATAATGAGAGATGTATGGGACTTTGAATATTTAGATTTATTTTGTGATAACTTAAATATTTTTAAATATGAAAAAATCCCAATTATATATGAATGATTAAAATATATAGAATTTCATTACTACTTTATTTAAAAATATATTCAAATTAGAAGTATATAATTTTATTATTGTTCTACTCAAAATGAACTTACAAACAACTATTTCTTCTTAAATTTCAAAAATTTAGAAGAAAGGAATTATAATAAACAATATTTATAAATTTTATCTTTTAAAAAATAATATGAAAAATAATTTATATTTTATTACATGTAAATAAATCTATAAAAGAACTAATATAAAGAAACAAAAAGTGTCAAATGCCTCAAGCAATATCTTTATATGATTGATATTTTTCCATATAAGATTACCAATGTGGAAGGAATTTTGTGAATTCTAAATACCTTCTCAATGTAGTTTGATATTTTATGTTAGTGGATTTATTGTATTTATTTGTATGTAATATCACTCATACATTTGCTTATAGGAAGACTATGTTGGATTTATAAATGATATGCAATATACCAATCTTATATAAATAATTATTTATAGTTGAAATAGTTTAAGTCGTCTAATTTTAATTTGAAAAAGGAAGTTTTTAATATGGAATTAAAGAAATTTGTAAAGATTTTTTTTTGAAGTTGCAAGCATTGAAATTTAAATTTGGGTGAGGATTCTAATGAAAATATTATTGTAAAATTTTATTTTTTTAAATTCTTTATTTTATTATTTAGAAAACTACATAATCTTACGATAAGAAGAAATCCATAGAGAAAATGATGCCATAATAAATAAATAGAAACATATAGACATATATTGAGATATATTCAAATAAATGAAAATGAAGAAACCTATTGAAATATTTGTATGGAAATAAGAAATAAACAAAGATATAACTATAGTTTTTATACATAATTTGATAAAATTAAAACTTTACAATATTTTTATTATAATTATTGCATAATTTTATTTTCCTAAATTTTTAATTTCATTATTAAAAACTAAACTCAATAGAAAAAGAAATGTATAGAGAACAAGAGTTGTGTTACAACTAGAGTCCCTGCCTTGGGCAAAAAATAGGAGATTTGGACCTTACTAAGCTCAGTTTCAACCTTTCCAAATAATTATAGAAATCCATAGAGAAAATGATGCCATTATAAATAAATAGAAACATATAGAGATATATTGAGATATATTCAAATAAATAAAAACGAAGAAACTTATTGAAATATTTGTATGGAAATAAGAAATAAACAAAGATACAACTATAGTTTTTATACATAATTAGATAAAATTACAACTTTACAATATTGATAATTTAAAAACACATTATATTTAAATATCATAATTATTATTTTTATTATAATTATTGTATAATTTTATTTTCCTAAATTTTTAATTTCATTATTAAAAACTACACTCAATAGAAAAAGAAATGTATAGAGAACAAGAGTTGTGTTACAACTAGAGTCCCCGCCTTGGGCAAAAAATAGGAGATTTGGATAAGTTTTTACTTTAATAGAAGCTCATTAAGACATGGAAATCTCACAAACAAGTGAAAGAAATTATGCGTGTAAGTAAGGACCAATGTTAGAAGATAATTACATAATCAGATTAAGTTGTTAAGACCAATACATATTTAATAGTGAAATAATAAATTGAGCATAAGGCAATAAGTTTTTTTGAATTTCCCTTTTTAGATGGAAATAATACTTTATATTTCATTTATATGAACATCAAAATTCATGCATATATCAAATACCAATATGATTGTATTCGTACTTTAATCAAGTTGGCGAGAAATAAAGTTCTGCAATTCTATATACGCCTGTTAACCTTTAATCTAATTTGTTATTTTTCCAAAAATAACATCTTATATTTATTTTTAAAATTTAATGATATATATTGTGCAAATAAAACATGCATAATACTATTAATATAAATCTAATCTAATTAATATTTTGTTGTTGTTGGAAGTGCAATGAAGGTATTTTCTTATATATTTTGTTGCTCTAAGCACAATGGTTGCCAGATGTACTTTTAAATTAATATTTTGTTGCTGCTATAGTCACCATGTATTGAATGATTGCACAATACTCAGATACACGTTTTGGCCAAACTTGACACTGAAATCAATATTTTGTATCAAATCTTTACTTTCTAAAACCTATAGGAGCTAAACCATTGAGAATTTGAAGATGAAATAAACTACTAATTTGCAAGGTTTTTCATATAGATTCTAAATATATATTTTTTAAAATAATTAAAAATTAATTGTCCATATTGTTATGTAACTTTTAATAATTCAATATTTACAAATTTCAATATTTTTCAGAAGTGACATTTATTTGGTAATGCATAACATTTTTATAGCAAGAAGGAAATTCCAATTTTTGAAATATAGAATTGTTACACAAATATCTAGTGAATGGATATTTTTTCATACTTTTTTTTTTGATCGGTAAGGGGCCGAAGCTGAAACACTTTTTGACTGGAGCTATGAACCAGTGTTGCTTTTTTGACTGGAGCAACTAACCAGCGAGACCACATTTTTGAGGGGTTCATCCTCATATATACACCTTATATCTCCTTGTGCCAATTTCATCTCTTCTTATCCCTCCATACACACCTTATTGCTCCAATCCTTATCTCTCCATAAATCTCCTTATCACTCCAATCCTTATCTCTCCATTAATCTCATAATCTTTATCTCTCCATAATTGCACACACCTTATCCCTCCACTTAGTGTGGACACCTTATCTCTCCAAGACACACCCGCCTTCATACCACCACCGCAGATTTCCCACCTTCCTACGTACATGGTATTGACTATGTTGGGCATAGCATGGTCACCATTGTGCAGGGATTGTCACCCAACACATCCTCTATAGATTGCAAACAACGTGGCAACTCTGCATCCACTGTGGCATACCTACTACTGTCCAAGCCACACCAATCGTGGCACCATCTGTAAACCTCTGTGGCACACCATAGGGCAAGGAAAACATGGTTGTTTTTACAACCTCCAAATGCTACCAAGGAAAGAACATGATCATCAGCACACGGGGGTAGGTGAAGGACACAACAACTGATGACATCAGGGCAAGTGCTCCAACCAACAACCAACCTCCGCAGACCGAGAACCACCCACAAAGTGCCACCTAATGGCCACGTGATACCTACAGGGAAAACACACATATTTTGCCATCTATGGGATTTGAAGCAGCATAAGAATACAAAGTTTTGAACCCCAGACCTGACCTGGGCAAGGATCACAACATATCATTGTAGTGTGGATCATCCCCATTTTTTCATATTTTTTTTTAAATTTATTTTTTAAGATAGAGTAATTATAATTTGGACAAAGATGTATTCTGTAATGCATAATTTTTTTTGTATGCATTTGAATAAACTTCTTCTTTTTGCGTTGAAATAAGGATATCAATACCTAGGGAAAATATAACTTTTTCAATTTTTTTTTCTCTTTTTTTCAATTTTTCCACATGTGTGAAACAAGATTCTTAATGTTCGATGAAAAATCTATATTCATAAGAAATAAATAATAAATATATTAATGAAATTAAATATATTAAAAATTATATTGTTTGGAAAGCTTATAATAAGGATTAAATGCTTAAAAAAAATAAAACTTCGAAATGAATTCATTTGACCCCCCAAAAGCTAATGTAAAAGTGGTTTTTAATCAAAATTTTGATAGATGCAAAGGAGACTCCATTGCAAGTATGATTTAGAAGTAGAGAGGTTCTAAACGAAAAATTTTGATCTAAGAGCCTTTGATCTAACTCTCCTCAATTAATTACTTAAATCATTATATTTTCTAAAAAATGTATGATTTCAGCAAAAACCAGGATGCACCAAAAAATGTAACCCAATATTGTAGGATCACCCTATCCAGAACATAGAAACTTGGCTAAACATATTTGAACCATTTGATAACAATCTTCATGGGAACAAGGTATTATGGAAGTAATAATTTAGCATGTGCATATAACAAAATGTACAAAGATTTAAAAAAAAATCTATTGTCACCAAGCTTAATAAAATCTAATTGCAGAGCTATTTTCAAAGGCAAGACACCAATCCGTGGAAAACCAATGAAATAGATTTTTTTTATTTATTAAAAATTAAAATTAATCTACAAAATGATTTTTTATTTCTATGATAATCTTACAAGCAAAAGTTCTCACATGGCACCATTTTATTGCGCATATGCTATACTCGGAGGTACAAAACTTCCACAAACCCTTGCTTCTTGTACCATTTTGGGAAAGCCATGTATACAACATGAACTATAGAACTACCTTTATGTTGGCAATAATACATGTGTCGTGCTAAAAAAGTTAATCGACTTGTCTTCGAATCTATTTTCTGTCATGGATAACAACACTACTAAAGTTGCTCTTAGCACCCACCAAGTCTTTGGATAAAACACTCTCTGTTACAAAGTTGCAGAAGCCATGGGCTTTAATATTTACAGGCATCAGATAAGTTAAATGCTTGCTATGCAAGATTGTTAAACTATTTCCAGACTCACTTCAGTGGTTTAGCATAAAGTACATAAATACAAATTTAATATAACATTTTTTACATTAATAAAGACTGGATTCCTAAATTGTCATTGTTGAATTTTAAGATAATTAAGTAATAATATGTTTTTGGATCTACAATGAGGATTGAATCTCACCTATCTTCAATGACATTGATTTGTATGATTATAAGTATATATGAGAAAAAAATAAGTTGAATTTACCCATGCGTGAACAACACAACTCCTAGATTGAATTAATTAGGCATTATATGGGTGACAAAGGTAGTAATGAAGAGACTTCCTTTGAAGAATTTATTAGTTCCTGCCTGCAGGAAACTATAGCAAAGGCCTCAAATGGTAAATTGTGATTAATCTTTCCCCCTTTCAGTCAATCAGCTTTCGAGAAAGATCTGCATAATTTTATTTCCAAACTATATTCTAAAGAAGCTGCTCATTTTTTACTCCAAAATTTTGATACACAGTATTTTGGCCATCTTTGATTGGCAAACCACACGACTAACAGAGGAATTCAGGGCAGTGTAACAAAGGTCTTGGGGTATGCGTTTCTGAAAATTCAGGGCAGTGTCAGGAATCGAACAGTTTAGATGCCTTGTCATTGCTTCCACATTTTGCAGACAGGCCTAACATGGAGGCACTAGGGTGGAATTAGGGCCTTACGCCAGGTGTATAAGAGTTGTCTCATGAACGCACTGTAAAGCCCTTCCTCACGTCTTTCAACACCACGTATCACTCATGTTCCAACAACTGGAATGAATTTCAGAATCAGCTCCTCGCGTCTGATGCACACATACGTATTTTTCTCTGATTATTTCCCTTTTCCTTGCTTTGGTACTTATGTTCCGATGTTTATCAATCGTGAAAGGGTTAGAGATTTTTTCATTTAGGGTAAGCTAGAAGAGCAAGAACAATGAATTTTGGCTAAGTAGTCAGAAACACTCAAGTGCTTGATATCATGGGCAGAAATATTGATCCTGGATGCAACAGAACTGATGGGTTCAATAATATTACAAAGATAAATTAAACAAGAACAATCAAGAGGTTTGGTTGTTTCCGTCCAAGTGGAGATGGAGCACAAACCTGAAACTAAAATTGCAAGAAAAAAACTGGTTTTTGAGATTCCATTCATTTTTTTAGTCTTGATTTAATTAGCACATGCCTTTGTGCAAACCCCAAAAAAAATAATTTGGAATTGGAGTTTGGTTCTATAAAGCTTCTTGCTTCTGTAATTTACATTTTCTATTTATGTTCTCGCCCACGGCCCGTGGCTGGATCAAATCCATCCAGGCCCAACTGACGTTGATGACTGGATATGGACATCTAGCTCTGGAACCGTGCGAGGGCTGGGACAGGCTCTGTTGCTTTAGGTGCTGCCCCCTACTTATCTATAGGCGACTGGATCAACTCGGTAAGCTTGTGAAAGGTTATAAGCCCGGCCAACGGGCCAAACATCATGAAAAGAGAACCAAGCAAGCCGTGATGCAGTATTTGAGGTATATGCGTGTAAAAGATCTGCTAGTTTTTTAACGTTTTGGAGTGCTTTTATGTGTGGCCCTTTTTTGGGCATATGCACATCTATTGACTGCGAGTGGAGCTTAAAAGGGCAGTTCTGACTTAACAAAAGTCCACTGCTGTACTGATCAATCACACCTATTATCATCCACTCCCTGGTAAGGAATTTTATGCTTTGATATGTTTAAAGGCCATGTTTGATGTCTTGATGAGTTTGTCTTCGGTATTTTATGAACTGCATTCAAACCTATAATAAAGGTTTAAAGGAAGAGTGACTTCAATAACTGCAGGGTGAAATTTCCCTACCCACTTCAATGGGGAGCCCCTACCTTTAATGCTGGCCATACATTTGGAATGATGGCTCCAATTTTAGTTTCCATGATTGAGGTGATATATACTTTGCTTTGGATCATTTTTTCATAATTCATCACGTCAAAGGGGCTTGTCTATTCTATCATTTCTTGATTATTATTAGTCTCACACAAGTTACCCTTGTTTTATAATAATCTACTTTTTCAATTATAATTTCAGTCAACTGCAGCATACTTGGCTGCATCCAGGAATGCCAGTGCGACACCTCCTCCAACATATGTTCTTAGTCGTGGCATTGGTTGGCAGGTATGAATTTAAGATGTGATCTTTAGCTATATATCATCCACTTTTTTCAGGTTTGTTGTCTTCCACACATGAATGACATAAAATTTTATACTATAGCTTCTAACAGGGCATTGGGATACTCCTGGATGGTCTTTTTGGAACAGGAACTGGTTCAACAGTTTCAGTGTAAGAAGGATAATGCTTTCATCTCTATTCTTTTAAATTCTAGAACCTGTTATTTTTTCTAGGGCTTATAACTGGCAATCAAAATTTATAGCCTGGGACCATGCCATCTTGTTTCAGTGAGAAAGTTGGACTTCTTGGGGTAACTCGAGTTGGTAGCCGCCGTGTGGTGCAGATTTCTACAGGGTTCATGATATTATTTTCAATCTTAGGTAGGGGGTCCTTTTGTTTGGGGATAGGGTGATAGAGCCCTAGGGGTATTTTAAAAATTTGCATGTGGCTTGCACAGGGTCATATGTATTGTTGTTTTGTCACATTTGTTACTGTATTTGTTTGCTGATACAGGAAAATTTGGAGCCCTCTTTGCATCAATACCTTTCCCAATTTTTGCTGCATTGTATTGTGTTCTATTTGGGCTAGTTGGTAAGCCAATATTTTTCAATCTCATTACCTAGAAATGGTCTTTGCACCCAGTTTTAAATATTTTGCAGCCTCTAAATATGGTCTCTGTTGCTGTGTCTGTTCCAGCGGCAATTGGTCTTTCCTTTTTACAGTTCACAAACATGAACTCTCTGCGGAACCTGTTCATTACTGGAGTTTCTTTGTTCCTTGGATTGTCCATCTCTCAGTACTTTAATGAATTTGATACGGCACAAAAAGCCAAGTTGGTATTTCTCAAGGCCTGATGGTATCTTCTTCTAAAGCTCCTTATCCTTTCCATGGACCTGTTCATACAGGGGCTAGATGGGTGAGTTTGACATGCTAATCCTAATTTGTCAAAAAACCTGTATTCTAGCTCAATTTGTGGTTTTGTTTTATCATGTAAATTTAATTTGTCTCTGTGTGATGGTAGTTCAATGATTTTCTAAACACAGTTTTCACTTCAGCACCAACCATTGCACTAATAATTGCAGTATTCCTAGACAATACACTACAAGTTCACAACGCGAAGAAGGATAGAGGAATGCCTTGGTGGGTTAAATTCTGAACATTCAAAGGGGATAGCCGTAACGAGGAGTTCTACACACTTCCATTCAATCTCAATACATTCTTCCCTCCTACATGAAAATATTTATTATCTTTTATAAATGTGAGCATACAAAGGAAACTGAAAGATTTCATCTCAAACATGTGAGTGGATTTGAAGTTGATATGAATTCTGGTAGGTCATTGATCAGTGCTTGTGCTGTTGGCAATTAAAATGCATCTTTTCTCAATTGCATTTGCCACAATCATTGTTCTTATGAGGTGGGCTTTGATTGCCTCTTGATTGTTTTTTTCATCAAACTTACCATCCATTTTTTATCAAAATGAATATCTGATTAAAAAGTGAGTGACAATTGCAATGCAAAACTGTCTTTAAGATATTGAGTTTTTCTATGGATTCTTTGCTTCTGAAGTATGCAGGGACTAAAGCATGCCAAAGTTTCCCGACACTTCTCTGCTTGCTTTAGTAAGTAGCAAATGATTTTTCAGCTGCTCTTTAATGCTTCATTTGTCAGAGCAGTATAACTGCTTATGAATTAATCTAATAAAGATCTAACACTGACAAGATCTTTCCTTTTTTTTAAATCTCTTGGTATTTCTTTCCAGCATATCATGCCAAATATGGTTTTCTGGCTAATTTTAGTAAAGATAACCCATAAATATGTTAATGTTTGGTTGCAAATTTTCTGCAAATGGCATTGCAACAAGTTGGAAAAACTGATTTCTTTTTTTCTGTAATGATCTGGTCCTGTTTATGTTTCATATGTACTACTAATGCCCTTTTTATGCCTGTGAGGAGTAACCATAACAAGAACATATCTCCTTAAATTGACCCCCAATTTTGAGTCCAAAATGAATATGGAAGAAAAATGGACAGTCATCTTATTTGTCCCTGTAGATGATGGTACTCAATGTATTTGTTAGATCCCTGCAAAACCAAAGATGCTGCTACATTATTTACAGGTAAGAACATGAATTCTTTGATACCTAGAACCAAGACCGGAACCATAAAAGTATGTAAACCTTCAACTGGATGCTACATTAATCCAATGCTTCCGTAACATTCCATACACTACTACATAGTGCAGTCTAAATAAATGATTGAGATCATGCAAAACTTTGCACTTCATTCAATCTCACAAAAATTGTGAAACGTGTTAGACCCGTCATTACCAACTAGGTCACTAAGCCATCTTCGACACAAGTCTATGGTAGACCATGTGTTTTATGTTGAATTCGCTTCATTTGCTTGGATCCTAAGAGATTAAGTGTATTTTTAAAATGGTGAATGATTCTCCATAATAATTTGTGAGGATGCCTGCTATTTGTATGTGGTTTGTGTATGCTGTTTTTGAATTGTTTCTATGGGTAGTTAACAGTGCAAAATCAGCTCATAAATAGATGAAATGATGAATTCTTGTTGTATGTAATCCATTATGTTGTAAAACTTAGATAACCACCTTCAAAGCTGTTTACCTCGGAATGCTCCAATGATTAAGAACATTATCCCTCCCAGAATCTGCTATTTTAAGCATTATTTCAAGCATAATTTGCTTACACAGAAGCCAGAAGCTGGTCCCTGATTTGCAAAACTATCCTGCTGGCATTTTGGCAGGAACTTCGCTGCAGTGCAGCTCTTGTTCTTCATGAAACATTGAATAATAGATTTGTCCTTTCAAACCAAAGGATTTTGGTGCAGAAGCAAGTAAATTTATCAAGTTTTACTTTTAGAATCTACTTTTGTTAGGCAGATATAGGAAAAGATAGTAGTTCCAGTTATCACCATGATATTTTGAAATCCATTTAAAATAAAAGGAATCAAACTTCCTTATTTAAGAGGCTAACATTTAATTATCAAGGTACATAAAAGTGGTAGTGGTAGTTTGACTTATAACGAACCCGCTATTCCATATTATAGATGAAGTCCTCCTAAAATCTCGGTTGGGTATGTGTAATTAATATTTTTTGTGAATTTCCCATTCCCTTTCCTTTCTTTATTTTGATGAATTTCTCCTCAAAGGTCTCATCCTCGAAGTTCAAGAGATCAAAATCAACCAAAATCCTCTTTCTTTTCCCCTTATTCCTCCCCTTTTTACTTTTTGAGGATTGTGGTTGATTCTGATCTCTCAGACTCCGAGGATGAGTCCTTTGAGGAGAAATTCATCAAAATCAAGGAAGGAAAGGGAATGGGAAAAGAAACTCAGAGGAACAAGAATACCAGTAGGGGAGCTAACAAGGCTAAAACACAGATTTTGATAGCTTCTGACGAGGATACAAAGGAGGAAAAAAATGACAATATGAAGGGTAAGGAGGAGGACGAGATTCTGGATGTGGGTCATGGTGAGGATATGAGTACTCAAGGATTGCAGAATGAGGGCCAAGAGAATAAAAGAGGAAATCCTAGTGATTGTCATGGGGATAATGATAGTATTAAGGGATTTTGTGATACTATCAATAAAGTTGTGAAAGATATCAGCAACCTGAAGAATAATATTAATGTTATAAAAAATGCTACGATAGGCGAGAAGCCTCTTTCTGAAAATGTTAAAGAATTAGTGGTTGCGATCAACAATGTTGAAGCTATTGAGGCCATGGTTTGTAAAATTATTGAAACAGAAAAGAAGGTTAAGGAAATGGAAGGGAATAGAGAGGCGAACGGGCTAGAAACTACCATGAACAACCTGGTCAATAGAGTCGACAAGATGGAATTAACTGTGAAGAGGATTGCTGAACAAAATTTCCAGATTCTTAAGGCCTCTATGGATAATATGAATATTTTGATTAACAAATTTGATAACATTAAAGATAAAGAGGGCGACAAGGACCAGATGGAGAAAAAAGGTCATGAGAAGAGAACTAGGGTCAACACCAAGAATCGGGGTGATATCAAGGGATGTGAGCTGGATGAATTGAAGACCTCTGTGGATAACATGAAGCAGATGGTGGTTCACGCGGAAAATATTATGAAAAACATTTAGTTGTCTCGGTCTCTATCTTTGTGTTGTCCTTTTGCTATCTTTTTGTTGTCTTTGAGCAACTCTATGTGTTTTGAGTTCCCTTTTTGGTTTGGATGGGAACTGTTTTTTGTTTGGGTGATTAGGCATGGTTTTTTTCTGCTTTAATGCTTTATCTATTTCTTGATATGTAAAAAGGTTTGGGTTCCTTTCAAAAACCTATTTTTACTTAATCAAAACATTTTTGTGAATTTTATTCTCTACATCACCTTATTGTTCTTCTATTTGATAAGCAATCAAAATATCTTGAATAGGTCTCCTTGTTTCATTTTTTTATCAAGTTCTTAGTTTGTGTTTACAATGGTATGATTTCTTGAACCCTGTGTATAAAAGCCCAAGCCTATGTCTTGGCTTGAGTATTTGCCTTTATCCCTACACTTTTGTTCTATTTGAATGTTGACTTATTTTGGTTAACAAATTTATCACCTAACTCTATACTCACGCCCTCAAAGGTGACAAATGTAACCACGAATGAACCAGTTTAACAAACTATCTACTGACTGATTCTCTTCTTATTTTACAAGGTGTCAGCTACCTTCATATGATATTCAATTGATAAAGAATTAACCAAATTATTTTAACCCGAAAGAAAATAAGGAAAGAGCTTTTAACCAGAAAGCTTTGCAAAGACATGCATATGAAACAAAACACCATTTTTAGATTTTTCAGATTTTGAATCAACCAGATTACCACAAAATGTCAGTCACAAATGATACTCTTGTAGTGACAGAAAATATAAACCATTCACCATTTTAAATATAAATCCATCCACTGATAACCATTCAAAAGAATAGAAGGCATCCACACACCATAATTCAAAGATTACATATATCTGAAAGCCACCAATAATTTTTCTATATTCAAAATAGTTAAAAACATAAATGTGCTTAAAGAATTTTTGTGCTCTTAAGAGTAAAACAAGGTTTTCCCAAAAGATCCTAAAATGAAACTAAGTCCATCTATTTAAAACATTTATAGTAACAGTTTCTTGAAGACAACCGTTGTTTAAAAATAAGTTTTTAGGCCTCCTAGCCAATAATCTAAGAAAAATAATAAAATAGTAAAATCATGAAACTGCCACCGCCTACTCAGCTTCCGATTTATTATTTTTGATGGCCTCTACCGCTTGTCCAACATGTGTCACTTCCTAGGCTTTGAGTCTTTGTCTGTACTCCCGATACCTAGTCACGATTGGCTCCATGTTTGGGTCTTCTGGTATTTTTCTCATGCACAATCTTGTTTTCCATTTTGAAATTCACCCGTGAATAGTGGCTATGTTCTTGTGCATTTCATCCATCTCAGACTAAAAGGTAGTAGCATGCATTTGCAAGTGACAAAATCCTTTAAAAGATTCCAAGGAAATATTTTGAGGATCTATGATGCTCTTCTGATAATTATCTTTGAACTGGCCCATCATTTCATTGAGTTCTCGTACATTTTCCTCAAAGTTGTCCATAAGGTCAACATCTAGAGCACCGAGGTTATTCTTTATTTTCAACATATCATTCAAGTAGCATTTTCAAGCATCATCAATGTCATTGATATAATCACGATAGATTTTCTCTTTCCAATCTAAAGCTTCATGCCAGGTAGGATCATCTTCCTTAGGATGTTCTACTAATTTTTTAATCATTAATATGGCATGATTCAATGACATGAGCTTTGCGACCTCCTTTGAAAGCACAAATATGCTTCCATGCTCTTTCTTGATCTACTGTAGCTCGGCTAATAATTCCTTTTTTTATTCCAAATATTCATATATAACACTTTCAATTTAGTGATGTAATTGACACCAACTCTATACATTTCATCTATCCACTCAGTGACAACTTTAGCATATCCCAAATTACCTTTGACCTTTTTCACAGTGTCCAGATCAAGTTCCTATACATGCGAACTTGAAGCCTCCCCAGTAGTAGGATCTATGATAGATGAAATGAAATCCTTCAATGACTGCACTTGGGATTGCAGCTCCAGGTTCTTTTTCTTCTGTTCTTGGGCCCTTTTAATCAATGCATGGACTTAAAAGTCAGCATGATAGACATCCCCTTCTAAAGTAGAATATCTCATATCCACATGGCTGATCTCATAATCATTTTCTGTTATGTTACTTGCATTTATGTCCCTAATAGGGTCAACAATTTTGAGAGCTGATGACTAGATACAGAGTCAAATGATCTAAGACATTCTCTTAGCCTTTTTAGGCTTGCGAGAACTTTGTAACAACAGTGCAATTGTATCTATCTCACTAGAAACAGGGGTGGACACTTTTTTTTTTTTTTCTACCTCTGTTTTCAGCCATGCTGGAGAGGTTCTTTCAAGTCTTGATTCTTTATTAATAGTGCTAGGAGTATTTTACACAAAAGAGGAGGGAATTTCAAGCAAATCAGAAAAATAATGATCATCAATTATTTGTTGGTAAATACCTTCAAAATCAACAAAAGGTGATTTTGGCATAATTTTGTCATCCCACTCACAGGTTGATTTTAGTCTGGTAGCGGTTTCTTCAAGTCTCTCCCCATCGCCACCTGACTAATAACTTCAGGTGAGTAACCTATCTGCAGACTTGGTTGTTGATGCTGGAATGAGGGAAGATGAAACTGCTCCTTGCTCTCTGCAGGATGATGACCTTTGGCTTTGTGAGGAGCTGACATGTTGTTTCCACTTACCATTAACTAGTCAGATGTCCTCCTTAACATTGGAGCAGTGTGAACCATTAGGTCTGAGACCTCTTCTTTAGACCAATCGATTTTTGTGGGGGCCGCATTAGCAAGAGTATGATACTCTGGGCCAATAATGACCTCATCTTCAACCACATTATCGGGAACATTAAAGGAAACACCAAGAGTGTGGATTTGTTGCAGAGAGAGCCTCATGAAACTTCTCTTAAACACATTGGCATCATCTAAACAATCCTCCTAGAAATCTTCAATTTCAGGTTGATGCATGTAACCTTTGGCTCCATACAAATGGTGTTTCACATATCCCTTGCTGTGAAAACTACTTTTATATGGCAGAGATAGAAAATAAAATTTCTATAGAATTTTTCCCATTGCCTTAGAAACGCCTTTTGTTTTGCAAGAGAAATGAGTTGTGGACAATGGGAAGGAGTATCCTTTCTTCCCCATGTTCAAGTATTTAACATTTACAACAACCATTTGGCAGCAAACTTCTAGGGACATAATATAATCAAATGGGAACCGAAGCAATTTTAGCAGGGCCTTCTCAAAACCCCCAATTCCTAGGTATGTTAACCTATCGAATTGGGTGTAGAAACTTCCAAATTTAGTCGCAAAGGTAGCAAACTCATGATAAATCCATAGGCCAGGGTTTCCTTCTAGTTTCCTGACCATACCCATTGAGAACACATCATTGACACAGGAAAAATCTTGCATACCCTTATGCATGGTGAGCTAGGGAATTTTTCGGTAGATGGGTGTGAACGCAGGGAGAGGATGATGCAATTCTCAACCCGACCAAGTAGACTCTTGACTAGCTAGGATGAAAATCAGATATGAACACATATGAAAAACCAAGGATTGATGGAAATTTCATAATTATTCATGCAAGTGATAGCTAATAATAGAGGCCTAGTCAATAAAACTCCCAGGAGCATAAATTACCAAAATGAAATGACACATCCAAAACTCAAAAGAATCAGTGCAAGCATTTCCCACAACACAGTGCAAGAGGGTTATAATTTCTGCGACTTTGTCCTTAAAGTGCATCCTTTTTAATTTGGCGAGCAATTGAGACTTACCTCCCTTTTCAGACTTTAGCCAATTCCTGGCAATGTAGTTCATACACCAGTCCCCATGCGTTCAAAAATACTCTTTGCCAGCTAGAACATACATGCTCTCAGAGGCTTTTCTCTTAGGAAGGCACAAAGTGTGGGAGACTCTTTCAGAATTAATCCGTGCAACAAACCTACCACCTTCTGCTCGAATTTCTTGTGTCTCTGGGTCGTATCTTTTAGAACATGCAACAATTAAATTTGTGTAGGGAACAATAGACAGAAAACCAGCTGCGAAGGCCAAACCACACTGAAAAATTATCTCTTGTAGCGGAGATCTCTCGCTTCCTTCAAGTTCTTGCAAAAAAGTCTCTAAGTTTAATTGCTCTACTTCCCTGTTTCGCACGCTTGCCTAGTGATCTTGTATCACACTTTGCATGGACACAAGCTAGATGATGCACCTTGTGAAAATTAAAAAATGAAGGCTAGTTCAAAAATTATTTGCTACTCCGTTTGTGTCCTCGACTAATGTGACATGCCTTAAATGTTGCATTTACTTCACCTTTCAAAATGCTCCTTTAATTTGGCTTATTCCTACTAACAAAGTAAACAATGTTAGTTCGTACAAAGACTTGACACAAAAACAGTGCCCCAAAACCTAGGTGAAACTTGACAGGTCGCTCAGTCAGAAAAAATATGAACTTAAATGATGTTGTGGAAATGGGGACAAGGCAAAAACAAAGTTCAATGTTAATAAGTTAGTTCCAACCAAAAAACCAAAACAAAGAACTAAAAACGATTCCAAACATATCAAAAGAGATTTCAAAAAGCATGAAAGAAGTTTAACAAAACAAAAGAAAGGAGAAGAGCCCCCCTAAGATGCTTCCATGATGCCTTTTGATGCTTCTCCCTTGTTTCTCCCCTCTCCAAGTCCCAAATGAGTGTAGCTCTCAACTTTTAGCACTATCCATGGATGCCATATGGAGATTCAAGATGGTTGTAGATAATAAACAAATGCTATGCAAGTGTAAAAGGGTTTTCTATGAGAAATCTCCTAATGTCTATGTAAATTTCACTATAATAACTACATCGACTTGAATTTCATCCTCAGAATACTACCTACAACATGTTAGTTTCACAAAATACAAAGGAAATGCTATAGGAAATCCAAACTCAACCAATGAAACTACATGAAATACATATAAAATAAAAATACTATTATTACCTTCATGATTTATGTCTCATTGTGTCCTAACTCCACTGTTCTTGGTTGCAGATGGTGTGCTCTCAGATAAGCATTGATAGCTTCCAAGATGGCATATGAAGAATGGACTTATAACTGATAGTTAACTGATACTATGATATGCAATGCTAAATGATTATGCTATTTGCTTCAAGATTAAAGCTCATGGATACATAAGTTATCACAAATGATTAGCTTTGAAAACTCACTTGAAGACTAACTCTCTCTCAACTCAAACTCCCGATCTTATAGACTTTGAGAGGATAAGATGACGTGGCCCAAATCAACGGTCATGATCAGATCTACATAATTGGATGGCTGTGAGCAAAGGTGAAGGTTGAGATAAAGGGGGAAGGAGAAGACAAGTGTCACTCATCTCACCTTGACTGGGTTGCTGACTGAGGGAATCTAGGGATGGTTGGAGAAGATTTAGGCATGAGAGGACAAGTGGACTCAAGTCCTTCCTAAGATGTAGGGATGGAAAGAATATAGAAGGAGGTTATGAAATATGTGTATGTACACAATATTTCATTAAATTTGGAAGTTGAAGATAAATGATGAATTAATATTTAAAAAATATTAATTTCCTTAGCCACATGATGGATGAGTTGGCAAAGGGAAGATGAAGTGGAGATGGAAGGTGAGTTGGAAAAGAGATTAAATAATTTAAAAATTATTTAATATTTGAGACTATAGGATAGAAGAATAATCATTAGATATGAGGTATTCAAATGATTGAAGGAAATAATTAAATATTTAGATATTCAATTAATTGATCAGAAGAATAATTAAATATTAGATATTTAATTAATTAGAGGAATATGATAGATGAATTAATTAATAAAATATTTCAATTAAATTAATTAATAGAAAGACACGAAATGAATTAAATAAATTAATCTTTTCAAATTAACTATTTAATAGAAAAATAAATATTAAATAAATATAAAATATTTATTTAATCTCTCATAGCCATTTTTATGTGCATAAATTTTTCCCCTCTTTGAAATGATGTTAAGACAACATTGTTTCAAAGATTAAATCAAGTCTTGATAGTGCGCTTGATGAAGATGAAAATCCTAATTGTGTGCCCCCTCGGGAGATTGATCGTGAAATTATTGAAAATTTTGGTTTGAATGATTGATCTCATGATAATTGAAAAGTTCCATCAATTAAATTCATTTGTGAAAAACAAATTAAATTGCCCCATTGAAAAACATTAATTACCCTTTCAAATAGTAATTATAAAATTAACCAAGGTTAATTTTAATTTCATTTTCATCCTTGTCAGCTTGTGAGGTGGTGAAATGGTGATTCCTTTGGAGAACCATCGATTTGAGCGCGTTCAACGATATCAACGACCTCTTGAGTATGGGTATCTGGTATGTATCTTATCTTGAGCTTTGTTTGCAACTTGTCGTACAATTTTTCATGTTTTTTGGCGTGTTTTTGGGATTTTTTGTGATTTTCGGTATTTCGTTAGCGCTTTTGCATTTAAGTTTAGCGCATTTACATTTAGGTTTAGCGCATTTGCCAATGTTAGCGCATGTGTTAGGAATGTTAGCGCATTTATTTAGGTTAGTGCTTTTGCATCTAAAGTTAGCGCATTTGGTTTGTTTTGCGCATATGTTCTTGGGGTTATCGCTTTTGTTAAAATAGTTAGCGCATTTTCTTTGTTTAGCGCCTGTGTTCAATAAGATAGTGCTTTTGTTAAAAAGGTTAGCGCATATGCTCTAGGTGAATGCTTTTGATAGATTTCATAGCCAAAAATCACTTTGTTGATTAGATTTAGGCATGTCTGATGTGCAATTATGATGAATAGGTATTTGATTGATTGATTGATGTTGTTTTATAGATTGATTTGATTTGTTTGGATAGATTAGCTTTAAGAAACCGATTTAGTTTTTGATTTAAGAGCATAGCAGAGTTTTGATTGAACTCAGTGATTGATAGAAAACCATGTTTGATAGGTTTAAAATGATTTGATAGCCTAATTTGCTTCATTTTGAAAAGATTGATATGATAGATTAGCGATCTCTTTGATGTGATAGATAGTCGAGTGATGCTTGATCGAATTCTCTTGATAAATAGGAGAAACTTGATGTTCTCCAGTGTCGAGAGAAATTCTCGACGATGCAGTACTTAGTGCCAGAGCTTACACAGGCAGGGGTGAGACATATAGATGCCTGTGGATTACGCCATCTGTTATACATGCTTGATATTACCCATAATAGGGGATTGTTGACAACGTTAGCCAAGAGATGGCATAGTGAGCATAACACTTTCCACCTACCCACGAGTGAGACACTTGAGGATGTGTATAGGATTCTTCATATCCCAGTGGCTAGCGAGCTAGTTCAGTATGATTTTTAGGATTGTGTAGGGACAGAGGCTTGTAGAGCCGTATTTGGCGATGAGAGAATCTGGAGAGGAGAGATTCGATGGGAGGATATGATTATATATTACAAGACTCTCCCTGTGATTCTTGCAGGTTTGATTGGGGGATTCATTTGTCCAGATAAGAGATCTCAAGGTTTTGCTGTTGGGTGGGGTGGGATTCTTCAGAGCATGATGCAACATCGGACTTGATATGCGTGGGGTGTTTGTATGCTTTCTCATTTATATCATGATTTTCATTGGGTTGTTTATGATGAGAGTGCTAATCTGTCGATAGGATGTACACTTTTGCAAATTTGGTGTTGGGAGCATATTGCTATTACTCGGCCTATCCATCATAGAGTTTGTGGAAAGAGGCAACCATATGTTTATTTGTATGCAGGTATCCTTACTCAGCATAAGCTGGGTAAGATGGAGTATTGGGGTTGGGTTCTTGATTCATTGGATAGTGTTATTTGGAGACCATATGTTGATTGTGAGCCATTGATGGATGATGCACAAACATTACCATTTATTATGCAGAGTAGATATCTCATTGGTAGGACTCCATTCATTGTTGAGAGACAGTTGATTAGTCGCATTCTTAGACAGTTCGGTATCATTCAGCCTATGCCTACTGGTGTCACGATATATGCTCGGCGATACAGAGATAGGCGAGATTGGGGACCTTCTTTGTCATTTGAGATTGCTCGCGCAAAGTTTCTTGATAATCCTAGGGTGGCTTATGATATGAGATTGCACATTCTAGATCCTGGGGTTACTGCAGATTATGCTCAGTACATATTAGCGCATCCATTTTCTCGTATTACTGATCCAACAAATCCTCCTCTCAGCTCAGGAGATGAGGATGACGATTCAGATGATCCAGTTATCAGGAGATAGAGATGAAGATGAGAGCTTAGAGTTGCTTAGGAGGCCGAAGGAGGTGGAGATGAGGGTGGAGATGGAGGTGGTGGCGGTAGGAGACCTGGACGGAGAGGAGGTCGATTGAGAGTCTGTGGAGGACCATTTGGACTAGTTGGCAAAATTTGGAGACCGTTTCCTATGGGTGGGAATGAGGTTGGACGGATTGGGAGGGATACTTGTAGGGCAGGGATGAGATCACCGAGAGGGTTGCCATCGACAGGTGGAGGCAGGATGATTCGACTGGATGGGGGTTGCAGGAGAGGAATTGATTTTGGTTAGATTCAGCCAGACCCTAGGGTTATTGCAGCTCATGGTGGAGAGGATGAGGATCCAGAGGATCATGTGCCACTCATTAGACGATGGGTTCTAAGAGCTACTCAGACTGAGATTCCAGCAGGTGGACATGGAAGTGGAGATGAGGGTATTGGGGTTCATGTACCACAGTGGGATTTACCAGAGCAGGATGTGCCAGAGCAAGAGACCATTGATAGTCCCAAAGCACAGATAGATCGACTTAGAGCACATATACAAACACTCATGATAGAGAGAGACACAACTGTTGGGAGACAACAGGATACTTAGGGCCTTCTTGATCATATTCAACAGGTTGGATTGGGCACTCTCACAACTGATACTATTAGAGCACTAGTTCAGGCCGGGAAGGAGACTTCCCGTTGGCGACGACTAAATGAGGATTTAGTCGCAAAGAGCCAGAGAGCAGGTAATTATCATACCACTGTGTTGATGGATACTAGCTGTGGTGGAGTCATGGGGCCTCCTCAGAGGAGTGGTGATTGTGGGAGACAAGCATCTGGAGGATCTTCTCACCCATAGCCACAGAGATAGACAGAGTCAGGTGGTAGTGGTACAGGACAACCTTGACTTGACTTTGTATTGATGAGGCATTTGTACTTTTGATTTGATATCATTGTATACTTGGAATTTTATTGTTTATGATGATCTATATGCAGACATGGACTCTATATGATGATGATATTTTATTAAGCATGTTATTCTATATGATGATGTTCTATATGCATTGATTATATGGATGCAGTGATTAGATGGATGATGTTATGATCTTTTTTTCTTTATTATGTGTCTACATTTACCCCTCTTTGAGATGGTGTGGTTTATCGCATTGTTTCAAAGAACAACAGATAGGCATGGTAAAAATGCCCCAAGAATGGTCGTTCTATGGGTTCATATGGCCCCTCGAGAGATGGGCTGAAAATTTTAGAAAATTGGGCAATCTCTCGAAAAATAGAAAGAAATTAGAGGATGGTAGAGTAGATGAATTTAGAGGAAATGGCGAAAGAGTGGAGGAAAATGGGGGTAAAATGGAGAAATGGCAAGCCTCGAAAGTACCTGGGGGTCACAACGGTCATGGGGCGATGCAATGGTAGGCTATGGGTAGGGGAGAACGGGTAAAATAGTCCTCATTTGTACACGTGTCCATAGCAATCCAGAGCCTCTGACAGTGACCTGTGCAACAATTTAGGAGAGCAAAAATGGTGTTTCCCATTGCCGATTATCGATTAGAGCGCATGCAGATGTACCAGTGGCTAGCTGAGTACGGTCCCCCGGTAAGTCTAATTTTGACTTTTGCCTTGTGACATCATTTATTGCATTTAATAGCTAGGTAAAAGTACAAAGTTGTGTCACTTTTATAAAGGAATTGGTCAATGCTGATTCAAATTCATAAAGTAAATCAATAGAAACTGAAAGATATGTTTTGAATTTTGAAATGATGTAAACTAATAAAATTTATATTCTTTTGTCTATTTTATGTTTGTGATTTTCACAAAATTTTAAAAAATTATTTGAATGTAGTTTTTTATAAAGTAAACATTATCATTTTGTTGCTGTTAAAATGCTGAAATTGAAGTTACACAAGTCACCACACTTTAATCAGTAAATTTTATTTATTTTTCATCAATTTTTTTGTGTATATTGATAACTTGAAACTTAAGTGAATGGATATATTTTTTTACTATTTTTTCTTAATATATATTTTTCAATAAATTTGAAAAGTTGTGTACTGAAATATAAATCTTTCCAATTCCCACTAGTTTTATTTATTTATTATTTATCCAAATTAGAAAAGAATTATATCATCTTGACATAGATTCCTTTCTCTATAATGTCATATTTTTTTCCAAATTTTTAAATAAATTTTAGTATTTTTCCTTCACAAGATAATCAACCTTTTATTTTAGTGTTGATGACCTACTTTCAATAAAAATAAAATATTAAATTTTAAAACTAATTAAAATATTAAAAGATATATATTTTCGAAAATTCACTTATAGATCTATAAAAGGGTATTTTTACATTTCAAAAAAAATATTATTTATAAGAGTAGGAGTTGTTGAAACATTGATTTTTTTTATTTTTTATTTTTTTTGGCAATTAGACCCAAACTGGTATAAAAAATACATTTAGTAGACACTTCCAATTGGAAAAGTTGTGGTCCATATATAAATTAGCTATAATGAATATATATAGACCATATGTTTGATTAAAATTAATTTTTAGTTAGAATTACTTAATTTCATTTGTGCTGATAAGTTAGCCTAAAACGTGACACAATTTTGTGCTTTTACCCAGTTAGGGGAAAAATTCAGACGACAAAGGCGCTAAAATGTTTTAGCACTTTTGTTGTCTAAATTAACGCATATGTGCCATAATGGCGCTTTTGTGCAGTAGCTTTAGCACATCTGTCAATATAGCGCTTTTGTATAGTGGGTCTAGTGCTATTGTTTTGATACTTTTAGCGTGTTTGTCGGTTTGGGCGAATGAGTTTAGTATAGAGCATGTGTCGCGCAATGTAGCACTTTTGATTTTTTTTAGCGCTTTTGTAGGTTAAAATAGCGTTGTTGATCATTTTAGCGCTTCTAGAGGTTAAAATGGAGTTGTTGATTGTGTTGTGGCACGTTTGTCAGTGTTGTAGCACTTTTGTCAGTGTTGTAGCCCGTTTGTCTTTAAAGGTAGAAGGATCTGTGTCGGTTGCCCCAAGTTGAATGTCAAGTTGATAGTTGATGTCAACGTTTGTTGTTGTATGCGTAATAGTGACTTGTGAGACTCAGTGAACCTGTTGAGACTAGGCAAGTGATGTAAATGCCTGTTGGTAGTCTAGGTTTAGTGGTGAGTCGAGTTACCTGATGAGACTTAGATTCTTTGAAAAAGTATCCTATGAAGTCCAAGTAAGAGTCAATGTTGCATAGCAAAGATTATTGACAGTGTTTTTTGTGATTTGTGGTTTTGTAGGAGGATCACCTAGGGGTCATGCAGATGCGTGAGAGGCATCCGACCACACAGCGCCTGCGAGATCAGTTGACAGATATGGAGATAGACTATATATGCGCGACAGGTTTATATGATATGATGCACCTACCCATGATTCAGATGAATCATGGATTACTGACAGTGTTGGTCGAGCGATGGCATAGCGAGACATGCTCTTTCCATTTAGTGATGGGAGAGATGACCGTGACACGAGGACTTTTGGAGGATATTGCATATCACGATTATTGGCGAGCTTGTTACTTATGACAGGGCACTAGGCGAGGCGACACTACAACAAGTATTCCTGTATTCGAATTTGGAGGTGTTTGATGGATCGGTTCTGTGGGAGGACATAGCGGACTTATATGAGCCATTACCAACCATGGTATCAGGCATCGTGGGAGGGCTACTATGCTCGGATTAGAGGTCACATAGGCTTGCAATGGGTTGGGGGCAGGTGATTGAGTGGATGGTCAGTGAGGGCACCCGATATGCATGGGGACCATGTGTGCTGGCATATTTATACAAGGATTTGCATGATGTTGTGTACCATGAGATTTCATCGTTGGGAGTAGGGATTACCTTGCTTCATATCTAGTCATGGGAGAACTTGCTAATATCGAGACCAGTGTGTCTGAGGTTTAGGGCGATTGACCAACCCTATGTATATATATGTATGGAGGTATGATGACTCAGCATCAGCTGGGGAAGCTGGAGTACTGGCGATGTGCATTGGATGAGTTAGATATGGTGATATGGTGTCCCTACCGATATTGTGAGCATTGGGAGGATGATGCAGACGTGATGCCATATGTGTTCATGGGGTGGTTCCTCATTGGATGGACATCGTACGTGGTAGAGAGACATTTGTTAGAACGGGTGATGAGACAGTTTGGGCGCATACAAGGTTTGCCCCGAGGTTTTGGTGAGTATGCCAGAGTAGTACGAGAGAGATTCCAATGGGGGCCGGTATTATCCCATGAGAAGGCTATAACAGAGTTTTGGACACTACATGCGAGGCCATGGTCATATCGAGCAGAGGTCACGGATGCGGGGGTGACAGATGAGTATACACAGTATCGAGTCGCTCATCCAATTCCACGAATCTTAGATATTGTAGAGCCAGTGCCACCGTTTGAGGATGACAGAGCACCGCGATAGGGGAGGACGAGGAGATTAGTCAGGGGGGTAGAGATGGTAGGGGAGGTGGAGGGGGAGGTTTTGGAGGAGTAGGTGGAGGAGGAGGAGGGCGGTTACAGAGGAGAGGCAGAGGTGAGCAACCCTTACGACTGTCACAAGATCCACTAATATAGGGAGCAACAAGAGCAAGAGGGAGAGATGTCGGTGGTGGAGAGGGTGGTGATGTGGCTATGGAGATGGGACAGGGAGTCGTAGGTGGGGGAGAGGGTGGTGATGTGACTATGGAGATGGGACAGGGAGTCGTAGGTGGGGGAGAGGGTGGTGAGGTGGCTATGGATATGGGATAGGGAGCCATAGGTGGGGGAGAGGGGGACCTACGAGATGTGATGATAGTACGACTATAGACTTGCCTGATGGCTGCTGATGTGAACATCTAAGAGTTAGAGGCATAGCTGGAGGACAAAGATGCAAAGATTGCAGCCAGGGATGTCCATCTTTGTGCACGAGGGGCCGAGTTGACTACAGTTGTGCGAGAGAGAGATGATGTGGTGGATAGAGTGAGGGAGCTATAGGATAGAGTTCGAGTTTTGGAGGGAGTGCAGGGACAGGGCCCGTCTAGGGAGATGATGAGGGAGATGCGGTGAGCAGGGGAAGAGATTGACTACTGGCGGGGATTATATGAGCAGGTTGTGTTGAGTAGTTAGCAAGCGATGAGCTACTCCTAGATGCGGCAGGTGAGATAAGAGCGGTCTTAGAGGGGTCAGAGCAATGGTGGTGTGATGGGTCCTCCTAGGCAAGATGGTGAGGGTGTTGGGGGGGGGGAAGGGGTGGAGCCACGACATCTGGCCAGAGTGCCATTTGAGGTGTTTTTTTTGCATTGTTACATTGTTATTATACTGATACTTGGATGGCTCTTGGTAGCCGATATTTTGGACATCATTATATTCAGATACGTGTGTTATTTATTATTGATGCAATATATGGTGAGATCTTAGTTTTGTGGCAATGACATGATATGCATTTATGTGATGACATGATTGTTTTATGCATGATGATGATATGATTTATGTCTAGATGTATGTGTTGATGTGTTTTATTTCTAGATGTACATGTTGATGATATGATTTCTATATGTATGATATGGATGATGTGGATGATTTGCTAACATGTGGATGCAGGTTAATAGATGTATGTTGTTTATGCGATGATGTTAATGATTTGCTAATATGTGGATGCTAGTGAATAAATGTATGATGTTTTTTTTTTGGATTAGATATCAAAAAATCATTACATAGCTTCAGCCAAAAAGATTGAGTTCAGCAGTAGCCAGGGCACCAATAGAAGGTGCATATATAAAATACAAAATTAATGTGCACCTCCAAAAAAATAGGGATTACAAATGTTATACATATTTATAAACAAAATTGACATTATAGCATATTAATCAACAGCTAAGGAATTAAGATTTCAGCATCTGGTGAGTTGTTGTTGCCCATAGGTGGGAGCCATGCCACCCAGGCCATAGTTCCTTCCTGCCATACTTCCACCTGACCATCAAGTAATTCTTTCTTATGAGGATGGGAAGTGCACTCACTGATAAGATCGGCCTCCTCCTGAATGATCTCCATATGCATTTGTCTACGATCCATTTGCCTCATGAAGGCCACCAAAGCTTGTTCAAAAGCTGCTTTGTCTGGTTCATCTCTCTCCCAAGTGAACCTATGTGATAGTTCACGGATGTACAGAGTAGTGGCCCCGTCCTTGATCCATCTATCAAACTTGTCCAAGTCAAGTTTAAGCACAACAGTGACCTGCACATAAATAGAATGAGCAATGAGTCTCCTAAGAGACTCAATGAGGTGCCTGGTATTGCTATTAAGATGTCATCATTGTGATACTTCCATATGAGCCACAAAATTTCCAAAGAAAAACAAGACCAAAAGACATTAGCAATCCTCTTACAGCCCTTGACATAGCCTAGAACAAAATCTATGAACTCAAGAGAACCGGACTCTAAGTTAAAACCAAATATTCTCCATATTTCCTTAGCAAAATGGCATTCAAAGAAGATGTGTTTCATAGATTTAGGTACTCTGCATATGCTATAGTTTATTAAAGCACCTTCCTTATTTTTTATGGGGAGTTTATTTAACAGTAATTGCCACCCAAAGAATTGTTTTTTAGGTTCATTATGGGCCATCCAAAACCTACTTAGACAATCTTTCCAGGTCTTCGGTTCCCAGTCTAGGTCCTAGAATTTATTAAGGTGCAAAAAGATGGTATCGGACTTGGTGAGTGTGGAGTAAATACACTTGGCTTTTAGGGAAGGGAGAGGTGTGTCATCAATCCAACATAGCGCAGTCATGGGGGGGTGAGGGAGAGGTAAGTGAGGGGGGGGGGGGAGAGCAGAGGCTAATGCCAATCTAAGGACGTTATATGTCCTATTTTGGGATTTTGGGATAGAAAAGGTGGTTTGCAGCTCCTCCCACGATCTGAGTTGGTTGTTTGTAAATAGCTGTTCAAAATTTTTAATACCCCTATTATGCCATTTCAATGTAGAGCAACCTTGAAGCGTGGCCAACGGTTTCCTTTTATGGAATAAGCTCCACCATATTGATATGTTATCAACAATATTCCCCTGTTTAGTGCCATCAATTTTGACATTCACCAAGTGCCTCACATGTTCCTAGGCCTTCCATAGGGACTTGAAGATATCAGACCAGCCAGAGCTACCTCAAAATGCCCCATAAGACTATCCAGTAATGGGAGGTCCTTCCATTTCTTAGCTTTCTTAGGAACATAGCATTTAATATTATTCCTTATAAGCACTTTCCATGGTTCATTTCCTTCCATGGTCTTAAGGATCCATTTGGAAGCAAGAGCAATACCTTGTAGTTTTAGGTCTTTCAACCCCATCCCACCAGATAGTTTATTCATAGTGCACCACTCCCACTTGACTGCACGTTGTTTCTTAGTCCCCTTTCCATTTGACCATAAGAATTCCCTAATCTGCTTTTGGACATGATTAAATTGGTAGTTCTTAAATAGCCAGGCTGATGAGAAATAGATATTATAAGAGGCTAATTTTTTTTGACAAACCTGGAATCTTCCAGCTAAGGAGAGAAAATTCTTATTCCACTTTGAGAGTTTCTTATCTATCTTGTTCCTTACCCATTCCCACATTTCTTTTAGGTTTGAGAGGACAGAGAAAGGAATACCTAAATATTTTACAATCTGTGTTGGGCCCAACAAATTAAGAGAGAACTTTGTAAGCCATCCCGGAGGGTTGTTCTCCCAACCAAGAAGATTGGATTGGTCGAGCAATTTTGCTACCAGATGCCAGACAAAAAATATCAATATTTTTCATTAGGGCTGCAAGGTTTTCTTCCTCCAGCTTAATTAATAGTGCAGTGTCATCAGCAAACTGGATATTACAAATTTCCTCTTTGTTCGGTAATGTAATACCCCTAACAATGGGAGTAGAAGAGGAGTCTTTAAGTAGGTAGAACATTGCATCAACAACTAGAACAAAGAGGGCAGGAGCTAAAGGACACCCCTGTCTGATAGATCTAGTAAGTTCAAAACTGGAGGATCTTAATCCGTTGACTTCAACGACGACATTGGAATCACATAGTAAGGTTCTGACCATATTACAAAATCCAGGGGGGAAGCCTAATGATTGAAGCATCTGAATGATGTAGTCCCATTCTATCCTGTCATATGCTTTCTCAAAATCTATGAGCAACATGGCTCCATTCTGCTTTGATTCCTTCGCCCAATGTAGGGACTCCCAACATGTAATTAAGTTTTCTAGTATGTACCGTCCTTTAACAAACCTTGTTTGAGTATTGCTGACAATCTTAGGCAAGATCTTTTCTAATCTGCATGCAACCAACTTAGCTAAAATTTTGTAGGACACATTCAACAGTGTGATGGGTCGCTAATTTTTAATTAAGGTTTTGTCTCCTTCCTTGGGGATGAGCTTTACTAGACCTTGATTAACATTCTTGCCTAAGGAGCCACTATTTATCGCCCCAGTGTATAGGGAGAAAAGATCATCAACAATCCATCCAATGTTTTCTTTATAAAATTCTACTGGGAACCCATCAGGGCCAAGGGATTTGTCATTGCTGAGAGCCAAGATAGGTCCCCTGATTTCTTCTTTTGTAATATCCATTTCAAGTACCTTACTGTCCTCTTTATCAATAAGCTTGGGAACTAGGGACATAATAATCCTCTTGACATTCTCCTGTTCCTCCCTACCTGGTTTAGTAGAGAATATATTCTTGTAGAACTGGGCAAAACATTCAAGAATTTCAGTTGGTTCAGATAGGTTCTTACTCTGATCCTAGATAGTGCCAATTTTTTCTCTGGCTTGTTTCATTTTAAGGATATGGAAGAAGAATTTAGACCCTCGATCTCCAGTATCTAACCAATTCAGTTTTTCCCTAGCTTTCCATCCCTTGATTTTCTGATTCTGCAGTCTTCTAAGATCATCCTTGACCCTAACAAGTTGTTTAGTGAGTGATATATTCTCAGGGTCTCCTTGAAGTTCAAGTTTAGCCAATTGGAGGTCATTATGCAACAATAACTCGGATGCTCTGGCATCTTTTGCCTTCTTTTTACCCACAACTTGACAGAGTGAGGTCCAAGTTTTAATATTTTGATTCCACCTGTCTATGTTGTACCATTGGGGATTACTATATTTGTTAAACATTTTGACCAGACACAGGGCACATTTCAAGTCCTCATCCTGTAACAGACTGGCATTCATCTTAAAATTTGATCTAGGGTTGAGTGTGGACACCCTATTCCTAGTTAACTTTAGTCCTATCATAATCAGATGATGATCTGAGAGTGTATAAGATATGACAACATACTGGACTCCCCCATCATTTTTATTAATTTCAAAGAAGTCCTTGTTGAAGTAAAATCTATCCAATCTGCAGTAAACTCTTTTATTATACTATTGATGGTTACACCAAGTGTACCATATTGATTTATACTCACCCTTATTTCTTGCTAGAGGATCAAATAAATTCATCTTGTTAGTCATTCTTTCCCATTGTAGTCTCTCAGTACCTTTCCATTCTACCTTATTACCACCTTGTTTATCTTGAGAGATTATTACCATGTTGAAATCTCCACCCAAGAACCAAGGGATATCTTCTAAATTAGTAATCCATTCCCACATATTTTCCCTTTCCCGGTAGTCATTAGAGGCATAAATTGAACGTATGCCAAAGGTGGAGTTGCCATTCTGAATGATAGCCCATACTGCCCTAGCACAGGGGGATTGCCCCTATTTTTCCACCTTATTAGCCCAGTTAGGGTTTAGTAATATTGCAACTCTTCCTCTTCCTTTAGGATGGTTGGTATAAAAGGGGGTGGCCTCCCTCCAAATAGATCTTAATCCAACTTCCAAGGTGAACCCCACTGATTTCAACTCCTGGAGCATAAGACAGTCAATATCTTTGTGCATGTTTAGAAATCTTTTGACCACATATTTCCTATCAGGGGCCTCAAGGCCTTTGATGTTCCATGAGATGGCTTTTATCATTAGGAGGATTGTTTAGTAGTATCTATCGGGGACTTGAACCCTTCAAAGCATTTTGGCCATTCCTCAAGATTAGAGAGGTGACTGGCATCAAAGGCCACTGTTGAGAGTGGTCTACCTCTTTTTTTTCTTAGTTCAGAGAGCTGTTCAGGCCCCATTGATTCCTTCCTAATTGCCACCTCTTTGGATACTTTAAGGGATATTTTCCTCCTTTTTTTCTTGGATTCAATCCCTGTTAAGTCTCCTTCCCCATTATAAGACCCAAATTCAAAGATTCTACAACAGAGTTTACTTTAGTGGCGAATATTCGCCAATGGTGAATTTTTCATGTCGGCCATGTCGGAAATGGCGAATATTTTGTATCGTTTGGGGGTGGCCATGTCGCCAGAACATTATCAATTTCCGTCATAGTCACAGCCCGATCGCCATATGTTTTATGCAAATAAATGTTTCTATGCGATGATTTCGCCAATACAATATATGGTGGACACACGGTAAATTTAATTGTTTCGCCTACACTCTTTGAGGTTGCCTTAATAGATGACCTTAATTCGCCTATAGGCATGTGAAGATTTGTTAGCTAGGGGGACCCAATTCACCTGACATCTTGCCGACGCGTGTCTCCATTCACCCCAACTTTCGCCAACTATATTGTATTCGGCTATTATTTGGACGACCTATAATCACCTTGAAAATTACATAAGTCGTATTTGGACGACCTATAATCACCTCGAAAATTACCTAAGTCGTGTTATAGCTACGTGGGATTCACCAAATATTTGTATACCATATAAAATTCCCGCGGAATTCACCATATAAGGATTGGTATAAATACATGCAAAGATCAGATCTATCTCAATATCTCAACACAATCTGGTGGGTTCTAGGCTTTGAATTCTGGTCAATAGCGAAGTTTGAGACCAAGGAAAATCATTGTTGTTGAGTCGTTGACTGTATTGGCAATTGCTAGTGACCTAAAGCCTAAAGGTGAGCGATCATATTTTTGAAGTGGTATATTATACATTATAGCCTATTATTGCTTCTTTAGCAAATTGATATTTTTTTGGCAGCCTTTATTTCGTTGGAGATGTTGAACAGGAAGAGGGGTAGGAAACTTGCAAGTGGGGAAGGCCAGGAGAGGCCAACAAAAAGCATAACGTTGTCTTCGTACTTTGGCATTGGATGTGAAAATCAGGAAGGTACATCATCACAAGTACAAGTACAAAATTCGCCACCTGCACCGCATGTTGAAAATGGCGGCGAACCTAATATCTCAGATCAGGATGATCTTGAAGAAGATTATCTGGTAGATACCCAAGTTAGCCAGAATGATATAATCAACTTGGGTGATAATGCCATTGATGATAATGCACGAAAGGGGAAAAGAATAGCCATATCAAAAAAGGGTGAACCACAATAAAAAAAGGATCGGGAGTGGGATATGTCAGTGAGGAATTTTCAAATTAATTGGGCATCAAAGTATCCATTCATTGAACCAATCGAGAATCCAATTGAAGGTGAGCCTCCAATAGAATGCAGGTGTAAGATTTGCAATTGGAAACATAACAAGGAAATTAGGTTGCAACTAAAATTTGACACCATAGAAAAGCATATGGGTAAAGTTTATGAAAAACAAATGATAGACGGGGTTGAAAAATCAGTGATAAGATGGAAAACAAAGGATGAATGTAAGCATGTCAAGAATGCCGAAGAGTATTATTTTCATGAGAATTTACAGATGAAGCCTACTGAAGTTAAAGGTTCTATTGAAGCTATTTTTGGAAAAGCAATGCAAATAGAACAATTCGGAAAAGTTGTTCAGTTAAGCGTTGTTTTTCATATTTTGAGTAGAGGGCGTGCTATGACAGATTTCCCATCAATTAGTGGTTTATTACACTTTTTGAAAGTTCCTAACTATCCTAATAGACACTGGTCAGTAAACAGTGGATGGGAATGGGCAAGTTGTCTTGCCGAGGTTGAAAAAGAAGATGTACAGGAAAAAATTGGAGAGTCAAACTTCATTGCATTTTCTTTAGACGAAGTTACCACAGTAGACAATACTTCATGGGTATGCATGCATGTTTATATTGTAGAGAATCATACCCGCTAACCTCATCTACTATCTGTTACTAAAATGAAGGAGAGTGCGACAGCGGAAAATTTATTTCAACTAGTAAAGAGAAGTTTAATTGAATATGGAGGTATGGATGACATGACGGTAGCCAAAAAAATGGTTTGTGTTGGAGTAGATGGAGCTTCAGTAATGCAAGGTCACAGGAACAGACTTTATACAAAGATTGAAACTTCATTTACACCGTACATTACTACAATTCACCGCATGGCTCACATAATGAATCTAGCTTTTGGAATTGTGAGCAAGTTTGCTTCGGTTAAAAAAATTGAAATTTTAATCAGAGAGCTCTACTCACACTTCTGTCGAAGTCCCAAGCGATTTATGGAATTTCAAAACTTTGCTGATGGATTAACTGATGGGAACAAGCTTCTCAAGGATAATGATACCAGATGGATCTCTTTGGATGGTCCAGCGCATCGAGTATTTTCAGAATATCCATCCTTGATTGGACTATTTCACACAACTCATGATGAATCAGATCAACCAAAATTTCCAGAACTTCTTGGCAGGTTAAGTAATTTAGAGACACTCTTAACTTTAGCAGCTCTTCTGGCCATGCTAGAGGAAATGAGGAATATTACGAAGGCTGCCCCAAAAAGAGCTCTGTATATTGCAGAATATGCTACGCTGCGTAAGATGACATGCCTGACCCTCGACAATCTCTATCGAAATCAACCAACACTATCTGATGAAAAATTTGTTAAGTGGCGGACACTCACAAATTTGAACAATCCTGATAACTTTTTACAAATTGGTGCAGAGGGGGAGGTATGTGCCAATGTACGGGCAGTTGAGATACCAATGCACTTCTATGCCACGGTCGACCCTGAGGAACCAGGAAAGCGCCCCAGGAAGAAACTAGCAAGAGTTACAAAGGAAGATTTCGACAAGATTGTTGAGACTGTAACTACTTCTGTGAAGAAAATTGTATATGATCTTTCCTCACAAATTAGAAGCAGATTCCTTCCTGACAACCTACTCGAAGCCATGTCTATTGTGTTTCCTCATTATTGGAGCCTCAACAGTGCATCTGATTTTCGAAGTAAGCTACTGACTTTGGTAGAACAATTTTGCATTTCCAGAGAATTTAATGGAGTAACTATAAATGGAATATTAGACGAAACTCATCTTCGAGAGCAATTAGCTCATTTTGCATACACTATGAAAGAACAATATGCCAAAATGGATAACCCCCGTGAAGAGGGATCAATAACAAGGGTTTGGAAATATATAACTGAGAACAAAACCTTGCGTGATTCAATGCCAGAATATGTGAGGCTTGCTGATTTATGTCTTACCATGATATTGGGTTCGGTGGAAGATGAGAGAGTTTTCAATGCTTTGGGGTTCCTAAAATCAAAGCTAAGAAACAAACTAGACAAAAATTTGGAAAATTGCTTGAGGCTCTATACATCTAGGTATGATGTCCACACTTTTCCTTACGATAGGGCACTGCAAATCTAGAGGTCCAAATGTGAAAGAAGAGGTTTGGGCAACACTTCAAACCAAAGTGCCAGTGGGACTACTGGAGCTACTGGTAGCATTGAGATGCAGTTCGGCGAAGATATGCAGACTCAGACTCAGAGTGAAGAAACCACAGACGGGAATCAAGAAAGCACTGAATTTGATGAGGATGAATAGCAACTGTAATAGTAAGAGATTGGTATTTATTAATCTTATTACTGTATCTCATCATTCATATTACAAAAGCATATTAATTTTTGCAATTAGAATTTAATATTGATTTGTAATTATATTTTTCAACTTTCTATTTCCAGATTTAAAATAGCATTAAAAAAAAAACCATAATGTGTTTATTGATACAGAGATGTTTATTGTTTATTTATACATGTTTGAGTCTCAAATATGTGCGATACATTTCAGAACCATATGATACAATTCATTCAATAGTAATACACATGTCGAGAACTTAGATTTTCATTAATTCTTTCAAAATATAGCCATATGATACAATTCATTCAATAGCAGTACACCAAATTCCAATCTGTCTGATTCTCCATACCAATTGCAAAAGTGAATACAAAGTTTCAGAACCCTTTGCAAATGACCCTGAATTCCCTTTTATAAAAACAAGAGAGCAACAACAACTCCTATGTGATTCTCCAATGTCCATGCAAAAGTGAATACAAAGTTTCAGAAGTAGAACCCTTTGCAAAATTGCAAATGACCCTGAATTCCCTTTTATAAAAACAAGGGAGCAACAACAGCTTCAGGTCAAATTGCAAGTTTGCAACATGTGAACACTGAACATCAAAATCACAAACTAAGCACATATTTATATGGCCATCACAGGCCGTATTAGCAATTTAACATCTGCTACATGTTTGATGTCTCCTGTTCAAAAAATAGAGTTCAAAATTAAATATTAATTCACGCCATGACAAATTAAACATAGATAATAGCAACGCCTAAAACCTACTAATCAGAAATAGAGAAATGCATAAATGTTAAAGCAAGGTAGAATTTGAGAATACAAATTTACTGGCTGAAGTTTTGCACTGTGCATCATAGATTCATAGGCTGGATTAGCAAAATAGCAATAGCGAGTGCTATTTTTTTCCTATTCATAAAATAGATTCATAGGCTGGATTAGAAAAATAGCATTAGCCAATGCATCATAGATTCATAGGCTGGATTAGCAAAATAGCAAACAGAAAAACCATAAAACCTTGAAATTAAGAATAAATGAAGAAAATTGTGCAATACATACTATGATTCTTAAGAATTCTGTGCCAGTTTTTGTAGGGTGCTCCACTCTTCATCTGATGGAAGGTCAATATTCTGTAAACTATGGAAAGTCAACTCCAACTTCTTCAACATTCCATATTTATAAGATTTACTTGACATCACTGTTTCATCCAATACCGTAGTTAGAGTTGTAAATGGTTGGATGAATTCCAGAAAGCTTTTGGGAGTTGTGTCCTTTGGAAGCGAGTCTAAATCAGACTTCATTTTTATCTCCAATGAATTTATTTGATGTGTCAACAGGCTTAGGCAAACCAAGTTTAATCAAATTATTTTTCATTTCTTGCAGCTTCACTATCTTTTTTCCACAACTGTCCATAACTTCTGATGTTTCCCTTAGCTTCTGGCATTTTTGAATGATAGATGATGTCTTAACTGTGGCATCAATGCGGCTCTTAATTCCCTTGGATGCCAAGTAGCTGTCACTGGAACTGTAGACTACTTTCAGAATCTTTTTTGCCATTTCCTCTTTTGAATAAACATGTGTGCTCTTCTCATAGTGCCCTTTGATTTTTATAAAAAATTGTCTTATACTTTCAGTCAATTGAAACCATTCACACAACTTCTCACTACTCTGCATTATTTGCCGCCAAATGTTTTCTTGTATATACTTCGTTGTATTTTTCATATTGTCTTTCTTTCTATCCTCCAAAGTTTTTATTTTATCATTTGCATTGTGCAGGTCTTCTTTCATTTGTGCACATTTTTTTTCTTTCTTCCTCTACTTCCTCTTGCAAATATTTTTCTTTTTCCTTCCCATGATCCAATAGGTCTTGTAACTTTCTCATTTCTGCGGTAGCAGACTCATAACTTTTGTATAATTTTTGAAAACTGGCTTTTTCCTCAACAATTTTTTTACTGCTTTTAGCCATTTTTTCAGTCAGGTCTTTCAATTCTGCATCCTTCTTCTCCTGCTCTGCAATTTCTACTACAGAGCCCAAATTTTTAATCCTTTTCTGTAAATCATTGCACTTGCTATCTGCTGCTTTCCTCCTTGATTTTTCGTTTTCCAGGTCTGCTTGTAACTTTTCTATTTGTTTCTCCAGTTTATTTTTTTCTCTCTCCACCTTTAGCAGTGAAGTGTAGACCACTTCGTTAGTCCTTTTTGACACACTAATTTTGTCCACATTATGTACTTTGGAAAAATCCATTTGGAGGGTGCTAACCTGAAATTGAGAGGGATCTATCTGACTGTGTGGTGGATTTTTATCTTTAGATATGTCCGGGGGTATAACAACCATGAAATCCATCATATCTTTCTGTGGGTCATATGTTGGAAATACCCTATTCCTTGCAGGCTGTTCGTTTACAACTTCAGACACGAAATTCCTATGAAATGCTTTCTTTTTTTCTTTATTTGCTTTTGTTGTGTGTTAATATTTTTCATAGTAATCACGAAATTGAAAATCTGGGCTTGCTGAAGCAATTGAATGTTTGAAAGGTGACATAGGAATACCATAGGCTCCAGTTCCACTTATTCCTGTGGTTTTAACTAATGCTTGATGAGGATTACCAACAACAGTTCCTGATGCTGTCCTACTCCCACTGACACTTTCATGTGTAATTTTCATAGTCTTTTGAGGTGTGTGATCTGAAGCTGCAAATGATTGATTTGTAGTGTCAGTGACACTTGATATAGGATTCTCAATAGTATGAGATTGAGTATCTACCTCTAGTGGCCTCTTGCGAGAGATTTTTTGTTGTTGCCCTTGTCCAACACCAAGACAACTAGTATCAGTAGTAGTACCCATGCCAACCCCACCAATCACAACGGCACTTGACTGAACATTAATAGGAATACTATCCCCAGATTCCCCACCAGTGGCAGTGGCACTTGATTCACCACCAATGGGAATACCATGATGTGGTGGTGGTTGTGGATTTGAACCTGAAACAAATGTAGGTGGACCCTGAGCGTAATGAGTAGTACCTATCCCTGATGAATCTGAAGAATCAAGTCCAATGACTGATTTATAAGGACCTTTTCATTTTGACTATGATGGAAGTTGTACCTGAAGTGGATACCAAATGCCCTCTCCTCTGGGACCTAGACCACCACCTTCAAAACCCATTTTTTCCACAAGGTTTGCCCCTTTGCTATATTTTTCTTTCATGGACTCACTGACTCCACTTAATATTTTAGGGACTGTAGTAGTTGTTGGAGGGGGCTCAACAACAACCTCATTCTCATCATCATCACCTTTAGTCCCACCATGCTCCATATCCCACAATTTGCTAAACTCTGCATCCTCGTCGATGCTCTCAAATTCTGCACTTGTCTTTGGTTCACCGAGATTCCTCCTCATAGTCCAAAAATCATTTATTTTGGTTTGAGTGAAATAATTCTCTTTACATTCGTGCAGAATTGATTTGGGAATATTTTTTTAGATGGATTAGCAGATTTTAGGTAGAAATTGTAGGACCTCTTATTTTGGATGCCCTGGCCCTCCTCTATTGTCCTCTCTGTGTGCATTTGCAATGCCATAATTTGTGATGAAATTTCTTCTGTTGAAATGTTATTGTCAGCTGTAGTTTTCTCCATCTCTTTTTTAACCTCATCCCAGGAGTCCTTGTTTCTAAGCTTTTCTAGCAATGGCTTACTTTCATGTTGACATAATGTTGAAGAGTTCCCATTTTTCTTAAGCCTTGCTTGAACTACACTGATTGGATCATACTACCAGAGACCCTCATCACCAAAGTTAAAAACTGTCAAGAAATCATGTGCCACAATGAATGCTTTTCTCTCAAATGTGAACCCTCCACATGAGAAAGGCAAGGAAGGAAATATGCTCTTCTTTTGCTGACCATGGAAGTGTCTATCTATGCTCTCCAATTGCCGTACATACTCTAATGCAAATACCCTCTCTGTCACATGTATTGGAAGTCTGTATGGTTTTACTGCTGATTCGTAAAACCTTAACACAATGAATTCTTCCATGAAGAACCAGTCAGCCAATTCTATTTGACTTCCGAGTTGAATGCACTCTCTACAAGACAGGCAACCTAGGCATTGGAGTGCTTCTAATTTCATTATACATTGGTGCCAAAAAGAAGTCTACAAAATGGTTGTAGTTCTTTCTGTTATCATGCATCCTTATCTTTGGGGTCCAATCATATATTGGACACTCTGTTCTCTTCCCAGTCTTCTCATCAATCTTATAGCTCACAATTTGAAGCTTGTTGGTCTCAAATATTGCATGATACTTGGATAGAAGGAGATAGCACAAGTAGGATGAGAACCTTAATGTCTTACAGGAACCTTTTTTGATCATTAGTAACTGTTTTTGCATGGATTTTACAATGTGCTCAATAAAATTATATCTTACTGGCTGACCTGCACAATGGATATTATAAATCAATTCAAGAAGGCTTGCACCCACTTTCCTATCATTTTCCAATCCTAGGAAAAATGACAGCAAGGAAATAGTATCCCCAACCCATGGGACAAAAATTTTAGAATCATAAGGAGGCTTATTATTCTGATCCAACACAATACCAGTACCAATCTTTATTAGAGCTTTGATAAATGAATCTTTGCGACTTGGATCAAGACTCTCATAATTCTCTGCCAGCTTTCCTAGGTCAATTTGGACGTTTGAGTTTTGGGCTTCAAATCCTAGGTTCAACAAACGAGCAAATTCTCCCTCGTTTATGGATAGAATTTCCTCTTTTGTATTTTTATTGACAATTGTTTTTTTATCTTCATCATAATTTTTGGCGCAGACCATGACAAAATCAGGGCAAGGGAATACTTCAGGTAACACCATGCTTCCCAATCCAACATCCCATGATGCGATTTTATTTGTTTTTTGTCGTAACATTGGGTTGAAAACAGTAAATTTTGCCTTGGATGCATTTGCCGCCTTACTAGACAATGTATATCTAATATCTATGATACGCTTTTCACCATGGATAGCAAAGTCATAAATATCATGGTATTCATCAGTGAAACCTGGTGTTTTAACCAGTTCGGTTAGGTACATTTTGTTTTTCACTTGGCTTCTTGTAGAACTACTGCTTCCCGTTTTCCCCATCACTATTATTGTTAATAATTCAAAATAATGCTAGATAACAACCTGAAAATGCTAACCCTCAAATTGGACCACGGGATTACCAAAAGCAAAAAAGGCGGGATGTAGGTGTTCTAGATTTTACTCGGAAATTGGAATTTCTATTTCACTAGATTGGCGCAGACAGTCTCTGTTGCAACTTGCATTCCTCAATCTAGTAGCTGTTTCCGAATCTCCCTCGATTTACAGGTTTGTCCAAGAAATGAAAGACGATTATGATTTACGAGTCTCTTATTTTGAAAACTCTAAAAAGTAGAAAAGTAAAACCTAAATGGAAAAATATCAAGAATCATGTTGTAATTTTATTAATTACTATTAATAACTATTCGATGCCGAAGGACAAAACATTCATTACTTCAGTATAAATTCCAAGGACATTAAGAATCATGTTGTAATTTAATTAATTATTATTAATAAGTATTCGATGCCGAAGGACAAAACATTCACTACTTCAGTATAAATTCTGAGGACATTAAATGTAATCAGTAATACGTTCAATTCCGGACGAAGTTCTCCCAAATGTGTTCACTTCCCACATTCAGGCCGAAATCCACCCTAAGCTGTTGATCTTTTCTCATCCAACAGACGAGGGACCAACCTGTTGTGACTTTACAGGTCTGTTTTTTAAGTCTGTTTAATAATTTTAAACTTCCGTCTGAAAAAGTGCTTTATAGACTTACTTATATTTAATTAAATTTAAAACGTTTCAATTCCGGGCGAAGTTCTCCCAAATGTGTTCACTTCCCACATTTGGGCCAAATTCCACCCTAAGTCGTTGATCTTTGTTCATCCGACGGTCGATGGTACCTATTTTAAGATGTAGTGGGTCCCACGACTTCTGCCATTTTTCTGGCATGTCACCATAATCGTGTCACTTTTTGGGTTTGATTTTTAGTCTATTTAATCATTTTAAACCTCCGCCCAAAAAAAAGCTTTATAGACTTAATTATATTTAATTACATTTAAAATGTCCAATTCCGGGCGAAGTTCTCCCAAATGTGTTCACTTCCCACATTCGGACCGAAATCCACTCTAGCCGTTGATCTTTGTTGATCCAATGGTTGATGGTACCTGTTTTAAGATGTAGTGGGTCCCACGACTTCTGCCATTTTTCTGGCATGTCACCATACTCGTGTCACTTTTCCGGTTTGATTTTTAGTCTATTTAATCATTTTAAAATTCCGCCCGAAAAAGAGATTTTTAGACTTAATTATTATTTAATTAAATTTAAAATGTCCAATTCCGGGTGAAGTTCTCAGAAAGGTGTTCACTTCCCACATTCGGGCCAAAATCCACCATAGCCGTTGATCTTTGTTCATCCAACGGTCAATGGTACCTGTTTTTAGATGAAGTGGGTCCCACGACTTCTACCATTTTTTCTGGCACGTCACCATACTTGTGTTACTTTTCGAGTCTGTTTTTAAAGTCTACTAAATCATTTTAAAATTCCGCCCGAAAAAGAGATTTATAGTCTATAGAGTCATAGACTATAAGTATAGACTTTCACTTAATTCTATTTAATTAAATTTAAAATGTTCAATTCCGGGCATTGGGCAATAGTTTGAGATAACTATTAAATATAATGTTAATAATAAATATTATTTGTAATTAAAGATGTGCAATAGTTTGAGATAACTATTAAATATAATGTTAATATTATTTGTAAAAATTTTAAATTCAAAAATAGTATAAAACATGAAACTTAGTTTCTAGAATAAAACAAATAACTAAATAAAAATATAAATTTTGATATGCAATTTGAAAGGTAAAAGTTTAATATTAAAAAGAAAACATTCAATATTAAATCTAAAATATTAATTTAACGTTTAACAAAATTCTTTGAAAATATGTTTACGATATATAATTTTCAAAAATAGTTTAAAAATATATATAAAATTTCAACATAAATTTAGTCTATTAATTTAAAAAAATGTGCAACTGCAGTCCTCAACCTGTTAAGGTGAGTAAATTTGGAAAGTACAAATGCCAAGGTGGTGATTAATTGTTGCACAAGGAGTTGTCTGCGACATGCCGCGCGAAATGAGGAAGGGGAGGATGGCAGGAAATATTTTTCCTGATCTCATGGCATTAATGTCTTATCGTGCACATTCATTACCCGACCTATAAGAGTTAAGACGGAGGCAGATTTTTTTACCTTTTCATCTGTATACCACTTTTTGCTTTGAAGTAGCTACAAGTGCAGAACAAATCTGTAGTTTGTAGAATCGTACCTTCTGTAAGACAATGGAGGCTAATTTCACACTTCAAACAGACAAGAAGTTGGTGCCCTTTTTGGACAAAGTATCTAATAAACAAATGCAAGGATTGTTCAGGTTTAAGGAGGAGAAGTTGTGGGTGGTAGCTCGACTGATTCTTGCAGAGGAGGTGACACATATCAGTCACCGGTATTGAACTAACATGGAGGTTTACTCTCTGATTATGGCGTGGGCCTGTGAATTCAAATCGGAGGTGGAAAAGGTAAAACTCGCATTGGTCAAATTGATTGATGGGGAGTTTTTGATTAACTTGGATTCAATCTTGGAGTGGGTGGTGCTGGGAGTTGGCATTTGAATTATGGAAGGGGACGACCAGGAGGAATTGCTTCCTTTTATTCATGGCCCAGAGGATGAAATCAAATACCAGTGCCGTGAACGAGCCCGGGTGGGGTGGGAAACGATGAAACTCTTTGTTAAATTAACGAGGGTGGATGAAATCCTGAATGCTTTGCATGTGGCGGCAAGGATGGAGGTTGGTAGGGCATTGAGAGATAGGGCTGAAGAAGGAAGGGCCATACAGCTACTGGCAAGCTTGGAGGGCGACCCTGACTTCGGTTTCTTAAACTGCATTCCAAAAATGAAAGCTGAAGCGGCAAAAGGGAAAGCCAAAGCATCGACCTCTGAGGACGGAAGGGACTGGGAGGAAGTGACCCAGGGGGATAGTGAGACTGAGTGAGTGGCCTATCGACAATGAACTAGTTTTTTTGTCTGCTTGCTATAAGCTATGGACAAATTTTATATCTTGAAACGTTTCAATTAATTGAATGAAAAAACCTTGACCGATAAACTTTTGTATCTTGCAACTTTTGAAATTTTGTATTTTGAATGACTATATAGTAATAGTATATATTTATAAAATTATAATCAACCATAATCAATGTACAAATAATTAATGGAACGAATTGAATATTTTTTTTTAATAGCATTACATAAAAAGATCACGGTATTAAATTTATTTCCATTGTTTAACAAATAATTGAAATAACGTAGCTCATATACAAAAAGCATTTGAAAGAAATTAATTAATAAAAATGAAATAGAATTATAGAAAGCATTTTTATATCTATAAGACTGTAAGAGGCAAAGTGAAACAAACTGGAATTTGAAAAATTATCATTAATATTTATGCTTTTGAAATTTACAATTTTTTCGTCAGAGACTTGAGTACCCCAAAAACTTAAAAGCCAAAATGAGTGAGCCACTGGCACTTAGCCTGTTAGGGTTCAAGGACATAGGAAAAAAAAACTACAGGTAGTGGAATTGTTTACAATTTTTCCCTAAGAATTTGGCCCTCCTTCCATGTAGAATTCTTCAGACAGCATAAGTTGAGAGAATTCTTCAAGCCACATGTAGTTTGGAAAGTCATCTAGGAGGAACCATTTTCGGAGGAAGTCCTTGCCAATCCGCGCCCATTTTCTGTGACGCGTCAGCTGCTCCGCATTCAAGTTTAGGAGAAATGGTTGCTTGGCCACTGGCAGTGTTTGGTCGGGGAGGAGAAGCTTGGATAAATCACTCGCCCAAGGGATCCCCACCCCTACTTCTGCAAGAACGACAAGAGTAATGTCATCTCCGAGGAAGTCTTCCTTAAAAACCTTCCTCAACAGCATCAACATATCCACCTTGTCTCCTCCCAAGTCCAAAAGAGACGCTAAGAAGCGGAATGTAAGGTCTGTGTTAACACGGTACCTATTTTCGTTTCGCAGAAATTCTCTGCCCAACACCATCCGCACAACTTCATTGGTGAACGACCCAACCTCCTTGCAGATTGATTGGAGGGTTGGGTCTCTAACGGAGCCTAGAAAGGTCCTCTGGTCCTCTGTAGAAATACTTCTCAAGTGGATGGGAGTGTCCATCTTGAGAAAATAGATTAACAAATTAAACAACCTGAGCAGTGAGCCTATAAACCTAAAATACCGTGAGCTCTGACGATTTATCTACTAAATGGCAAAGGCTAATTGAAGATGAAAGAAGCAGAGATCATATATAAATTGTTGAATCTCTTGATTGTAATAATTACTTCTTTAGCAGTATTAACTGCTATAAATTTTTTTAAATCTTTCGTATCTCTGCAAATCTTTCCCATAAATGCATGAGTGTGCGAAATTGGAAACAACTATGAACTAGTACCAAATTGGCAAGTATCACATTGGAAGTCGTGGGGATAGAGTGGATTGCCGTAAGTGAAAAGATATATATTAAATGAACGAAATTATCGATCGCGATTCATAACATTTGATACGTGTCTATTGAATCCAATTCCATTCCAGGCACTTGCTGGTGAGCTATGTTCTCTTCAGAAAATTGGGCCGAAATAAAACTTCAGCCATTGATATACGATCATTGAACGGTTTAAAATCATTGATAGATTTTAGGTATGTGTCACCCTTTACGTGTCAAAGAGGCCGCGCTTATTGATACATCGTGCAGAGTCCGGACTCAATGTATTATGTGATGTGATGTGCCTTGTTTATTAATGGCAATGAATTTATGAAATCGCCAATGAATTATATATTGTACCATAAATAACAAAATATTCACCAAAACAAATTAAATTTTTTTCAAGTGGTGGATAAAAATCGCCAATACATTTAAATAATTTTCAAGCGGTGGATAAAAATCGCCAATACATTTAAATAATTTTTCCTTCGGAGTAAAATTTTTCGCTCATACAATTATATATTTGTTCCTTTTAACAATAATTATTCGCCTCCCACAATCAATATTTTCCCCATAGAACAAGGTATTATTCGCTAGAAATTTATGGCATTTTCGCACCCTAGAAAAAAAATCGCCAATACAAAATAATTTTTTGCCCTATTTTGAAAAAAAAATCGCCATCGATATGAAAATTCCCCCTTGAAAATAATGTATGATTCGCTAGAATTTTACACAGTTGCCCGGGGGGGGGGGAGGGGTTTCTTAAAGTTATCCCTGTTCTATAGTCTGGGGAGCTTGGCTTATTCCCACCATTGTTGTTAACCTCACCTTCATCAGGCTCCCCACAGAGTCTAGGTCCATGACCATCCTCAATGGCTTGGTCAGAGGGGGGGGGGGGTGGTCAGCCCTACTACCCCATCAATGCCACCTGATGCTAATTCAAGGGGTGTGGTAGAGTTTTGTGTTTCCTCCCCCTCAACCATGGCCTCCAAGGGAGTATTTGAACCGACAACAGTGGGAGGGATGTTTGTTTCCCTAAGGATGTCCCAATTGCCCCTACATTCAACCCTCAGACTTTTAGTGCAGATGGCATTGGTGGTGTCTTGAAGACCACCATCCTCCCCTTCAATCAAGTCATGGAGGAAGGGCATGGTACTGGCCTCAATTTCCTTTTTCTGAATGCTTAAAGACTCTTCAAGTTATTTTTTGAATTCTGCAGCAATTTTCAACTTTTCAAGGACGATTTGTTGTGCATTTTGGGTCCTGGGTCTACCAAAGTTTAGTGGGGAAACCAACCATTTCAGGTTCCATAGAACTAGGGGTAGTATTGGCCAAGTTGGCCTCTTTTATGGCCTTCTGATATTTGGCCAAAGACTTAGCTATCGAGGGAGGAGCACTGGCTGGACTAGGGCAACCTTGAGGTTGGTGGCTAGTGGGTGGGGGATCGGTGGCATGTGGGGGTGGCGGATTGGTAAGGTTAGTCTGAGAGTGGACGGAAGGGGCGAAAGTTGTGTGTAGTGGGGGGAGTAGAGTCTTTTTGTTTAGGGTTTGAGAGGGCTTCAAAGGCAGAGTGCTTAGAGTGTCGAACAGAGGTGTTCCTGGAATGAGTGTTATTCTTTCTTGCTAATAGAGGGCGATTTTTAGGGAGTGTCCACTTCTCCTGCACTTATGGCAGGCATTAATTCCTCCCAAATACTCTAAAGGACAAGATAATAGTTGATTTTCAATGCATATATCAATTACAAAGGGAAGAGACGAGCCAAGGTTGAGGGCGATAAGCACTCTCGCATCCATATAGGGAAGCAGGGTAGTAGAGGAATCAATTTTGATTACCTTACCTAGGGGTTCAATAAATTTGGATATACAGTTCCATAAAAATAGTGGTATGTTTTTAATAATAACCCATTTAGGGTTAGACAATGCCATGACTTCCTCGTTACATGCAATGGGATTCCAAGGGACGACTCTAAAACAAGAGTTTCCAACATTCCAGAATTGTTTTTCTAGCACTTTCTTCTGGGTTACTTTATCATTAAAAAAATAAAAAACAATCCTTTTTGCAACATTCTACAAAATGAAAAATGGATGCCAAGCTTTGAAAACCAAATATCTTGAAACCACCTATTCAGATACTGTCTAGACGACATTCTATCTACATCAAGGGCTGCTAAAAAAATATTGTAGAATCCCTAAGTCTAGTTATCTCCTTAGAAATACATTCTACCATGGAAGCATTAGGTTTAATGACAACTTTAGGTGCCGAGGTAGCCTCACCTTCTTCGTGGGTCTGGTTTGTGGTTACATCTTGGGAAGACTCTGACTCGAACCTTGCATCCTCCAAAAATATGGTGGAGTGTCCTTCGAGAGCCTGTTGAAATGACTTCTTCCCTTCGGCGATGTTTTGAATTTTTTTTTCCCTTCTGCTGTGCTTGCATTAGATTTATTTCCTACCCCAACTTTATTTTTCTCCATTAATGGAGGCATGAGGAGAATTGAATGCGGGGGCCTCCCAGTATGTCTGGGAGCCCTCGGCCAGAGAGTCAACCTGCTTCCAAGGACTGTTCGTTCTTCCTTGGTTGCAGAGCCCTAGAGTCCTCCTCCTCCTTTTTTCTATTTTAAATGTATGATGTTTATATGATGATGTTAATGATTTGCTAACATGTGGATGCAGGGGAATAAATGTATGATGTTTATGTGATGATGTTAATGATTTACTAATATGTGTATGGAGGCTAATAGATGTATGATGTTTATGTGATGAAATGATGGTGGTTTGTGCTAAATGATGAGATGAGATAATGAATAATGATATTTGATAGATAATACTTTATATGTTGAAATGATGAGATAATAATATGGATGACATGAGTAAACTATGTGTTTTGAAATGTACTTAATGAATCTAATGAATACACTTAATGAATGAAATGATATTAAAATATCATGTATGAATTAAATTAATGCACTAAATGGATGAGATAAATGTATTACCTAAATGAATGCGAATGAAGGCATTTAAAATGAACTAAACGAATTCATGAATGCACTTAAATGAATAAATGAATGCACTTAATGAATGAAATGCAACTAAATGAAGGAATGAATACACTTAAATGGATAAATGAATGCACTTAATGAATGAAATGCAACTTGTCGTATGCAAAATTCATCATTAAATCAACTAGAAATCAAAGGGAAATCACAAATCCCTATCTAATCAAAGAATTCTAAATAAAACAATGAAATAATGCAAACAAGCAATAGGAATGTAAAATAAATCAATTCAAACTCCCTATTCCATGATCGCATATTGCTTCCATTGTTCTTCTCTTCTTTGTGGTATGATGGCTCTTAGATATTGTGCTGACAACCTGCAAGTGACACAAAGATTTAAAGTTCATGATTTATCGTGATCATGATTGTTCAAAATGGAGATTGAATGCTCAATTTATAGATTATTGGAGAATATTGAATGAGAGGTGGAATTCAGGTGAGCTCACATGCTGATTGACAGATGAACTGCTAATTTGGGAGTTGAACATAATAGATTGAATTGATTAATTGAGTTAACTGATTCAGAAAAAAGATGATTGAAAGATGAAAAAGAATGATTGGAGGATAATTGATTGATGACAAAGAAAACTTTATTTAGAAAAAGCTAACTAGAAGAAAAATATGAATGTTTGGAGAGAATTAAAAAAAGATGTAATTAATCAATTAATTGAAATGATCAATTAAAATAGATTGAATAGTTAACTCATTGAAATATTTTTGGAAAAAAGCAAAGTGGAAGATAGAAATAGGAATTGAAAAGATAATGATTTAATTAAATAATTTAGCACGTGCTTGCACTTTAACTTTGATTGTCAATTTAATCTTTGCATGAGATTTAATTCAAATATTGAATTTATTTTAAATTCAATTTGTTATTTGAATATATTTAGAACTTGACTTTGATTTTCAATTTGATTTTTGAATCATGCACATGTATTTGAAATAGGGAGAAATTAGAAGATTATGAAATTAGAAGAAATTAGAAAGAATATGAAATTAGAATTTGGGGATTTGGAATTTGAAATTTGAAGAATTAATTAGTTAATTAAATAATTTAAAGAAATTATTTAATTATTTAGAAATTGAATTTAATTAAATAATAAAGATTATTTAAATTAAAGGAATTAAAATCATAATTAATTAAATAACAAATATTTAATTAATATTTAGAAGAGGATTAAATGATTAATTGAATAGAGATAGAAATTGAAAATGAATTTATTTAAATAATAAAGATTATTTAAATTGACGGATTAATAATCATAATTAATTAAATAATAAATATTTAATTAAAATTAGAAAATGGTTTTAATGATTAAACGATGATAGAATTGGAATTGGAATAATTAGTAAGATGACAAAGAAATATGAATTTAGAAGAATAAGATTAATTAACTTAATTAAATAATTATTTTATCAATTAGACGAATAATTAATACATGATCGATGAGACATTTTTAGGTGTCTACACAACTAAATGAAGTAATGAATGCACTTAATGAATAAAATGCAACTAAATGAATGAAATGGAACTAAATGACAATGCCATTCCTACATGATATATAAATGCCAAGTTGGTTGGAAAATGCAAATATGGAATGGAGATGTGAGATGATGTATCAGAAAACTTCGTTGTGATTGTACCCAAGATAAGGCTTATATGCTGAGCTTTCTCATAGAAACCCAAATTAATTGCATGTTGACAACAGATTTGTACAGTGGATGAATGAACAAATGAATGGGTGATATGCAACATAATGCAATATAAACAAATGAGATGAAATGGCGATCCATGGCTTATTCATAATTCTTTATTTCCTCGTCGAGCATAGTAGTACCATTCTTGGTCGAGGTATCGGAAACCAAGGTTGAGTGTTTCACCTATAAGCAATCGCAGACAAGGAAAGTTCCCCTCCATTCTGGTTCATATACAAATGGTCAAGGTATACACTGTAGTCAGTAAGCCATAGTGATCCATGATTGTATTTTTGCATAGGATCTCGTAGCTTAATGAACTTCCCACATAGACACCATTAGTACATGCCCCAAAACTTCATTGGAACGATCCGCAAATAACAAACAAAGAAAAAGATATCAGGAACCATCCTGACTACTCTAATCACTTGTGGATATCCTGGAGTAGCATAGGAACCTGATATAAAGGCAAAAAAATTCAATCAAGTGTCAATCAACCAAACAAAATTTTCTTGTCAAAGAAAAATGGAACCATGTCTTGTTTGTAAGGAAGGATGCATCCTTGTGAAGACGGTTGTGCGCAGATGTGTGATTTGTTGGTTGATTTGATAGGTGGTCATCATTTAAGGAGTTTCAAAATGTTGTTTTTGCGTCTGTTGCGATGCATATGTACAAGGAACAATTTATTTTGCAATGTTTTTTAATTTATTTTGATGTTTTTGTCATGTTTTTGTGTTTTCTTTAGGACATTTTGCAACTGTTTTTGGTATTATTTCAAGACGTTTTGAATGAGCAACTCAACAAATCACAAGCATGGAGAATCCACTCCCATTAGTAGGTTTAAGAATATTGCCCACAATTAGATGTCGATATGAAAGCGTGACTTGGGACACATGAAGTAATAACCCTGATTGTAGATCAATAACAAGCCATGGTATAAATGATGGATGAATAAATGCAATGAATGTGATCACAACAAGTCTGAAAGACAATGGAGCCATAGCCTTTACGAATGGCATCTATTTACCAGGTTTTCACCACTGTACCTACCCAAGGCGCCACCGGAGTGGTTTTCACCATTTGGACGAATGATTTTTCTTTAATATTTTCTTGATTTTTTCATTTTTTTGTACTTTTTTAAGGACTTTTTTTGAATGTTTTTGGTGTTTTCTGATATTTGATGAGCCTAATGTTCTGCACAACTTATGTTGGGAAATTTTTGAGATGCATGTTGTTGATCGGATTTGCCAGGGGTTCTCCTTCTAAAGTTGCTAATTGATATGCCCCAGACCCAAAGACGACATTGATGACATATGGACCCAACCAATTGGATTCAAATTTGCCCTGGTGTTCTCTATTTAGTTGATTGCGAGGATTCTCTCTGAGAACAAGATCTCCTACCTCAAATGTGCGAGGTTTGACCCTATGATTGTAGATTCTTCTCATGCACTATTGATATGCTTTAAGGTGGTTGTAGGCAGCTTGTCGCTTTTCATCAAGTAGTTCCAAGTCCTTAAGATGTGAGACTCGGTATTCTTCATCATTTATTAGATTATGCAAGGAGACTCGTAGAGATGGTAATTCAACCTCAATAGGCAAGATGACTTCTGCTCCATAAACAAGTGAGTAGGGGGTTGCGCCTATAGGGGTTTTAATGCTAGTTCGATATGCCCATAATGTCGGATTCAAATGAATGTACCAATCACGACCAACATCATTGACTTTATTTTTGAGGATCCTCAATATATTATTATTTGATGCTTTTGCTTGACCATTACCTTGTGGGTAATATGGGGTGGAAAAACGGTGTTGGATATGAAACTTCTCACAGAGTTCATGGACATCTTGATTTTTGAAAGGGAGACCGTTATCTATGATGATGGACATGGGTACACCATACTGACATATGATGTAATTGAAGATGAATGAGGCGATCTTCTTACCGATGACTTGGGTGAGTGGAATGACTTCGATCCACTTGGTGAAGTACTCCATGGCGGTAATGAAATTTATGACCGTTGGATGAAGATGGATGAATTTTACCCACAAGGTCAAATCCCCACTGACAAAAGGGCCATGGTGTTGTGATAGATTGCAATTCTTGTGTTGGGGCATGTATCAGATCTCCGTGAACTTGGCACTTTTTGCACATTCTGACAAACTAGTAGGAGTCTTTTTCCATAGAGGGCCAATAATATCCTGCCCGCATGATATTTTTAGCCAATGAAGGGCCACTTGAATGAGCTCGATAGATACCTTCGTGTACTTCTTCTAAATTATGGTCACCTCACCTTTCTCTAGATATCAAAGGAGAGTACCATCGAGACCTCGTGTTTCAACAATGATGGTGTATCGAGCAGATTGGTGTATGAAGGTTTCATTGGTTGTTTGATAGGTTAGGTGGAAAGATTTGATCATGTAAATAGGCATAAAATTCACCATACCATGGGGAATCAGGATCGATGAGTTGACAGACCATCTCAGATTCTGGGATATCACAAGCAGGGATCCAAAGTTGTTAAACTAAGAACTCATAGAGTGTGGAGTTTTGTGGAAGATCAAGGAGAGAGGCTATTGTAGCCATTGCATCTGCAACTTTGTTTTGGTCTTGAAAAATCTTCTCAAAAGTGATAGCTGTTAATAATTCCTTGAATTTATCAATTGTAAGCCACGAGATTATCATCCTTAGTCCGGTAGCCATTGTTGACTTATCGTATGACTAACTGGGAATCACCATATACTTGTAGTTCTTTCAAATTCCATTGGATGGCCATGCAAAGTCCTATGATCAAAGCCTCATACTCTGCTATGTTGTTCGTACATGGGAATGTGAGCCTGTATGATTTGGGTATGCTATCACCTTGAGGAGTCATAAAAAGAATGCCTCCTCCCAAACCATGTCTAGTGTAAGACCCATCAAAATATAGCTTCCATGGTGGTATTGGCATAATTGTGAAAATCTCCTCATCTGGAAAATTGGAAATGAGAGGATGGTTTCCTTTGAGCGGTGCTTCAGCTAGCTGATCTGCAATGACTTGTCCTTTGATGGCTTTGCGTTCACATATTCTATGTCAAATTAACTAAGGAGCATAACCCACTTTTCCAAACAGCCGGTTAGTGCTACTTCACCAGAGTAGATACTTGAGTGGATCTACCTTGGCAATGAGATGTATCTTGTGTTTCAACATGTAGTGCCTCAATTTGGTGGCTGCCAAAATTACTGCTAGACAAGCTCATTCAATAGGGGTATAATTGAGTTCATACCCTACCGGTGTTATGAAAATTTAGTATACTGCACATTCTTTTTCTTCTACATTATGTTTTGCGAGTAAGATGCCTAAGGTTGTAGCTATAGCTGATATGTATAACAATAAGGGCCTGTCTGGAGATGGTGGCATCAGTAATGGTGGCGTCATTAGGTAGTCCTTTAGCTACTAGAATGCTTGCTAGCAATTCTCTTCCCATTTGAAACGAACATTCTTGTGCAAATGTGTGAAGGGATGACATTTGTAGGCCAATTGTGCAATGAACTGCAGAATTGATTGTAGCCTTCCTTATAATGTTCTTAATTGACTGATGTTCCTAGGAGGTGGCATTTCCATAATTGCTTTGACCTTTGCAGGATCAACCTCAATTCCTTTGTTTGAGACAATGTATCCTAGGAGCTTTCTAGTGGTTAACCCAAAGACACACTTCTTTGGATTTAGGTGTACATTATATTGCCCCCAGTTGGTTTTGCCCCTAGTACCAGCTTGGAGATCCATTCTGCATAATCAATGGGTCTTATGAAACCCACATCTAATAGCTTTTTGAGTTTAGTTTTTACTAATAGTACAATTTGAGGATGCATCTTTTTAAGCTTTTATTTTATTGGTTTGGCTCCTTCTGCTATTGTTAAGTGATCCATAACTAGTTCTGGATCAAGTCCTGGCATGTCTGCATAGGACCACACAAAATTGATTTTTTTTCTTGCAAAAGAACTCTGTAAAATCAAGATCTTCTGCTAGAGTCAGTGATTCTGCTAGATGTAGTATGTGTGAATTTTTAGGTGTCCCCAGATTGACTTCCTTTGTTTCTTCTATGAGAATAGACGATCTCTCATCATTAGTGCTAAAGGGGAGAATGTCAAACCTTCCATCCTCAGGTGCCTCAGAGAGGTTTTCACCATTGGATACATCCTTAGTTTTTACTCTTTTTGTTTCCACAAGTTCCACAGTGTGGTTTTCATTTGAGGATCCTATTTTGATTGTAAATTTTTTGTGACTGAATGGTTTGGCATTCTCTCCAAAGTAAGTTGTGCTATTAAGTTCAATAACATACCCAACTTTGTGATCCCCACTTGGTATGTCATCCCGTAATTCAAGAAAGTCTATGATTGTGTCATCATTTTGGAAGGTTTCAAGGTGTGGAGGATCTTGCTGGTTCCACTCAATGAGTTCGGGGTGAATTTTTTGCATTGCTTCATCGATCAGGTTAAGTTTATAGGATGCGTCAGTTATGGTAAGTATGGACGAACCAAGGTTATCGTTAGTACTATCCTCTTTGTAATCAGGCTCGAGAGGTGACCTATCTATTGTTGAAGTATCCTCATCAATTGGGTCCCAAAAGGTTTTAATAAATTCATCTCCTTCAGCTTTATTAACCTCAAATGTGTCCCCGTCAGATGATTGTGAAAATGAAGAATCCCACTCGTATTCATGTGAATCCGTCTTGAAATCACTCCGTAGAACTCTGTCACTATATATTATAGGGATATCTGTTAATGTGAAAGGTTTATCGATAGTTACTGTAGGGGTTTTATCTAACAGGGTTGTTGATGTTGCTTGGGTGTCTGAAGTAGACAAGAGTTTTATCCCAGGAGTGATAGTTTGGCGGGCAACATAACTCCTTTGCTTACTTGCTGTAAATTGAGGAGTGTTTTTGTAACTTGAAATTTAGACTTGGTAGGTTGATTTGCAATAGACATTGTCCTGCTTCTAGAAGGGGTGATCTTAAAAGTGGTCCTCTTATGTTTGCTTGGAATCCTGAGCTTAGAAGAGCTGCCTGAACTAGGGTTGAATCTGAGTCTAGTTGTATCCCGTGGTTGCAACAATGGTTGTAATGGCTTTGTACACCTTGCTTGTGGAATCCCAATGCACTATGGCCATCATTGCCCATCTGTTACATTAGGGTAAAACCTTTACCATACCTCTCTATCGGGATCCTGACATGTTATCGTGTTGTGTCGAAAGGGCCTTTGTAGATCCATCTTGCCAAATCTTCATCAATAGTTTCTTGTTCTTGTGATTTGTCTGGGATGAAGCCATCAAGTGTAGTAGTATGGAATGCAACAAGTGGTTTGAGTGACTATTGTGGTTTTCCATAAGTTCTAGGTGAGAGGGGTAGTTGGCCAACATAGAAAAGCTGACTAATAGTATACTCTCCTAGGCCTTCATCTTGTACTTTCATTTTCAACTTTTCTTGTATGGGTGTAGGGATCAGTGGATTGGTGAGGTTTGTTAGGTGAATGTAAGATGATGAGGCAATGGCTTCTCTATTGCTAGGGATTGTGATATCGGGTTGATGCCTTATATGGTTGCAAAAAGTGAATGGGTTGGCATCCCCAAGGATAGTAATCTCTACTCTGTTATATAGAAACTTGATGCATTGATGGTAAGTAGATGGTACTGCTTGCATGGCATGAATCCATGGTATACCTAATAGGAAATTATGGATGAGGGAGGTCTAGGACTTGACAAACTATATTCTTCACCATGGGTCCTACCTTAACTGGTAGAATGACATACCCTTTAGAGGAGTGTTCTGCATCATCATAGGCCTTGATGGTGATCCACTTTTTGGAATCTACTATATCTTCTGCATATCCCAATGCTGTGATTAACTGTAATGTGCAAATGTTAAGGCCAACTCCATTGTCAATCAAGACTCGCTTGATTCTGTGTTTATGTGAGTCCCTCAATGTGGAGAGGGGCGTTATGCGGTTGTTGAAAGGATGCATCATCATTCTCTACAAAAGTGAGACATGGTGATGATTTGAGACTACCAACCATGGCTTGAAATTGATCCGTATTAAGGTCGGGTGGAATTGACGCTTCTTGGAGAGCTTGATCTAAGATGGTTTAATATGAGGGTGATATACGTAAAAGCTCTAGTATGGAGATATGTGTTGGCGTCTTATCTAATTGGTCCATAAGGTTATAATGTTTGGGCACATATGCCACTCTTGATGGTGCACCTGGTAAGACAAGATTGCTACAACGGGTAAAAATATTGCATGCATGATTCTTGCCTTTGATGGTAATGGTAGAAACTTGTTCATTGGCATCATACAGATTATTGACAGTATAGGTATAGGCTACACGTGTATGATCTATTATGTTATCTTGATTCTTAGCTTGATGGGAGGGACCTCCTTTCTCATATGATGGCAGGGAATTTTTGAACATGGTACGATCAGTATTGGAATTTTTTGCATTGTGACCATCCACTTCTATGTCACCTCGATCAATGAGGTCTTGAATGGTATCCTTTAATTGATGACAGTTGTTTGTTTTGTGCCCTCTCCCTTTATGAAATTCACAATAATCATTATCTCTCCACCATGAAGGTTTGACTTGTGGTTCATAGTGTGATGTTTTAGGTAATGTGATAAGATCAGAAGAGATGAGCTGGCATAAGATCTTTTCAAGAGATTCTCCCAAGGGTGTGTAGGTGCGATTGGGTTTGTAGGTTGGGTACCTGTTTTTAAGTTCCTCTTGCTGTGTGTTTGAAGGTTGATTTCCTGGATTGGTTTGAGGATCACCTTGATTGGTAGTGGGGTTGTTGTGATTATCTGCAACCCCTACAATTTTGACTATGGGTTTGGGCGATTTTGACAATTCATGCGTCCACAACACCATCGTTAACAATGTTTTTGTTCTTAGCCCAAAACTTTGGTTTGTCACTATTGTAGGCTGGTCTTGGACCCTCCTTGTTGTCATTGTATATTTTGACAAGTCCCATTTTGATAAGGGCTTTCCCTATTTTAAGTCCTTGAGCTATGACGTCTTTGAAATTGTCAGAACATTTTATGTAAGTAAAATTCCATTTCCTCATTTAATTTTGAAATAAAAATTTCAACTAATTGCTCTTCAAGAAAGGGAAAGGAACGTCTACTAGAAAGGTGTCTCCATCTTTGTAAGAATGTTGAGAATAACTCACCATTCTTTTGTTTTGTATTTCATAGATCATCCATGGAGACATCCTGGTCTATGTTATGCGCATGATGAGTGAAATTTTTGTACAAGGTCCTCAAAGGTCTTGATCCCACCGGGTAGGCCTGAGAACCATTACATGGCTGAGCCTTCCAAACTTTGGGGAAAGAGGTGCATTAAATATGTGTCCTCGTATGCAACCTCTAAGCAGGCAGAGAAATTTTTTTGCACATGATCTCTAGGGTCTCATTTTCCTTTGTATTTATCAAACTTTGAGGTTTCGAAGGGGCATGGGAAAGGATGCATGTATATGTTTCTTTAAAATGGATATGGACAGATATCTTTGAGAGGATATTTCTTTTGTGTCCTTCCTGAGTGCACTTGTTGGGCGATTTCTTGCATCTATTGTCTTAATATATCCATTTTTGTAAGATGAGGGGGGATGTTGCCATGTTGATAGTTATCATTATAGTTATGTGTATTCATTGCCTCCCTTTCACTATGATTTTGTTCTTGTCGATGGCTATGTTGGGCTTGTTCAGGTATATCCTTAAGTTGTGATACATCAAAGTCAGCAGGAAGTTTGGCTCCTTCTTGATCAAGTTTTAGAAAATGGGCATCAACACTTCCCTTGAGAATTTCTTCAAAAAGTCTGTTAAATCTGGGGTTGCTAAGTGTGTCTTCTATTTGTGCTTATGTAGGGTTATCTGGGTCTCCTCTTTTGGAAAAGGGGTTAACGTTCACTTCTTCTTCTTCTTCTTCTTCCCATATTTCATTTTGAATTTGTCGATGACTCTGAGACCTAGTCCTATCCATGTTTGAAGCACGCATTTGTGGGTGAAAAAGTGTGTGGTTGAGAATGATATGAATGAAAAAGTGGATGTGTGATCCCTTGTTATAATTCCAAGATTTTATGATGATGATGATGAGTTGACGTGTTTGTGGATGTTTGATCTCCTACACTAGAGGTTGGGTATCAACAAAGTCCTCTTTAGAATTGCTCGTTTGACGTCTTAACAATTGTGGGATGAGGTGTAGCAAGGTTTGTGTTGTTACAAACACAAGCTACCTAGTAATGAGAGGATGCACTCATGGACTAGTTTTAACCTATCTAGATGTTTAGTAATGCCTTTTAGGATGATTGATCCTAGATGTAGAGACACACTAGAAATTAATTTCATTCGTATGATAAGCAATATCCGAAAGGACTAAGGACAAGACCTCTTTGTGTTGAGAGTTGAATGAATTTTTGATATGTTTGGAATGAGTGTGAACCTTGGAATTTCTACTAAGGGACTATGAATTTGATGATTGATTTTGGAAATGATTTTGAAGTGAGAAAGATGGAAGAAAATGTAGGTGGATTATGTGAACCTAGGAATCCCTAATAAGTAATTGTGGGTTGTGGAATGTATGATGGAGGAATGCGTTGACCATGATTGTGATGATATGATAGAGACCTTCTTTGAAAGAAAGCTTGAGATGTAAGTGGTTCGAATTCAAAGTCGTCGGTAAAAACGTGACTAAAATCATGACATCGATGGATAAAAGTGCGATATTTCAACAACAACTTACGATTTTTCTATAAGAAACTTATTCTCTTTTGGGTTTTCTTTTCACTTTGCTTCTTTTTGGTTTTTCTATAAATTGACATTTTGATGTATTTGAGAGATTTCCAAAAATGAAACATGGGTAGCTTTTTGCAAGAATGTGTGAAGTTGTTTTGTTGAACATTTTTGTTGGGGTGTAACTTGTTTCAATTGTTTGAATCCTTTGACAAGAAAACATGTCAAGCACACAAGCACATATTCTTGCCTTTTCAAAAATGGCATAAAAGGCGTGGGTCTAAATCAACCCATTCATGAACTTTTTGACCCTGATAATGTGTGTATATTCATAGGCCTAAAGTCGGCCCAAATTTTCACGGGTATGAAACAAGACAAAGACAACTCAAACACTTTTTATCCCTAAGGTAATGGCCAGTTGCGATATTTTTAGCCCACAACTTGATATTTCTTCGACTTTGGTACTACATACCTTATGTATCCCACAAGGATGTGATATACTAAGTCTTGCACAAGCATAATAGATAGGTGGTCCCTTTGATGGGGGAGTCACCACTTCTATCAAGCTACAAGTATCCTTTCAAAAAGCCCTGTTTCTACTCAAGGAAATATGTATGGTGAGTATCTTGGGGGAAAAACCATCTATGCTCTTGCACTGAACTTTTCACAAATATCCTCAATCAATAGAATGGGTGGACTTCTAAAATAAGAGGTGTCTAGTAATGTTTGATGTCTTTAGATGTAAGTTCATTATGCAGTGACTCACTTAAGAGCCTTGTAACTCACGATGGGGCCCATATGTCCTTTCGACAAGTTACACTATAGGAACAACTACACCCAAGGCTACAACTTTCGCTCTCACTTGATTTCTATAGCGGCTCGAAGGATTTACCGCTCAAGGTCGTCCCAAGAGTGATGTGTCTCTTGGAAGGCCTCTCTTAAAAATAAAAAATTTAGAGTGCTACTAACACTTTTCTTGTGCACCTAGGACCACGAGAGCCAAGGGAGAGGATAGTGTGTGTTAGAATTGGGACCACTCTACAAATTTGCACAAGTGTGCCAATCACAAAAGAAACTTGTTCTTTTTAACCCTTCATTGCAATATGATCTATTTGCTACTTGGAGATGTTGCTCCAACAACCACAATATTCTTTTTAGCCAAGATAGCAATGATTATGACTTTAGAAAGGAAAACTTTGAAAATAATGCTTTGGTCAAAAACTGAAATTGTGTATCCTTAACAACCAAAAGGTAAATGTGAGGTTCTTTCCTTTATGCACCAAAATAAAAAGTGAAGTTAGTTTTAGGTGCACCACATAGAAAATGTGAAGTTCTTTTTAATCCCTTTATTAAAAACAAGAAAGATTAGTTCTTTTTATACACCAAAGTGAAAATTTGAGTTGTGTTTTAGGTGCACCAAATGGAAAATGTGAAGTTCATTTTAATCCTTTTGTTGAAAACAAGAAAGATTAATTTTAAAACCCAAAGACCAAAAAAATGTTTCTAACTAACTCCTATAAACCTGCACAAAGAGTTAGAAAACCTGCAATGAAAGCATGCAAAAAGTTAGTACATATGGTGGGCTCACAAGCCAAAAATTTGTTTTTGAGGTTTCAATTTTAGTCCTTTGTCCGAGACAAAAGCGCTAAACTGGTGCAGGTTTTGAAAGCGCCAGACAGAGAGCAAAAGCACTAAAATAAGTTAACAATGCTAGAAAATGCTACAAAAGCACTACAATTTGCCAAAAGCGTTATTTCTAAAATTTCAACCTGGTAACAGGGCGCTAAACCGCATTGCAAAAGCGCTAAAACACATCAAAAGCGTTATTTTGGGCGATGAAAGTGCTAAAATTCTGCCTGTGCATGGAAACCTAAGATTTTCCAAAAAGTTAGACAAAACTAGATTAGAAGGTTGCATGTTCGATTCATGTTGGGTTCACCAAATGATGTTGTGGAAATGGGGACAAGGCAAAAACAAAGTTCAATGTTAATAAGTTATTTCCAACCAAAAAACCAAAACAAAGAACTAAAAACCAATCCAAACATATCAAAAGAGATTTCAAAAAGCATGAAATAAGTTTAACAAAATAAAATAAAGGAGAAGAGCCTCCTAAGATGCTTCCATGATGGCTTTTGACGCTTCTCCCTTGTTTCTCCCCTCTCCAATTCCCAAATGAGTGTATCTCTCAGCTTTTAGCACTATCCATGGATGCCATATGGAGATTCAACATGGTTGTAGATGATAAACAAATGCTATGCAAGTGTAAAATGGTTTTCTATGAGAAATCTCCTAATGTCTATGCAAATTTTACTATAATAACAATGCTCTAATGCTCTCTAATGCCTTTTTTTGCTTAAGGAATGAGGTCCTTTTATAGGGAAAAATGTTGATTGAATGGCTAAGATTGAGTGAGCTTGTGAAGGGTCAAGATTGATGGGTTTAGGATCCATGTGATAACTTTCAACCCAATCTCATGATGACAAGTGTCAAAATGAGATGGCTGAAGAGGAGAGGGAAGGAGCATTTAATGTCTGAGGAGACATGAGGGTAAAATCATGTGGGTTGGGTCATTGGATAAATCTATTATCCAAGGGATAAACTCTTATGCAAGAGTAAATGGAATAACCATGGTCAATGCAATGAATGCTTGAAGAGACCCATGAGTTAAAGGATGGTTGAGTTAGAAAGAAAGTCTCTAGCCAAAGGTTGAGTTTGAGTTAACCATTTATGGTCATGTAAGAGCCTTTAATGGCTTTATAAGACTTTAGATGTTATCTTGTTGGAGACACAAAGCCTTTAATGGTTATTGAAAACTTTTGAGTTGTTTTGAGAAGTGACCTTTCTTAAGGGATGTACAAATGATTAAGGAGGAGGATTAGGCTAATTAGAAGGGGTTAGAAGAGTCTAGAAGAAGGGTTAGAAATTCAAGTGGATTTGGTGGGTGAGAGAAAATAGGATTTTATTTAGAAATAAAATCTATTTATGTGTGCAACTTGCATTTGTAGGAAAATGCAAGTGTGGTGGGATTTTAAATAAATATTGATCTATTTAAAAAGGGGAATTTGATTTGTGTTTTTAAATAAATGTTAAATTTATTTAAATGAAAGGAATGAGGAAAATTAAATAAAAATTTAAAAAGGGGGGGGGCAACATATTGGCTCTGAATGGGGACAAGGACTATTAGGACACAGAAGATCCAGAAAAACTTGGCATAAGCCTTATTCATTGGGCAACAAAGATGAAAGAAAAGAAGACACAACAAACTAAGCTAATGGAAAACAAAACTATAAACAAAGGGGATGAAGCTGCTTCAATTAAATTTTTTTTAGGTCTTTCCCATTATAGGCAAGAGATAATGGAGTACCATCAAGATAGGCCAACATAAAAGCATTATTACCAAGGACTTGCCTGATCAGAAAAGGTTCTTTCCACAATGAATCAAACTTCTTGTGTGCGCCCTTCGATTCTCTCCTCTTGTCCCAAAGAAGTACCATATCCCCATCTATAAAATTCCTCTGCTTGAGCCTTTTTTCAAATATCTTCTTGACCATCTGTTGATGTCGGGAGATTTTATCTCTCACTACATCCCTTTGTTCTTGCAATTTATTCAAATACATGATCCTCTTCTCGAACGTAGACTGAAATTACTCATCTTCAATGGCTTTTTGTAAATTGAGTGTGAACATTTATAATGGTAGGGTCAAAGCACTCTCTACTCCGTAGACTAACTGAAAGGGAGACATGCCGATAGCTCTTTTGTACGTTACTCTATCAGCCCATAGGGCATCATATAGCTTTGTATACCATTCCCTTTGGTTTTCATCCACTAATTTCTTAATGATGGAGACAAGATTCTTGTTTCTAGACTCAACTTGTCCATTCCCTTGGGGATAGTAATCTAAAGAGTGTGTCATACTTATGCCATTTTCATAGAAAAACAAGGTAATTTGAGCTGATAAAAAATAACTGGCATTGTCAGCAACCAGTTTCTTAGGTACTCCAAATCTCACCAAGCTTTCAGAAAAGTGCACACCAACTTAGAAGAGGTATACTTCTCAGGGATGGCTTCTACCCATTTGGTAAAATAATCAGTAGCTATTAAAATATGAGTATGTCCAACACAAGAATGTGGGTTGGTTGGGCCTATAAAATTGATGCCCCACTACTGAAAAGGTTCATCAATCACAATGGGTCTCAGGGGTAAAGCAACTAGATGAGGTCTACCAGTAAACATTGCATATTTCTCACACTTGGTTTCCCATTCATATGTATCTTTGAACATACTTGGCCAATGGAACTTTTGGTGGAGAATCTTGAAATTTGTTACAGAAGTCAAGAAGTGACCCCCACATGCCTCACTTCAACAACTTCTTTTGTTGTTCTTTGTCTACACATCTCAGGAAAGTGTCGTCAACTCCTCTTTTGTACAAATTTTCTTCCCAAAGAACATACCTCCTAGCCTTGAGTTTCAAATTTATTTCTCCTTTGGGGACAAATGAGGAGGGAAATCTCCATACGTCAAGAAGTATGATACATCTGAGAACCATTCATCCATTATGCTAGTAAACAACACCAAAGGGAGGTTTTCTTCTTCAGAGGGCTTTCTTTCTGCCATTAACTTAGCTAAGCCTTTACCTCTAACCAACTTAGTGGGTTTAATATCCACATCATATTCTTGCACTTTGGCTATCTAGGAGCCCCTTTTATTACACCCAATCTCCTGCTGAGTATAGATTATTTTCACAGCTGCCTTCAGTACAAAAACAACAACGTGAGAGTGTAAAATATAGTACCCGAAACTCTTAAGAGCCTTAACTACAACATAAGCATGTTTCTCAAGAGGGGAATAATTCAACTCATACTTTTTCAGAGTAATACTCATAAAAGATATCGAGGCTTCAATGCCCTGTTCATTCTTTTGCAACAATATAGTCGAAAAGGTATGCTCTGAGGCATAAGAATATATAATGAAACCTTTAGTGAAATCAGGGTATATCAGGGTGGGTGTATTTGCAATTGCCACCTTTATATATTTAAAAGATTGTTTTCCCTTAGGACTCCACTTAAAAGAAGGATGGTATTTCATCATCTCTGCTATGGGTTTAGTCAACTCAGCAAAATTAGGAACAAGCCTCCTTAAGAAATTCACTTGACCAAAGAAAGACCTAATACCATCTTTGTTTGTTGGTAAGCTCAACTGCATAATTGCCTTCACTTTTCAGGGCCAATCTTGATTCCTTCCTTTGTAAAAATATGACCTAAGAGTTTCCCTTCAGTCACAATGAAGATAGACTTCTTGGGGTTCAAAGAAATACCTTCTTCCTTGCTCTGCTATAGAACTATTTCCAAATCATATAGATGATTGACTCTCTTCTTAGAGAATATTGTCAGATCAACCAGGTAGATTACAATGATTTTATTTTTCAAATCTTCAAATGACAAATCCATAGCCCTCTGGAAGGTGCCACCAGTATTTATAAGATCGAATGACATTCTACGATAAACAAACACTCCAATAGGGGTAGTAAAAGCGATGCTATATTGATCTTCAGGGGATACTTCAACCTAGTTATAACCTGAGAAACCATCAAGCATAGACATTATTTCCGAACCTACGATTGTCTGTAAAATGTGGTCAATGATAGGCAAGGGATAATTATCTTTTATGAAAGCCTGGTTCAAATTTCTAAAATCAACACATGTCCTTTCCCCATTCTTTTTCTGACAGGAACAATATTGGCAACCCATGTTTTTCTTCTGAATCTTTTTATTTTTACCCTTTGCATTCAGGTAAAAGAATCCCAACATACATCCAGAGGCCAGGAACACTTCAATAGTATTCATATTTTCAAATACTTCCTGGGTCAGATCCTCCCAAACCATCCTCCTTACTATGCCATTTGTAGATATGGCATGTACCAGTACATGAACAATGGGTTTGAATAGGCTCTCCATGACCAAACCATCGTGGATGTGCCCCTCACTCTAAAATTTTGTCCATAACATCTTCACCATTGTGTCTTTTTTCTTATCGTTTTCTTTATTGAATAAATGCACCACCTGCTTCTCAGGCGACTCTGCCAGATCTTCTTGCTCTAGACACCGACACTTAAAGCCAAAATACTCAGCCATCTTCTCTAAATGCTAGCACTGCTCTGTGAATTCAAACTCACTTCTGTTGCATTTATAGTGCCTTTGCTATCTAGAATGCTCAAAGACAATCGAATCAATTCACTATATCGATTAGATAAGCTCTCTGAGTTCAGGAGGAAACACTTCTAAAAAGCAACAAATGATCCCATATCTTACGAACACCGTCAAACTAGTCTCCTCAATGTTGTGATACAATTAGATAATATTTTTCAGTTTTGGCAAAAAATCAACTCATCGAGTTCGAATGTAATCTTTGTTTAATCCTTTTTATGACCTCATGGATGGCAGACTCTACTGCCAAAGTGGAGATTTGCAATCGTACAGAATGCAATCGTAGTTACATATGAAGCCATATTATTATGTCCAAATAACAAATGTTGATTTATAGTTATCTGAAACTAAAAGATCTCATAAATCATGCCTCTATAATCCTAATTGGAATAAAAAGGAAAAGAAACAGTTCCTCGAGGAAACTGCTAAGGAATACAAACACCTTCGTTGACTCTTAAATTTTCCATTTCCAAATTAACCCCTTCATGTGTAAAATTTCCTTTTTCATTTAGTTATGGATGCACTAGGATGAAAATACACATCATTTCATAGAAATATTATAACCAGACTTCTAAATTTTTTTTTATAATTTTATCCATTACTTAACCAGCTGATACCTACATGTAGAAAATAATGCAGATGGATCCAATTGTTGAAATGGAATATGTAATTGTTATTGGTGAAGAATTTTTTGTTGTTGGCACAGTCATTTGTCGAAAAGGTTGTACACTTATTGACATCCATCATGAAATTGTGGATGATGAACTCATCGAATATCCTTTCAATTTTATTAGTGGGCTTCGACATCCTTTAAATATAAAGCAAGAACAAAAAAGGAAAGCTACAATAGAACTTATAGGCATTAAGAGGAAACATGACAAAGTGTATGTTGGTATGGTTGAGTCAAATATAGTAGAAAGTACACCAAACCCTCAACACAATAGAGAGACTTTGGAGGTAGGTATACATAAACAACCAAGGTTGGAGATGGGTCTGAGTTAGTGGAACAAACCATAGTTGTTGATCCTAATGTATTGGCATCTTGGAATCAGAAAATGAATAGTTTAATGGAAGAATTTGTCAATGAGAAACTCAATCTCAAAGTATATTTAGAAAAGAGAGAACCTAAATTAAAGATCCATTGTGAAAGTTGTGGCATTGATTATGGAACATGGGAAGTATCTATGGCAGCATGAATAGTTCGTAACTTCAAAAACAATCATACGAAGACAATGTCCCATTGGCGTCACATGTTAATGAAGGGGAATGGTGAAAATCATTCAAGTAGCATAGAAAAGAAGACAACCATGGTTAGAGATCGATTTGAGATTGATCAAGCAATTAAACTTCTAGATGATTTGAACAAGACACAAGAGCCTAATTTATTCAAGGTGGTGGAAGCAACACTTGTAGGCTATGAGGATAAGAATAAAGTAAGAGTGGAATGTACATGATGCAATAAATGGTTTTGTTTGGTGCCAGCAAGTGGTAATATTGTCAGTTCTCTAAATGAACACATGAAATCAAAGAAGCACACTACTGTTACAAATGAGGATTCACATGATGCAATTGTTTTAAGGAGTGGAACAACCGGGAGACCCAAGAATCCTACCAATTAATAGTCCCAACAAAGTTTGACTAGGTTCTTAGTCCTATCATCACCATTTGTATTACACAGGGGTTCTACAAGTGCAGATACTTCTACTTCAGGTGTGTTAACTACCCAAGTTCAAATTTATTTTGAATATGATTGTTGTAATTTGGTCATTTTTTGTTTTATCATCTTATTAAAGGTCATTCATCCCCATTGATGTTGCAATGTTGGGGGTATTGGTATTCCTATATTAGTAGAAATGGAGATAGATTAGACACAAACGTCCTAATGGATGATCAAAGGGGTGGAAAATTATGGGCCATAGAGAAGCATACCAAGACAATGCCATGTTAAGAGGGTAATGAATATTGTATTGATAAAACATATAGGCATATTCATTGCAAGAGGGCTTATGAAACATGGATCTCATTTGAATAATTGGCATATACCTTTTGTAAGATGATTCCAGAATGTGATGATTTTAGGATGCGTTTATATCTTGAATCAATATGTGTCAATGAAAGACATGGGAGGGATACAAGGAGAGGGAGAAGACTAGACTATTCGACTCAAAATGACCTTAGAAAAGCTACCAGGGTTTCAAATGCTAGCCAAAGATCAACATTGAAAGCTCTTTGGTGGGAAAAAATAAAGGTTACTATACTCTCTGTTAGAATGGGATCACTAAAGGAGAAGTTGTTTGAATCAATTGAAAGGAAGGATGTCTTTAGGTTTTGCAAGGATGTGTGTGAGGCACATAAACAAGGAAAATTACAAGGTAAAGATGCAGTTTGGTATTTTGTCAAGGATATCTTTCACAACTTGATGCATCTAAAGGCAGGGAGAAGGTATAGTACATCCACTAAATCACTTTCTGAGATGATCAAGTTATGGGGAGGTCCCAAATTACATAGCTTTATTAGATTGAATATGGATGGTCCTTCAATTTATACAAGTTTGAGGCAAGTTAGAAAGTCATTGGCATACATCCCGGGGGAGCAAAACTATATTTTTGATGTAGTAGGAAAAGTGTATGCTTCTTATAAAACCAAACATGGTATAGATGGTCCAATTCTTGTCTACCTTGCTAAAGATGAAACTATTGTGAGAAAGTATGCTAGGTGGGTAGCAAAAAGTGATACATTGGTGGGGTTTTGTGGTAATAAAGAAGAACACCAACACCAATCACATTTCTTGGTGACAATTGGTGAGGGAGTTGCGGGCTTTGATATCATAACATATTATTTTAAGAACAATGTTATTGGGCACTATGCACGTGTTATTATTGCAAACCCTTTACATGGAAAGTTTCCTTCTTTGGTTGTGGTTGCCCATCCAACATGCAATAGATTCAATGCAAAAAAAATTTGTTAATAATGGGAAAGAATAGAATTTTTGTGGAAGAGACATGTGGAAAATAATTTGGGACCTATTGTTGGTCATTCATCAAATGGTGATGATAGAAGAAGACAACTTATGTTGATGGACTATTGTTCATCATAAGGTATTCAGTATCAAATTCCCTGGGAAGGGTGGAGACTAACTGGGTTGTCCAATGGTTGCAATGTAACATGATTGCATGACCAGAACTACATCCAAAATGACAAAAGGCTAGTGAATCCTTTATTTAGCGGTTGACGAGATTTGATTTTAGGAGAAGAGTTGATAAATTTTAATCATGTTAAGATGGTTTATAACACTGTTAAAGTGGATGATCACAAGCTTAAAAGTGAAGATGTAGAGAGGATAGATAGACAAAATTAGGGTTTAGCACAACGAATTGCTTCAAGGCATGTTTAGAGTTGTTTGAAAGAGATGAGAAGCACATCCATTGGAAGGGTAGAGAGGACACTAGGTACAGAGACATATCTAATGATTATTGCTAACTACATTGACATTTTTATGTCTCAGAGTTTGACTCTTTGGGAAAGAGTGTGAAATGCTTCATGAGTTCATCATTTCTTCACGTTATAGTTATGTTGGCTACAAAAAGAATCCAATAATAACATCAACATAAATTTCATCAGCAGAGAGGTATACCAAGACGTGAAAATTTCTTGCCACTTTGTAGTTTTGTTGTTGAGATTGTTTTGATATCAATACTCTCACTTGCCATGTGTTTTGCATCTGACTGGGTCAGATGTATGTAAGAACTTCTTTAGTAAAGTTGGTGGGATGGTTGGAGCAGAAAGGGTCTATGATTTCATCGACTTGCTTCACATCGTTGGAACCCTAAATAGAGTTGCAGAAGAAGAATCAAACCCCCAAGGGCTTCATTTTAATAAATCTCATAAGAAGCAATAAAGTATTTGGAATAGATTTCACCAAGAAAGGATACTAAACATTAATATATTATCAGAGTATGATTCAATAGCTACAAATGATAAAATTATAGAAGCCCTTAAGATAGTATTAAAGGATACACAAGATATTTTATCATCTCTTGGCATGCGACTGAAGAATCCCACAAAATATTCTTGGTGGGTTAAACCATGGATAGAGGACCAAAATTATCCAACATTCCAAGTTGTGGAGGAAGTAGTTGATGACTCTACACCAACTCATTCCAAATCTATATTCCAATCTATGTTCTTAGTGGCACACAATCATGGTGAATTGCAAATAATGGAAAGTGAGTGGAGGCATGCGTTAGATGAAATTTTAGATTTCATTGATGAAAATGTAAAAAAAAATGTAAAACCAGTGGTAGAGCTTGATGGAAAGGATATGTTCAAAGCTTTTTTGGTTAGTCAATTGAATGAAAATTCGACGTTATCGAAATATTGGTTGACTGAATTAAGGAATGGGGTCTACTTTAGGTGAGATGAAAGGGCCTTGATAAAGGGTGTTTCAATTAGAGCCTTTGGAATTGGATCAAATTGTGGGGTGTTGTTTGAGAGCAATTCAATATCTCCCAGTGAATGTGCTACAAGAAAAGGTGTTTCTCCAAGTACAAGACAAGGAGTTTCTTGTGGAACTTGGTACATTGGAAGGGTTCAAAGAATACGAAGGAAGGTTGGTAATAGGTTGTTTGATTACTATTTTCATGGGGATTTTCACCCAATGAAAGTATGAAAAAACTTGTAATCCCATGAAACATGGGACTCCTCACAGGTTTAGGGTATCGTATTGGGAGAGTAGACCTCCAGATTATAGGTCGGCTTCCTGTTTGATCACCTAAAACTAACTGATATTTTTCTGATAAAAAGGATAGAATGATATGTACACAAATGAAAATTAAACTACTAAGGTGATCCACCAATGACTGAAAATGACTTGCTATGATAATGAACTCATAAAATTTCAATAATGAAACTATACTAGTTCTCAATTCCCTAATGCACACTTGCAAAAATGATTCTTATGAAAGGCTAAGCTTTATGTTGTTCACAAAAGGATAAAAAATAATGTTTCTCACAATCTTGATACAACAAAATAACTTACATAAACACAAACCTGCACTATAGAATGCTACACCATGAACTTAACATTGAAGGAACATAGATAAAATGAAGGATTATTAAACAAAAATCACAACTATTTCATCAAAATCATTCACAACAATACTTAGAACACAAAAATAAGAGAAGGAAAGAAATTTTTATTGAAAAGAAGGAGTCTTTCTCATTACAAAATCTAAATATTACTCATGAGAAATGATTTACAAAAGTCTAAAAAACTGCTGCCACACAGGTCTCAAAAATCATCTAACTAGAGAAAAAAGAGTGACAAATGGTCTCTTATATAATAAGCCTTTTCTCTCAAAAATATGTGTTGTCATCTTTCCTAAAACTCAGGCTCCTAACTGAAAGTAAACTCCTCTCAAACTACAAAAAGAGCTGCCAAACTAAACATAATTCCCTAGGGTTGAATGTAACAAAAAATTCCCTAAAAATAGGGATGTAACTACAAGAATCAAGTAGTTGACCCCCTCAAAACTCTTCTTGACTGAAACCCAACTCACTAGGACTCTCTAACTAAAGCTAAAGTGCCAATTAGGTGAGAAATCACCCATTTTTATTACAAAAAGCTCTAGTCAACTATGCCCTTTCTTTTTTATCAACTCTTACAACTCAAATGTAACTCAAACTCTTACTTTACATTTGAAAATATCTTTTACTTAAAGCAATTTATAATCACTACTTTTAAAATAAAGATTTACAAGTTTCATTATGCATGAATGAAGAAGTTTTTAAAAACCCTAAAAAGGCTTATGACTATTCTTTTTATAAGTGTTGAACAAACATTGTAAAACACAAGGCAAAAAGTCTAGCAATGTAGGATCCTCGCCAGCTTGGTTGGTTTTTGGTCATTGATTGGAGCAATGGTAGGGGGTTTTCTTCTTGGTTCTTTCCCCCTACGACTCTTTCTAAACCAGGTTTGTATTTTATAAATTTTGATTAATACAGGAGTGTTGCCCATCTGCAGTTATTAATCTATTTTTTTAAAAAAACACAAGGCAAAAAGAATGTGATAACTTGAGCATAAAAATAAAGATTTTAGAAAAATAAAAGGCAAAAGCGTTTCCTCCACCAAGCATCTACTGGGGTTATGAAACCCTAAGCAAAAAATGAAAAGAAACATTTTTCATCTTTCATTTTATTTTGCACTTTTCAGTCTAAGGGCAGTTGCCATGTGAGAGTGCTAGGGTTTTGAGGTTGAATGCATTGTCGAGTTGCTACCACTGAAGGTTTGTGGAAGATTCTTGTAGGGAAAGTGAGGTAAGTTTATTTTTGTTATGGGTTTTCTCTTTTGGCATCTTCTCATTGTATCTCATGCTCACTCGTTGTTTTTCTTTCTTTGTGGATTTTCTCTATCACAAGCTTCTGAATGGGGGTTTGTATCAAAAAACCCTAGCTAGTAGGGTTATGTTATATTTGGTATCAAAGGCTGCAAATGATTTTATTTATGATAACTCACACAGATTTGTCTTTGATCAAATATTTTTGGCTGGTCATTCACTGCTTTAGATGCATTTGCCTTGTCTCTTTCCTTCAGTTTGACAATGTTAGACTTGCATAAGCTCTTGACTGCTACTCTCTACAGACACCTGATGTTTTCATGTTTTATAGATCCATAAACTATTTCATCTCTGAGTGTGCTCTTGAAGACATCTTTGATAGTAGTCTTTTTCAAACTCATGCAACAATAAAGAACAATATATCTTGCTTTCTATGTCCTTTAGACTTCTTTGTAATGATCATGTCACCCTTGATATGCACTGAGATTCATGTTGTTCTTGATGATTGCACTTTGTGTTTGAGATTGTTTCACTATTATACCTATCTCTGGGACTGCATGATGTCTATTGAATGCTTGTAAGTTAATGAACCCTACAACCTATCTCTTCACCTCTATGCTTTGATGGTGCTGACTTTGTGTGGTGTAAATCATTGTTTCGATGAACAATTTATCAGTACTCTTTATTCACAATGATTGCATCTTTTCTTTTATAATAGTTGTGTTTACAGGTACGGTGATATATCACTGTCTTATCATTCATTATCCTTATTTGATTTCAAGAAGACCTTTTTTGTTTTAGTTACTTTCTTCATATTTCTACATTTAACATGACAATCCTTCACAGAATATCATCATCACTTTTCTTATTATGATCTTAATAGCCATGTTACTGTTATTGTAAACTATTCACTATGTAATCTTGTTTTCCTTGAATGCTCTATGATGCAAATGTTGTTATTGAAGTTTGTACTTGCTCATATTCATCAATACTTTGAAATGCACTATACTTTGTTTTGGCACTGCACTTATGATTTTCCATAGTTACTATGATTTTCATGGCTAAGATCAGTTTAAAAGATGTTGCATCTTTCACACTACTTTGAAATAGGTCATCGCTATCTTTGGTAGAAAATATGGGTTTTGAAGAAAAAATGGGCTTTGAAACTGCTCCTTATCACTATTCTTTATGAAGGTTTCTTACTACTGTATTTGTCTTTCACTTGATTGAGACCTTGAAACATTCATTACTTGCTCTTAATGCGTTCCTTGATGGTTGAACTGTACCTCCTTTCTGCTCTTTGACAATGAATATTGTCATTGTCTTCCATGGCTACTCTATGGCTAGACAACCCCTTCAACCTTTATATTGGTTGTATCACTGTTACATGGCGTTGAAGCATTATGATTATGAATTGCTACAGGCTATGAATTTCACTGTTATGGAGTTGTACATGTTTAGACTATAGACTGCAACACTGCCCTTGACTGATTTGTGTCTATGACTGTTACTATTTCATTGTTATTGTACTCTTTCCACATCCCTGACTTGAGTTCTCAAACTCCTGTAGCTACATTAAGATCACTATTTTGTCATTGTATTTTTGTAGCTGAATATTTTCAGACCATAGTGATCTTTCTTCTTTAATTGACAGGTCTGTGACTTTTCATTTAAGATGGTTTTTGTAAGAGGGTTACCTTCAACGTGTTATGACAGTGATTATAGCCATTGTTTAATATATTTTCTCTATCATGCTTGGAGGTCTAAAATACATTCTTTATAGTTTTGCCATGACTGAGAAAAGGTTGCTCTTATCTTAATCTTCTTTAATCTGCCATTGTAACCTAGGATTGCATTCTTTCTTCCATGAATGGTTTGACTGCTCTTGTCACTGTCTTGGTCTCATGATGGATAAGGTTCTATCTCTTTCGATGGAACCTTTGAACCACTATTGTAGCTTTATATTCATGACTGTGATCTATATTTGGGGTGTTGCAATCTATGAACACTCATGCCATAGTCATTGTCTCTTTAGCCTTATTTCTTTTGTTCTTTGATAGCCTATGACTATCTATTCACTATTTTGAAGCTTGTAGCAACTTTTTTTTTCTCTAATGACTGCTAGATTGGATTATCCTCAAACTCCTCATTTCCTTACGCTTTGCTCACAAAGTAGTCACCCATCTTTTGGGTTTTTATTACCCAACCCATTGTCACATGTGATTAGGTCTGCAACAATGAAGATTACTTAGCTTGGTTTGTATATTCAACCTCATAGTTGTGACTTTCCTTTTGACAGTGAATCTCTCACTGTATACTTTGCTCCAACTCTAATCTTCAAATCTCTTGGTATACATGCCCATTGAAGTTCCTTGTTTTCTTTGATTCTGTGATTGCAACCTTATAATCTATCATCAATATCTATCATAAAAACATTTAGGGTTGTGATTCTATGCTTACTGTTAAAACTCAAAGCTGCTCTTTGTATCACTATTTTTAGATAACATTCTTCTCATTATTAACTATTATTCAAGGGTATTATAACAATGTATAGACAGTAAATTATAGTTCTCTTATTTTGTATACCATCTTGAGCTATATGCTAGCCGGTAATAGTTGCCTTGCTCACAACCATGATGCATTGTAGTTGACTTATGCATAAAGGACTGCTCTATTGATTTACAAAGACTTTTGTTTTGCTGCTTTGTTCAAAACCATGATGCATTGTAGTTCACTATTCTTGATTGTCATGGTCATGCTCTTACACAGTGATCTTTGACTATGTATTTGAGGCAACAAGGATTGAGTATCTGTTTTGGTTGTGTCCTCCTTTTGACCTTTGACTGGTAATGATTGTCTCTTGTATTAATGGCTACCATAAGCTCCTTAATGACATCCCACTATCAGAGATATGTCTTAACTGTGTGCCCTCATTCACAGTGGTTTGACCCTTGATGATCATTAGGTTCATAGTTGGGGTTCAGACCTTTGTCATTCAATGTTCTTATTTGATAGTCACAATGACTATCTTTTGACAGTGATCTTTGACTTTATGACTGGTATTGTTGTGAATGATTTTGGGCCAGATAACTCTTTCCATATTCAAGCTTGTAATCACCAATGGTATTCAAACAATATTTTCTATATTTTGACAGGGACTATGCTTATGTGACAGTGATGTTGAATATAGCAGTGTCAATACTCACTGTTATAGTCATGGTGATTGGTTGAATGCTCACTTTTACTTGATTAATGAAAGCTCCAAGGTATGCAATTGGTCTTGACCTTCCAACCCACTCACTGTGACTATATTATATGGCACTCATACATTTGTCAAGGTTCTTACGCCTTTAAATCTATTCAATACATTACATAGATTTGAGATTTTAGTATGTTCAAATAATACCCCCTACTTGATCTTTCAACTAACAATACTAGTTTTGGATACCTCATGGAACCAACTCAGTGAGATGAGTTACTCCTTCAATCATGCTGCCATTGTATGACTAGCTTATGAACCATGTTTTCATATGTTCATTATCATTTATTAAGTTGTATAATTGAAGGTGACTGTAGTTGCAATAACACTTGTGCTGAGAAGTAGTTTTTTGTGATTGAAGTGTCGAGGGTTTGACTTGGTACACAATGGTTATTAGAGCATTATGATCGCTGTGGATAACTATCTGTCCTAAGACAAAATCTCGACACCTCTTTGGGACACTACTGATTTTCAAACTTAATGAGCTGGGCTCAACCCTTGTGGGAGCTACATTTTACACCACTCATAATCAGCTGATAAACAACCATGTTACTTTCCTATATCTACACATGAAGCAAACAAGTTAGACAAAAACTATGCATATCTAATTTACTCTTGATGATTTATTTTGATATTTGTCTCCTGAGTTTATATTTTGAGCTAGTTGTTGTGATGCACATGAAGGATAGATTATGTGTTTGTAGGTGCATATGCAGATATGGAATGACGACTCTTCATTGATCTAACAATACTTTCTCAAATGTAGGTACAGGACAACAAGGAGGCACAACTGGTTGTAGGATGGGCGAGAGACTACAAATGGCATAAGGAAACTCAGAGAGGACTCGTCATTCAAGAAATGATAGTCACCATTTTTTATCATGCATTTTACATTATGTTTTGCATCTACAAATAAATAATTTTTTCCTTATTTTCACCATATCAGTTAGTCTCACGGCTTGTATGAGACATTGTACATTCACGTAATAAAGAATAATTTCTCAAAAAAAATGTTCTCTTTCTACTTCATATGCACTTGCATAATGAGAAATGACAATAATCTATCTTTTTCTTTCTTTTAAAAGTTCATGAATGTAATACAATAGAATAAAAATGCGGGAAACTGAAGTTACAAAAAAGGTAGGAAACTGTGAATTCAAAATTTCAAATTCAGTAAAAGGAAGAGAGAAAGGAAAGAGGGATTAGAATTATCCAAATCTATGTTTCTTAAGGTCCTGAAGAGCCTTGATGTGTTGTTGGTACTCCTTGTCTGTACTCTTTGACCTGACAACCTCCATCCTTGTCATACCACCATCCAATCTTGAAAGGGCATCCATGTATGACCCTAGCTTCTTGTTGAGTTGTGAATCATCTGAAGTAACATAAGGAAATATATGTCTCTAAAGTGTTCTGATGTTTGCTATCCAATCTGTTTTAGCCCTTAAAACTTTCCTTCCTTATGTTCTACTTCTTTCCTTGTCAAACAAGGTAGGCATATGGCTAGTGACCAAGCAATGAAAACTTTTGAATTCTCTGTTAATTCTCTGGATGTACTTCCTATGAATGGTGAAGAGTTGCCTTGTTATTTCAATTTTGGCCTTAAAACTCTCCATCATAGTATGTAGATAACTTTGGAGAGGTCTAACCAATGTAATCTCTAACACTACAATCACTTTACTCATATGAGATAATGAGCAAGCTACAAAATGTTGCCAATCCAAATGTTAGCAAAAAAAGCTTAACAATTATCTATGCTCATCCCATGTTGTATCTACATGCTCCAAAATTTTATTGATTTTTTATTCCAATAATAACTCTGCCATACTTGTCTTTACCTTCCTTTTCGTCTACAAGGCATCCACCTTCAGACCATCCCTTTCATTTCTGAGATCGACAATCTCCAATCTAGCATCTCTTAATTCAATACTTTCATCGGATACATACTCAATTCTCCTTGGGGGTGTATGTGTAGGTACCATCCTTAATATTTCTTCTAGAGTAACCACCTTGTCTCTCAAGAGTGTGAGTTCCTCTTTTGTCTTCAAAGAAACCTTGTCAATAAACTTTGCCACATTCAAATTGAGGCTTGTTGCCTTTGTGATAGAGGTATCAACCACTCTTTTAACCAACAGACCACCAAACAATTGATTCATATCATGGCTCATGCTAGGTCCCCTTGTAACCTTATGAAGGCACCAAATAACAAGTTGATCAAGGTGATCATCAAATAGAGCTCCAGACAGTACCTTATCTCTTTGTGTTGGATCCATTGAATCCAAATCTATGTCATGTCTCTTTCTTATCCAGTCAAAAACAATAGAAGAGGAGAGGTCCCATCCTTCCAGAAGGAGTATTCCACTTTTCTTCATAACCTCTCTCCCTATTTTTGGAGTCATAGTAGAAAATTGTTGATTTGAAATCTTCAAGTCTTCATGCTTTAATTTTTCCCTTTCATCATGTCCTAATTTATCAAAATCAATGCCTTGGGTTCTCTCTATATGGTCTGTCAAATGTTTGATAACAAATTGTTTAAACTCTTGTGTGTGGATGAAATTATCATCACTCATGAATTATTTGGAAGCAACTAACCTTACATCTTTACTCACATCACCTCCAAGCTTGGATGAATCCAAAGCCCACTCCTTAGGAGGCTCTTGGACAATAACTCTTGTTGTTGTATTAAATCTATGAGGAGGTAGTGGTTCATCCACTTGGAATTCAAAACCTTGGTATTATTGATAATGGACCTCCCTTCCTGGTGACAATATGTGCAAAGGAGTAACATCCCTAGGGTTCTCAGGAACTTGGTAAAGTGGACCACTTGGAGCTGAGCAAATCATAGGCTTCTTCATAGCTTCTTCAACAAGCAACCTCTCAGAAGGGAAGGGTCTACAAAAATCACAAGGGGGAGGTATTTGAGGGCTTGGTGGAGAAGCAAGTCCAATGGGGGAACCAATTGACTGAGGGGATTGAGGCTCATCCACCTCCATTCTTTGAACTGGGGGTACGACATCAAAACGGGGCCTTTCATGTGGCAAAGGTGGCAGAGGCATCCCATCAACATCTATGTAAGTAGAAAAAATTGCCCTCATCCTTGCCTCTGGAATCTGTAGTGTCTCCAAAGAAGGAGAGTATGAACTATCCTACTTCCTCTTTCCATCTTCCTCATATTGGATCTTACACCATATTTATTTAATGAGGTATTCATTCTTTGTATCCCATTGGTGGTCCTATGGATTGGCCTTATCAAGGCTCCTAATAAACCATTCTAAATCATAATATCTATACTCAACCCAAGGAAGCCTATACTTATTCAACATAGAGTGAAGAATATCATATGCCTTCTTATTCAGAAAATGATACATTCCAATCACAACTTGTGATGGGATCATTGATCCTTTCTTATGTGACCCACCCATCAAAGACATATCTTCTTCTGCCAACTGATGCATGATTTCAAGGAAGCTACCTTATCTTGAACAGTAATGGGTAAGCACCTAGGAGTGACCGGACTACCCAAAATCCTTATGATAGTGTGGTCCTTGAAATAGAACCATGACCCCGATTTATGAGTAATTTTTAATTCGGGCTTAAGATCCTTAGGCCTTAAAAATTCTTTGGCCTCTTAGGATAGTCCCCACCTAACCTTCTTCTGCAAGATACTAAGGAGTTTTCTCACAAAAATATTTTCAAACATCAAATAATCAAACTTATTTCTATGGGAATCCAAAACATGCATCTATTCCTGAACTGGGAGAGGCTCCCCTCTAACCTTGGTAATAATCCCCAAATCAGGGTGCCATACTTTGAGACCCTTATACAAAAATATATGCATCAAAGGGAAATAATACCTGAAAATATTTGACTTTCCCAATTTGAAACCAGAGAGGGCATTATGCAAACCTTCAACCACCACATAAGCATAATCAAAGGGTATGTTGATATCTCTACTCTGAACATTCGTACACACCATCATCATCCAAGTTGGTATTGTCATGCTCTGTGAAGTGTACCTATACCTGCAAACACAATGCACTCAATAAATAATTACAAGCATGGTTAGAAGATTTAAATCAAAGAAAGACAAAACCATAGCTAATCGACTTATTGCCTCCTAGTAAATGCAAGTATGAAAAATGCTCTCAGATCTGATTATGCATATTCCAGTGACTTGACTACACCTAGATGGAGGATTTGTAAGATGAAAATGCATGATCTTAGCAAGAATAGCATGATTAGCAAGAAATTGGGACATGAAATTGGGACCCTTTGTGCTCCAAAATGAGGTCTATTTATAGGATTTCCCAAGGCTAGGGGTGATGTGGCAAGAATCAACGATCAAGATTGATATGAAGATATCGATGGTTAAATTGGAGGAAGATGGCAAAGGGGGTTGGATTAAAGGGAACAACTGTCATCTCTATGGTGACAAGTGTCAAGAGGCTTCTAGAAGGAGTAGGATGAAAGGGAACACTTAGTGACAAGTGTCACAAAGGTTCTAGAAGATGTTGGATGAAAGGGGACATGATGGGTAGGTAGAATGGGTTAGGTTTAGGAGTGGTAGAAGTTAGGAGAATTTGAATTTAAAAATTCAAATAATATGAAAAGGATAATTAATCTCAACAACTCATGAATTTGATTTGTTTTAATTAATTAGGATTCGAAGAAATGAATTTGGATGGAGGGAATTAATTAATTTGAATTAATTAATTAAAGGGGTGAAATGAACCTATTTAATAAATCCTTAGATTTATTAATAAGTAGATGAAGGAGAGATATAATCAAATTGCTTAGTGAATTTAATTAAATTGGGGAGGAGGATTAATTAAATAATTGCTTATTTAATTAATTATCTTCAGACCATTTTTAGGTGTATACATTTTTCCCCTCTTTGAAGCGAGGTGTGATGACACGTTGATTCAAAGAATAATCTCATTTTGATGATGGTATTGATTTGATAGGATGCCCCAGCTCTTGATTGCTAAATTTGGTATGATGATGCCCCCTCGGGAGATCAATTGAGATAATTGATCTTTGGAGTTTTGCGAGATTGATATCCCGATAGATTTGATTTGATTTTTGCAACTGTGGTTTGATGAAAATGCAAGTTCTTCGATTAGCTTGATTTCTTAGATTGATAAGATTAAAAAATCTTGATTGATTAGATTCAGTCTGGTTTCAGGAAGGATTCATCCTGTATAAGACAACGATGATCAAAGTGTCTGGTTTCAGGAAGGATTCATCTTGTATAAGACATGATCAGAACGCCTGGTTTCAGGAAGGATACATCCTGTATAAGACATGAATCAGAATCAGATCGTCTCATTTCAGGGAGGATTCATCCTGTATAAGACATGATTGGATTGATTAGGTTTGATTGATTGATTTGATTTGATAAGGTTGATTGATAAAGAACTGACAGTTTGTTGATAGCAAGTTCCAGGAATTTTGATATGCTGATTGTTGATTCTGTTGAGAGAGATAGCATAAGATTTTAATTGGGTCGACAATATCTGAGAGAAATGAGTCATCATTCTGATTCTGTATACACTTGTGGGGTGAACTCACAATACTGGTTCCCACTTTTTGACCAACTTTGACACTTAGATGAACATTTTGCAAAAAACCTTCACTTTCCAACACCTATAACTTTTAAATCGTTAAGAATTTGGAGATGATGTAAACTAGTGATTTGTAACATCCTTTTTGTAGATTCTAAATATATTTTTTTCAAATTTTTTTGAATAATTTTTTTTTGATTTTTCCATCTCCCTCAAAAGTAGTTTTTTACAGGAAACAACATTATTTAAGAGTGATGTGCATCTCGAAACATATAAATTTTTTTCTATAAATGATAAAAACTTATCTCTTTTAAATTTTGGTTTGTAACATCAATACCCAGGGCATGTAGTTGGTTTGATAGTGATATGTTGAATATTTTTTATTTTATTAAGTTTTGAAGTCCGACTAATTATAATTTAGATATAGGTGTACGTTTGAACATATAACTTTCTCTATATATATCAAAATTAAGTTTTATTTTTTTTGTTAGAAAGAAGGCATCAATACCTAGGGCATAGATATTTTTCAAATTTTTTTTGAATTAGTTTGCTATTTTTCCCAATGCATTGAACAAAGAAGTTCATGTTCGGTGAAAAACCTACATTCATAAAAAATAAAATAAAAATATATTAATAAACTTAAATATATTAAAAATTATACTATTTGGAAAGCTTATAATAAGGACTAAATCCTCAAGAAAATGAAACTTCTAAATAAATTCGTTTGATCCCTCAAAAGCTAATGTAAAATTGGTTTTTTATTAGCATTTGATAGATGCAAAGGAGACTCCATTGCAAGTATGATTTAGAAGTAGGGAGGTTCTATCCAAGAAATTTTGATCTAAGAGCCTTTGATCTAACTCTCTTCAATTAATTACTTCAAATGGGACCTCTTAAAGCTTAAATAATTATATTTTCCAAAAAATGTATAAAAGGATAAAAGGAGCCTTGTAAGATCCCATGCAAGCTAAAATGCAAATGCAAAGCTACGACTGAACTAGTCACTGGATTATTTTGCATTTTTGTCATCATTGAGATTTTTGAAATGTGGGAAGTGAGTGCAAACATCAATGGTATAATTAAACCATGATGACCTGAGCACTACTTTCCCAGATTTTGATATAGCAAGTTAACACAAGCATCGAGGTATAATTGAACCGAGATGACCTGAGTGTTGTTTGCGTAAAACAGGCAGTATTAATCATTTCAATATGCAAATCGGAAATGTCTTCAATGATATTCTGATGATCATGTCCCGAGACAAATTTGCACATTAATGATTAATTTTCAGACAGTAGACAAGAAAAATATCATGTTTCTTCCTTGTTCCTCTAGTCAAAGACACCCTGGATTCACTCAGAAATCATGATAGCGAAAAGCAATATAGAAAATTTGAACAATCATATTACAATCATTATCCAAAATATATTATACACTGAAAAGTGTGTGATGTGCTTTGATTGACTTTGTGATATCTTGATAGTTGATAGTTTGATCTTGTGTTCAACATTGGATGTGTCTCAGTTTCACTTGATAAGAGTTGTCTAACTGTTTGGTCTTCTTGTTTGATTAAGCTCAGAATGATTAATAGTTGTGCCCCCAGCTAGGTGTAGGATTTTGCCCCAAGTCTAGAAACAAAGTCGTTATGATATATCCAATGATCCAAACCATGGAAAGAAGCCACCTGGGATGTCTGCGTATGTACAAATGTTTATGATGGTCAGTGCTGGTGGAAAATGAATGCAAGCTGAAAGATACATGAACTAATAGATGGAAGAGCTAGCTGACAGATAGCCCCTATTTGCCAGGTTTTCACCGTTTGTTTTTATTGCACTTTTTCTGGTATTTGATTTGATTTGATTTTTTTCTGCTTTTTCACTATTTTTTATTTTTCTGATTTTTTCAGACATATAACTTCTTCAGGTGCATGCTATTGATAGGTTCCTCGAGCTGATCTCTGTCTTGTGTTGATAGCTGATATGCTCCTGATCCAAATACTACTGTGACCACAAATGGACCTAACTAGTTTGGTTCAAATTTTTCTTTCTTTTCTCGATCTGCCTGGTTGCGTGGATTTTCCTTTAGCACTAGTTCTCCCACTTGAAAGATTCATGGTTTGATCTTATGATTATAGCTCTGACACATTCATTGTTGATATACCTTTAGATGATCAAAGGCATTTTGTCTTCGTTCATGGATCAGTTCTAACTCTTGCAATCTAGATACTCTTTGTTCTTCATCTGGGATGAGACCTTTTAGTGATACACATAAAGAAGGTATCTCTACTTTGATTGGCAATATGGCTTCTGATCCACATACAAGAGAGAAAGGTGTGGCATCTGTTAGTATGCAGAAACTGGTGCAATAAGCCCATAGAGTAGGGTTCAGTTGGATATGCCAATCTTTCCCAGCATCGTTCACTGTCTTTTTGAGAATTTTCAAAATAGTTTTATTAGATGCTTCTGCCTACCCATTTCCCTATGGATAATATGGTGTGGAGAATCTGTGCTAGATTTTGAACTTCTCACATAGCTCTTGTACATCTTGATTTTTGAATGGTCGCCCATTATCAGTGATAATGGTCATTGGTATTCCATAGCGACAGATGATGTAATTCAAGATAAATGCAACAATTTGTTTTCCTGTGATGCTTATGAGAGGTACAACTTCAATCCATTTTGTGAAATATTCAGTAGCTACAAGGATGAATTTGTGTCCATTAGATGAGGAAGGATTTATCTTTCCTACTAGATCATGTCCCCATTGAAAAAAAGGCCAAGATGTTGCTAAAGCCTGTAGTTCTTGTTCTGGTGCATGGATCAAATTCCCATGGATTTGACATTGTTTGCATGTTCTTGCTATCTTAAAAGAATCTCATTCCATAGTCGGCCAATAGTAGCCAAGTGTATGAGTTTTTTCGAAAGGGTAAGACCACTTGAATGAGTGCCACAAATGTCGTTATGGACTTCATGTAAGGCCTTCTCAGATTCTTCTTGTTCAAGACATCGTAAGAGAGTACTATCTAGACCTTGTTTAAACAGGGTGTCTGCGATGAGAGTAAAATGAGAGGATTGATGAATAAAGTTTCTCTTTTGGTTTTTTGATAAGTCAGGAGGTAGGCTATTGTCCCTCAGGTATGTGTAAGTTTGGCCATAACAGGAGGAATCATGTCCAATTATTTGACAGATGGTTTGGGAATCAGGACAATTATAGGCGAGATGAAACAACTCTTCAACCAGGAATTCATAACGCTGTTGATTTTCCTGTGTCTACAATAGAGAAGCAAGTGTAGCCATGGTGTCTGCTACTTTGTTGTCATTTCTTCGAATCTGTTCAAAAGATTTCTAAAAAGTATTTCTTGATATCATCCACCATTTTTTTGTAAGGCATGAGTTTGTCATCTTTTGTTTGATAGTCATCATTGATTTGATTAATGACAAGCTGAGAGTCTCCAAAGACTTGAAATTGTTTAATGTTCCTTTCTACAACCATTTTGATACATGTTACCAATGCTTCATACTCTGCTATATTGTTTATACACGAAAAGCTTAATTTGTATGCTTTCGGGATTGTATGACCTTGTGGTGTGATGAATAGAATTCCTGCTCTTGATCCATGTTGTGTTCTATTATTGATGCTTGCTCCCAGACAGATATTCGGGTGATGTATTGTAAGATATGGATCGAACCCTGGAATGTCTATATATGAACAGGTAAAATTGACTTCCCATCTTTTGAATGGTTTCAAGTATTTATGCCTTGCTAGTTTTGATAGAGAGATTGTTGGATGTAGATCAGTTGTTCCAATGATAACTGCCTCTGCCGGTTGTATTAGGATATATAACTTCTCTTGATAAACATTAGGTAAGGTGTCAAATCTCCCATCTTCCGGCACCTCAAGGAGGTTTTCACCGTTAGATGCATCCTTTGTTTTAACTTTTTTTTGATCTAATGTTGCCAAGAAATGGTTTTCAGCATTAGACCTGATATTGCTTTCTTTATTTTCACTTTTGCGACTAGGAGATTTGACATCCAGTTGACTTGAAGATACGTTAGCGGAATCCCTGGTGAAAGTTGTTGTGGGTTTGATTTCATTAAGATATAAGGATATGGCATGGTCATTAGGTAAGGTATCAATGGCAGTATGTCTTTCATTTTCCCAATCCATAGGTTCAGGATAGCTTAAGGATAAAAAATCTTTAGGTTGAGATGTTTCAAAGATATTAGGGGTCATGATAGAGATGTCAGAGCTTTCAGTATGTATTTCCATGTCTAGAATGATACTCTCATTAGAATAACCTCGTATAAGAAAATCATGATCATCCTCGGTTAAGTCCATGTCAGTCGAATGTGATTCTGATTCAAGTAGGCTAGTTCCTAACGTTTGTCTTGCATACATGTGAACTACATCGACTTCTATATCTGCTTCTTCCCTTTCAATTTGAAGTTGCTCTTGTTTGTTTTTTCATGATAGCAAATATTCTTCGGTCCCTTGATCTCTTAGCTGTATTTGTTTTTCCATGTTTGATAAAATTGATGCAAATGATTGTTCCTTGGATAGTGTGCTTGAAACTGCTACATCTCTGTTATGTGAAACACTGACCTCTTGAGATGATTTCATATTATTACAACACTGCAATGGATTTGAGTCTGCTGTTATTGTGATTTCCTGCCCATTGTAGGGAAATTTTACACATTGATGATAGGTTGATGGGACAACTTGCATATCTTGTATCCATGGTCCTCCCAAGAGTATATTGTATGGTAGGTCCAAGTCTAAAACTTGGCATGCTGTATCTTTTTGCAAAGGTCCCACTGTGATGGGTAATATCACCATTCCTTTAGATGAATGTTCTTCTTTATTATGTGCTTTGATTTTTATCCTTTTCTGGGGATCAGCTGCATCTTCTGAATATCCTAGAGCACGGACAAGACTCAAAGAGAAAATGTTCAAGCTAGCTCCCCCATCTATCAGGACATGTTTAACAAGCGTTCTATGAATGAGGACTTCAATTTGCAAGGAAGCGCTATGGGGATTTTGTAATGAATCAATGCTTGGATATGAAGGAGATGAGCTTTGAATAAGATCCTCTGAAATAGGCTTGATGGTCATTATGGATATTGCTTGAGGAAATTTAGCTTTGGATGCATTATTTGGCAAGGATGCTATGGAAGGTTCTTGCAAGCTTTCAAGAGGTGTAGGAATAGATGCCTTTGGAGCGTCAATTTTCTTATGGATGGATGGATCATTTTTAGATATGGGTGCATGATTTTGATATTCTTTAGCCAAATCCTTTAGGGATCTCTTTAAAAGGTGCATAAAAGAGGCACTTTTCTTTGGAGATGTATTTAAATCCTTGTGAGGTTTTAACATAGTTGGATTCTGATTTTGAACTTGTTTGATTGCTCTGATATGTTGGTTTGTCATGTTTTCTTCTTGTGTTTTGCTTTGGTATGTCATGTTGATATGATTTTCAGCTATTTCAAATGTTTCAGCAATCTTATGTCTCTGCTCTCTTGTTAAAATGGGCATTGCGGTTGATATTGTGCTAGGATTTGATTGTCCAAAAGATTGTTTTGGGTAAGTGATCAATAGTCAGTTTCAAGGCAATAGAGTGATATGACACTAAAAGAGAATTCAAGTGTTTAAAAGTTTGCAAGTTTTTTGATCTTCGGTTTAGGAGTGCAATGGTGGTGATTTGATAAGAACCAAGTCCAGTAGGAATGATATATCCTACGATGTCGGACAAGGTTATCCTGACCAAACATTTTAGTTTCATGATAAAGGATGATAGATAGTGATGAGAAACTATGTTTGAGTGATCAGTTTATCAAAGAGGGTGATAATGCACTTTGAGATGTTTAGATTTTTAACTTGTTGGGGGTAAGCACTTGAAAATCTTGAGGTGTATATTTTCTAGAGTTTGATTTTGATGGATGATAACTTGACCAAGCAAGCCAAGCAGACAATCTAAGCATAGATTGATAGATAACAAGTGTTTATGCTTACTGCAAATTGATCAGGTAGAAATGATAAATCTGAAATAGGCATGCAGGACACAGCTTTGGATTGACAGATGCAGAGTTTCGTACAACAGATTATGCAGCATAGAATGACAAGAGATACAAAATAGAATGACAGACTAGTGACTTCACATGTAAAGCAGTGTTTCATATGAAATATAACCTTGACTTGAATGACATAAGATCAAGAAGTACGACAAAATATCTTGACTCGCATGATAGGTATTTTAAAAAGTGTAAAAAGTGTTTGTTTGTTTGAGTTTTGATCACTGAATTTTGATGTTTTACTTTGGTTTTCCTATTTTAAGTGTCTGATTTTTCAATTTAGGGATGAATACACAACAAACACATGATGTGATACATGACTCTCAATCAAGCTAAACCCTAAGGAAGTTGGCTGAGAATGAAAACCTTTGCTTGCTGACTTAGGTACACACCCAATAGCTAATCAGAATACGACTGCTGAGTCTCACGCAATGGATTCTCAACGCCGTATTATCCAACTCCAAACGCTAATGGGGGCATGATATGGCAAGTGTCTTGGGAGAGTTACTATCTCTCTTACACAAAGATTATCACCCTTTCGGAGGTGAATCAGGTAGCTTCTATTTTAACCGGCACTAGTAAGGGATCCGTTCGACGCGTCGGGGTATAAACTCAATTAAGAGGTCTCCCAGCCTTGAAAACCAAGGTTTGATATACCCGAAGATATGGAGGAGAGCTATTCCTGAGCACTGTCGTTGCTTTGATTTCATCAAAAACACATTTATTTTATAGTGGGTTGGATTACTTGGCATTAGCCATTCCCACTTAGGTTGTTCCCCTCTCACCGACCTTGAGGGCTAAGAGTAATAACTCCTCGGGAGGGCAGGCCTGCTAAAGAAATGCACTAATGAAAGCAAAAGATGAGTCTAGCTTTCTGATCACCTAAGAAAGGTGAGAGCATACTCACCTATCATCAAAGACACATAAGACATGATAGTTCATTTTTTAGCCCAAATTGAAGTGTGCCTAAAAATCTTAAAGAATACACAAAGTTTTTGTTGAATCCTTAGGCAACCTGCAAAATAGATCCATTAGTAGTCATGATTGTGTTTTGAATTTGTCTTTGACAAGTGTATCTTTGGAAAGCGTCCTGCAGAAAAGAGTTAGGCTGCAAACATCGCATAGACATAACAAGATTAGCATTAGTGATCCGAACTACGAAATTTTCAAAAAAATCTATATGAAATTTTAGCCTAACTTCAAATAGGCATAACTTTTTGCTCGAGACTCGAAATGACGAACCGTTTAACTCGTTGGAAAGGTCTCCAAGAGTTGTAGATGAGATTTTGAAACAAATGTTTGGCACTTTCAAGGGCTAAAAATGACCATAAGGCCTTCAAAAATGCAAATTACCAACGTATAGACAAACTTGAAAATTCTAACTTGTAGTTTATCAAAAAATCAGAGATGCAGAAACTTGTACGACATGATTTACCAATTAGTACGACACAAATTTAGATTTCGCGAAGGAATAAAAGCAGACTCATATGACATAAGATTTTGAAGCCAAAAATTCGTACGAAACAGAATTAGCTCTAGTACGACAGTGAAAATCAACTTGTACGACACATGATTTACTAGCAAATGAACTTGTATGACATGAATGTATACCTCATATGACAAGGAAAATGGGCTCGTACGAGTCAGGATGAAGTGTCATCCTGGGTTAAAAGGGAGTTCATACGAGCTGAAAAGGTAACTTGTACGAATATCTGAACCAGAGCCAAACAGAGATGAAGTTTGTTGAAGATTAAGAGGTCAAAAATGATGATTTCGGCCCCACAATGAGCGCCAAAATGTCATTCTCTGTGAAGTGTACCTGTACCTACAAACACAATGCACTCAATAAATCATTACAAGCATGGTTAGAAGATTTAAATCAAAGAAAGACAAAACCATAGCCAATCGACTTATTGTCTCCTAGTAAATGCGAGTATGAAAAATGCTCTCAAATCTGATTATGCATATTCCAATGACTTGACTACACCTAGATGGAGGATTTAAAACATGAAAATGCATGATCTTAGCAAGAATAGCATGGTTAAGCTATATGATTTCATGATTGATCTATAAAATAAGCTAAGATTTAAGCTAAAATTGAGCATAAAAACATTCCTAAAACTGATAAACTATAAGCTAGATGCCTATAATAACAATGCATAAGATGAGAATGAGATCGGATGCAAAAATGATATGAAATTGGGATATGAAATTGGGACATGAAATTGGGACCCTTTGTGCTCCAAAATGAGGTCTATTTATAGGATTTCCCAAGGCTAGAGGTGATGTGGCAAGAATCAACAGTCAAGATTGATATGAAGATATCAATGGTTAAATTGGAGGAAGATGGCAAAGGGGGTTGGATTAAAGGGAACATCTGTCATCTCTATGGTGACAAGTGTCAAGAGGCTTCTAGAAGGAGTAGGATGAAAGGGAACACTTAGTGACAAGTGTCACAAAGGTTCTAGAAGATGTTGGATGAAAGGGTAGATGATGGGTAGGTAGAATGGGTTAGGTTTAGGAATGGTTAGGTTTAGGAGTGGTAGAAGTTAGGAGAATTTGAATTTAAAAATTCAAATAATATGAAAAGGATAATTAATCTCAACAACTCATGAATTTGATTTGTTTTAATTAATTAGGATTAGAAGAAATGAATTTGGATGGAGGGAATTAATTAATTTGAATTAATTAATTAAAGGGGTGAAATGAACCTATTTAATAAATCCTTAGATTTATTAATAAGTAGATGAATGAGAGATTTAATCAAATTGCTTAGTGAATTTAATTAAATTGGGGAGGAGGATTAATTAAATAATTGCTTATTTAATTAATTATCTTCAGACCATTTTTAGGTGTATACAGGTATCATGTCCTTGGCATATGCAACACACTTGATAGAGGGCATGATATGTATCCATAAAGTAATATGCAAACAGGTCCACACTATTAGGGGATGTGTATTTTAAAGTCAACAATCTATCCTCCCCTTTGAGTTTTTCATGTAAGAATTATACCAAATTCCTCTTATACACGTGCTCATTCTTCTCATATTCAATCTTCAGTTCATCCAAATTGATGGGCAAATCAGTATTGGGATTGAGCATAAAAACTTCATTTATCACATCTCTGTTAAAATCTATCAATCTGCCACCCCCACTTGCTACAATTTCCCTAGTAGTAGGATTATAGTTTGTTGCAATCGTAGAAATCAATTATGTGTTCACATATACATTTGGTACCACAATCTTTCCCAAATTGGAAGTCTAGATATTTGAAACTGGGACTCCCTCTTTCTTCTTGTTATAACCCCTCCTCCATAGATCAAATCTTGTTGGGGGAATCAATGCATCTCGAATACCTATTGTGTGGTCAATGATGAACTCATCTAGCCTTAAATCAGGCTTTGACCTTTTCTAAGTCTTAGTTGACCCAATAAGCTGAGCTATAATCTCCTCAGACCATTTCCTCTTCCCTTGGCTGGATGACTCTGCCATTGTTAGGGTTAGGGTTTTATGAGCGAATTCGATGAAGAGCTTAAAACCTTACATAGATCGAATCTCAGGTGCTTACACAAATGCAAAAAATTAATAATTTTTTATGAAAGGTAGAAGGATAAGGAGAATGCAACTCAGGACACAATCGACAATTATTTTCAGAAACCCTAATTATGAGAATGAAAGCACAAATGAAAATTGACGAAAACTAAGAGCATATACAAAACACTGTAAACATGAATCAGAGAAATTTTAGAGCTAAATATGCAAAAATATGGATCATAATGGTCAAGATGGAAAAATTAAATGCATGGAGCCGTTTCATTTCATATTAGAACGTTGGGGTCCAAACTGTAATCAAAACTCGACACATTAGTATTTGTCTCATATTTTATTTTGTTGTCAACCTTGGTCATAAATTTTTTTTTCCTGTTGTATAATAATCATTGGTACGTGGTCGAATTGGCCACATATCTATGTTTTTATTGGCGAAGCAATCATCCTTGTCATCTGCTGGTCCCAACTACCAGATCTTCAACGACATTGCAGAATTAACCTGTGGGTGCACCTTGGAATAACTATGTAATTGCGTAGTCACCACAATCATTGATTCGATAAAAAAATGACCATATATTATCTCTATCGAGTCCCTCTAATAAGTGACTCACCTTTGTGGAGCCCTTAAGCCATGTCATCGACGGAGTTGTGGAGTTAGCTTATGCCTACATCTTTATCTAGTCGCGTAGTTGTGTGCTCACCCTACACTATTGATCTTGATCAATGTAATCACTTATTACTTCCTTTTACAACACGGGGGAAGGTTGGGCCCACATTGCTACATGGCAACCTGTGATCTACGTGGCAACCATTGACAAGTCCAATTGGGCAATGACTCATTTAGGTGGGGCTCGTCCTCCTTCACTTGCACTTGGCTCCTTAGATCGGGGCCCATGATTACGTGGACTCTAACTCGAGCCAATCAGTAACGTCCAACTCCTCGTGTCAAAATCTTATCATTCCTTGACTAGTCAGCAATGACATTGAGGAGTTATCTCTGTCGTGTATGTTGAAGTAATCGTGCAATCATTTAGCTCTTGTGACCGTTGATCTCAGGCAAGATGCGAATAGTATATGGAGCTCAGGGAAAAAACTTCAACTAGATGGCTAACAAGGAGGGGTCAGTCATCCATATGACTTAAAAGGCTTGAGGGGCAGCTTAAATGACTAGATACGGTTGATCATTAGTCACCGTTAAAAAATAAAACAAAAAGGGAAACCAACATAGGGTTTAGGATTTTAGGCCTTGAATCCTTTCTAACATTATTTGTGTTTTCACACATGTCGATGGACAAATGATGTACTGTGTGACTGAGAAGATTTTGTCATAGATATCTTTTTGGATTTTTAGGACCTCTACTCATATCACCTTTATTTCGCATTTATGATCTCTCTCTCCATTATTTAGTTTTCTATATATTTAGGTATTCAAGGTTTTCAATACGTCTTCTCTTTTTTCTTTTTTCTTTTTATATTTTTAAATTAATTTATATTAAAAAAATATTAGATTTATATTGACATATGAAACATTAAAATAATAAATTATTAGTTATATTATATTTATTTTATATATTAATATTATTTATATTAAATTTATTATGATATAAATATTAATATAATCTTTAATATGATATAATAAATTAAGAACAATAATTAGGATTAAAAAAGTGGATATAACCCGTTAATGGGTCCTCGGGGGTTGATCCTTTTTCTGATATAGGGGATGTTAAATGGGAACCACCTAGTAAAGAGTGGATAAAGGTCAATTTTGATGGTGCTTTAAGAGGAAATCTGGGAATCTCAGGTGTTGGGGTGGTGGTGAGGGATGATAATGGGTCTATCCTCTTCAAAGGAGCACAACGTTTGCATGATGGTACGAACAATGAAGCGGAGGTCCAGGCGGCACTTTTGGAAACTGAGTTGGCTTTAAATATGAAAGTCCAATGACTGCATTTGGAAGGAGATTCTCAGGTAGTTATTAATGCAATTGCTAAAGGCAACACTCCATGCTAGATAATAAACCAGTGGGTGTCTACGATCCGAGAGAAGCTCAAAACATTTGTGGAATTTTGTGTCTCCCATGTCAGGTGAGGAGCAAATGCAGTGGCAGATTTGCTATCTAATATTGGATGTGATATGGACAGTTATGCGGCTAGGTGGTGGAAAGGTGATGAAAGTCTATGGAGGTGGTCTTAAATGCAGTCTTTTAGGAACTTGCAACCTCCAATATGTCAACGAGGGAAGTTTTTTGGCAAGTACATCACGCAAGTTGGCGCTTGCTCTTTGAATGTGGTAGTTATCCTTGGCAGGTCACACATTTGGTGTGGGTGGAGGATGGCAACAAATCCTCTGTGCAATCTCATGGCATTTATGCCATCACTTCTGCATTCATTACTCATCCTAAACAACGGTGGAGTAATTTATTTCCCTTTGGTTTGTGAGCTATTTTTTGTGTGTTTATTAATTGATTGCACTTCTTTGTGGCTTTTATGACATTGTCATTGCAAAAGTTGGTGCAGTTTCAAATTGCAGGTGACTATGGAAGCAAATTTCACTTTGCACACATAAAAGAAGTTGGTGTCATTCGTGGGCAAGGTGATGGAGAAGAGGATGCAGGGACTTTTCCATTACAAGGTGGAGAATCTATGGAGTGCAACTCACCTCATGCTTGCAGAAGAGGTGGTGTATGTACATCATCGATACCAGACGAATATGGAAGTGTACTCCTTGATTTTGGCATGGGCATGCGAGTTTGAGCTGGAGGTGAAGAAGATTAGACTCACATTGACCAAAATGATTGATGGGGAGTACTTTCTCAATCTTGACTCACTTCTGGAGTGGGTTGTGCCTCGAGTAGGCATTCGTATCAAGGATGGAGATGACCTAGAGGAGCTGCTGCCTTTTGTCTGTTGGCCGGAGGATGATACAAAAGAACAATGTCGTTAACGTGCTCGTATTCGATGAGAAGCTATGAAGTTATGTGTGAAACTAATTTGAGTGGACAAAGTACTGAAGGTATTACATGTGGTAGCACGGATGGAAGCTGATAGAGACCCGAGAGACAGGTTTGAGGAAGGACGGGTTTCTCAGTTGTTGGCGAGCTTGGAAGGTGACCTTGATTTCAGATGTTTGGATTGCATCCCAAAGATGAAATGTGAAGTGGCAAGAGGTAAAGCTCTGGCCACCAAGGAGGGAGGGGAGAAGGAGAGCCAGGGCGACAGTGAGTGAGTGGCCATTTGGCCATTATTTTTAGATGCTTTTACAAATTTTCTGATAATAGTTAACTGTTAAAACTAAACTACCTCTGTAATATTTGGGTTTGGCAGGAGCAGCATTGAATTGGTCTTTTTTTGGACTTACATAGGTTGTATGGTTTTTTATAACATATTGTATGGTTGTGGATAGTATGGGGGTTTGTTGTCTACGGTATGTAAATGGACTATCGGAGACTGCATTTCTATATGCTTAAATTTTTGCATTAATATAATATATAAACTATTACCAATCAAAAAAAAAAAGTGGATATATAATATTGGTTTTTAATTAATTAATTTATATAAAATAAAAAATAAATTTTTAAAAAATATATCATAAACTAAATGCAATGTTTCAAATAGCTGTTGCTTAATTATTTTATAAAAATTAACAACAAATGCACATGAAAAATATTATTCTTAATCTGATCTAAAATAGCAAATTAAAATAAAATATATGATAAACTAAACAAAATATATCATTAACCAAATGCATGTAATTTAGTTATTTATAAACTAAACAAAATATATCATTTTTTTGGTCGATAATATAGGATTTTATAAATATATAAAAGAAAAAAGCTCCATCAAAACATCATCATAGTATCCATATGTCTAAAACAACTAAATCACCCCCAAAAATGTCGACAGTAACAACCAACATACCAGCTCGAAGTAATAGTCTGATAATAAACAACCCATAAAACAAGAGAAAAAAACAGGGCTATGACCATTAAACATATATACAAAACTATGCATATGACTGTCACAATAATCCTAGACCTACCACCTAACTATGCTCATTCTCTTCTTTTAACCTAGCTAGGATCTTCACCACTTCCTTTGTATGAGTTTGAGGTCTCATCTCTCTACCTAGCTCCACGTGAGCCACTTCATGCTCCGCATTCAACACTACGTCTATGCGCATCAATTTTGCAAAGGTTTTAAACACCTCCCATCCTCGTCATGCCAACACCCTACATTGTGCTTTCTGCTCATCTTCTTGTCCATGAACAAATGGTAGAATACTCGCAAGTTCCACCATCCCCTCCGTGATATCAATTCCCACGCCTGGAACTGCCCATTCAAAGATAGACTCTGTGTGCCCCAAAAACTCCTCATCAATTAACTCCCTCAAAGTTTGCTTCATCTTGTTCATAGAAGTTTCAAACTCTAGTCCCCAAGTTGCAATTAATGAATATATTTCCATATTTGTTCTATACCTGTGACTAATAAACACAATTTCCTCCCCCAACATGAGTTTAACTATGTCTCTCAATTTTTCATCCTTATACTTAAATAAGCCTTGCAATCTCCTATTTGATACCTTTCCCATGAAGGGCACAAGCTTATTCTCTATCTGAAATGTAAAATTTGCTTCCATCAGTCTCTAACTAAATAACTCCACCTTTGGGAATTCCTTCTCTACTCTCTATTAATTCTCCATTTATAAACAAATGAGAAAGAGAACATACCTCCACATTTAACAATAAAACATTCAATGCAATTAAAACCCTACTCATCAATATTCCAAGTTCGCCTCCTCCTTCACCGTCACAACACTCTTACATTAATTCTCTGCACAATGTACATTGTCCAATATTCTTTCCCCCACTGTTTGCACCATTTGGCATTAACTCCACCTCTCTAGCATACCAATCATCATGACATCGATCCTAGGAATCAACTTCCCGATATTCTCAATCTTGCCAAAATGGATTAACTATCCTCCACGTCAGTAATGGACAAGTTGGGAAAATAACGGACAAGTTGCCACCATGTTTTTCAATTAATTATTTTTTTGGTCAGTAATATATAGATTTTATTAATATATAAAGTCAAAATACATATTATCCAGTGTTTTAGCCAAGGCACAAAAAACAAAATTTACAACTTGTGGTAATCCTGACGAGAATCGAATCGAAATCAACTGAAAATTAAAACAAAATCCCACCTAAGGTTATTTGAAAATTTTAACCCAAAACATTTTATGCAACCCATCAATTAATATTAGTACCTTCTACCAAATCTAGGATTATGCTTAAAACCCAACCAAGCCTTTATCATAACATAAGATAGTTATATAGAGGGGTATGGAAAATGTTAAAGAAAAAATTGATACATACAATATCTGGTGAAAATAAGGGGGGTTTTTAATTCGGGCTGTGTATTGGGAGGGGTTGACAAGAAAGGAGTTAAGGGCAATATTTTTTGAAAATAGGAGGATTCTTTAGTATTCCACAAATGCACGTGCTATAACCTAGGTTCACTAAGTGAAGCTCCCGTGCAAATCTCTATCTTCTGGTTTATTAGCTGACCCGGTATGGTCTTCTTCTACCAATGTTGCTCTTCCAATGCTCTTTGCCTTCTTACATTCAAAAGCACGATGTCCTTCTCCTCCACACTTAAAGTAGGTTCCTCTAAACACTCTTTTATCTCGTCTTCTATCATCCTTTCCATAATCTTCATTTCGATATCCATCAAGTTCTCTTCTTCGATGGAAATTTCTATCATCCTTCCAGTATGAACTTCCATCTTTGTTAGCTTCCTTGTCTTTGTTCTGATTCACTTTGGTTCCTCTTCCTCTGGAGTAACTTCTCCCTCCTTGAAATCTTCCTCCTAAAAAACTTCCACTTCTACCTCTTTGCTTCTGCTCATGTCTTTTGTTCAATTTTTCCTCTGCCTTCTGGGCATATTGATAAGCTTCCTCAACACTTTGCAACTTTATCAAACTGAATTCATCTTGTATATTCATTTGCAACCCATTCAAATATATAGCAACTTGTTCAATCTCATCATTAGTATGTCCAGATCTAATATTCAACTTGTAGAATGCTTTGGTATACTCCTTCACACTAGATTCCTTCTGCTTCAGATTCTGCAACTTTTGGAACAAATTTACTTGATAACCAATAGGCATAAACTTTGATTGCAACTTGTTATCCATCCACTCCCATGATTTAATCTTCTATTTAGCTCTTCTCTGTCTATAAACTTGGAAATGTTCCCACTAAAGAGATGCATGACCTTTCAACTTAGTGCAAGCATATCTTACCTTCCTATCTTTAGCGGTGCCTTCAAAATCAAAATAGTTTCCATCTTCGTGATCCAATTTAATAATTCATACGAATCCAACTTGCCATCATAATCCGGTGGGGTAAAATGTGGTATGGTATTTGCTGTAGACAATCCTCTTATAAACCTTTCTTTATCCCTGAGGTCATTTGCCAATGGATTTTCTCCTTATTCTCCAGCTACTTCTTCTTCCTCATCTTTGCTCACATCTTCAATATGTTGACCTCTTCTCTGGGTCGTTTCAACAACTTCTAATCGGGTTGCAATTCCTTGAAACATTTCCATCACAGTAGGGTCTACATTTCCACAAGCTCCACCACCTTTAGCATTCCTTCAGCCCATCTTTACGCCAGTCTTCTGCAACTGCAAGATGAATCCGTAATCTTCCACCCCGCAACAAAGTCTTACAGGACTCCATAATCTCCAGAATGAAACTCACTTTGATATCACTTGGTGCAGTCATGACAAAAGTAAGTCCTGAAAGAGAACAGTTTGGATCATGCAACAAGAGTTACACAGTAGAAACAACACAATCATGATGGAAGCACTACAAAACAAACTTTATTATATCATAAAAATCAATTGTAATCTGTCGGCAACATGCGGGCTCATAAGATTCAACACACGGGGCTGATTACATACATGCTCAATTACAATATCCAAGTTTAAGCAAGAAAGCGAGCCAACTGTGGACCTCTTAACCTATAGATCTAGCTTCTATGTTCTAAAAATCCTTTCTAAATGCTTAATTACATTAGTTTATATGATCAAGAATTATCCACGTCGGCCCAAGATGAAACAAATGTCGATGAACAAGATGGAACATGTAAACAACCATGTCGGCCTTCGCTAAAGAGATCCCTCCAAAAAATACATAGAATGAAGTGCGGAGTCAAGGGAAGGTTGGGCACACACCAAGGAATGTTGGAAAGAACAAATTGAAGCTCCAAAAGCTACAAAAGAGATCCGCAAGATTTGCCAATAGTAAATATGTCCAAGTGGTTCCAGTGCTTCGAGCCAAAAAACTGTCTCAGATTTCGGAAGCGATAACTTGCCGGAAAAAGATCCTAACATCCTGTGGACAAAGGATAAGGTAGATGAACATGTCTACAAACAAAATCCAGCTCCGCAAGATCTAGTGAGCAAATGCAAAGAAACACATAAAGTAACGTTGAAACTGCAAAACAGGAAACAAACTAAAAGAAAATATTTTTGGTTGATGCAAGATTGCCAAGAACCAAGGATGCTCCTACATCAGTAATACATTTCTCTCTGCAAAATGCCTTATTTCCTTTGATTCACCGAGTCTCTTTTGACATCACAGAACATAGAGCAGCTGATAAAAAAATGTAGAAGTATACTTAGGAGCTTGAGGCAAATGTAAGAAGAAATTACAAGAATGTAGTAGCAACAACAACAAGGCACGTACAAAATGCCATAACATTGAACTGCCTAACTGAATGCCAGTTGTAGCCATTAAGCAATTTGTACCTACCCAATAGAAACATTATAAATATCTCTTTTAATTTTTCCTCTTCATTGGTTGATGATTTTATTTTTCCTAAAAAAAATTAAAACCCCACGAAAATCTCAATTGTCAATAAAAAAATAATAAAGAAACAATACAAAAATTTAGCTTAAATTATTTCAAGAGATTTTTGAAGAGCAATTAATTGCAAATAATGCAGCCATAAAAACATTAGTCTCTGCCTTAGATAAGGCGGGGACTAAAAATATTGAGATAAACATAGAGAAAAAAATTGAGATAAATGAAAAGGAAGAAACTTACAAAAAAATATTTGTATGAAAATACAAACAAATAAACATATAACTATACTTTTTTTTAACATAATTAGATAGATTTTACAAGTTTGAAATATTCATAACTAAAAAACACATCAAATATAAATATAGATTATATAAATTTTGATACAAAATAATTAGAAATCAAGAATTTATTCATTATAATCTTAAATAATTTTTATGAAAATGAATGAATTCTTTGAGTATGAAATTAACCTACAAAGACACGATTATAATTAACTTTCTAAATCTCACATGTGAAAAGTGAAATTGTAAAATCATTAATTTTTGTATAGACTTTGTGCATATAACATATCTAAAAATAATTTCTAGAGCCTAGACCTTAGTTTAATAGTTATATTTTATAAACAAAAGAAGTTTGTCATACATGATACTATTTAACCACCGATTCCTCTCTTCAAATCAAGATGGCAATTTGTGCACTCTTTCTAGGCACATGGAGTAGTATGATTAGATGCATATAAACATGTAAAATGGATTACCTAAATTGGTTTGTAGACAAAAGATTTGTTGTTTCACTTGTGAAAGGTTCTTGACTAACATTTACTCTGTCTTCTTCTTGAGAAGGTATAGGGAGATTCCACTTACAAATTGCAACAACAAAAACTTGGATTATTCGAATAATCAAACTGGTAGAAGGAAATTTATGTCGATACATTTTTGTGCCACACAAGAAGACAAAGTGATATTGCCACAGTCATGGTTGGGATGCCAAACCCTAGACCCTATCCAGCATTTTCTTGAATGTACATGATAGTATTAATAAATAAAATTAACCAATTGGTTAAACCAATATACCACCATTTAAATAATGAGCTCTTATGCCTCCTTTCGATTGGGTCTTCTTGATCAAATTGATCTGCACCAAATGCTTGTAAACACAGTTTGTGACCTCCTTGGCCCAATTCCACTAATGTATAGAGAAAAGAAGAAAAAAACCAACTAGAAAGATGAAGGTTTGGGATAGAAATATGATGTGTCAACACATGTGCACGAGCTAAAAATTGTTAGAGATGGTAAAAGTGTTAAACAGATCAATCCTTGCAACCAAAGAATATCCTAGTTAGTAATGCTTACTATTTATACCATACTCTAAATTTTTGTCAACTCAAACAAAAATTGAATTGACTTAAAATCATTTGTACTTGACAGAAAACCAAATTTGACACTTCAGTAAGTTATCCATTTTCCTTGTCATTGATTCACATGTTTGCTTGCAGATTGGCAACAACCTTGCTACAATATAAATACATTGATGAATAATTACAAACCAAAACTAAAAGCTAGCCCAAATTGATATAATTTGCACTTGTAGATACAGGTCCTTATCAAAAGTACCAAACTACAATGCTAACTTGTAAGGATAGAGAAAATCACTTTTCTTTTTAAAGCATGAACCAAAGAAATATATAATTGCTAATACTCAGTATTGCTAAAAGTTTCATCATGTTCACAATCACTGATTGTTGTTTTATTGAACAGTCATAAACAACTCAATTCCACCATGTAAAGTTATCTATATAATAAGAAATAATAGTTATGATGGTATATAGAAATAATCCTTATGATCTTGTTAGTATGTCAGTTTGTTTACATAAAGAGCTAGGTACACACTTTGTTGTTTATTCACAATATACATTGCTATGGTGTTAATGACATTGTAACTTCCATTTTTCTTCTTATAAACCACTAAAAAGAATCATAGATGAAAATTTTTAGTACAACTCAAGATTTCCAGATGGTCAAAATTTATGATAATAGTTTTATCAAACTTCATTAACAACTCAATTTACACTTAGTGAGATGATTCATTCGGTGAGGAATAATCGTCATAATGACTGGCAATTTTATATTGTTGAATCCTAAGATTCAACATATTGGAATATATTGGCAAGAATCCAAAGGTATATTAGAATGAAATGTATTGACGAAAATTCCAAATTTCAGTGGATACAATATATCAACAAGAACACAAAATTTACAAATTAGTTCAAACAAAATGCATTTTAACGATCCTCTAACACATCAACTCTTATTGTGATTTTTTTTCTTTTAAGCATTAGTAAAAAAAATAAAAGTCACCCGTTAATGGGTCCTTTAGGGTTAATCCTAGCATTTCTCAGGAAAAGATATCTACTTGGTGCCCTTCGGAACCTGGTTGATTAAACTCAACTTTGATGGCACAACATGTGGTAACCTAGGCCCCTTTAGTGCGGGTTGTGTGGTTAAGGACTACAATGGTGAAGTCATTGCTAGAGGCAAACAACGCCTACCCCAGGGAATAAACAATGAAGCTGAATGAAAAGCTGCTTTGATGGTGGTCCAATTGACAGGAAGGATTGGTGTGGCAAAAATTCATTTGGAAGAGGATTCTCAAATCATAACCAATGCCATTATTAGGGGTGAAGTACAAAACTAGAAGATAGATAGAGAATTTCAAGGCATCAAATAACTCCTAACTTCCTTCCAAAGTTTCAAAATTTCCCATGTACTTAGAGATGGAAATAAGGAAGCCAATTTGTGTGCCAATCAGGACTTCGATTTACAAGTAGGCGAAGTCAGAATCGAAACTTACATGACCAATGACTACAATATGAAATGAATGGTTGAGTTTCAAAATTTGAGATTGGTGTTGTAGTTGACCGATACTTGTGGGAGATGCAATATGATAAAAAAAGATAAATTATGCTTTAAATGAATGTCAGATCGCGTACAACGACACGAATCATTGGCCGTACACTTTCAAGATATCCTACCCTATATCTTGGGCATATGTAATCGAAAAGGAATGGTGTGTAGTATGGCGAAGGTGGCAACAACTTCCTAACACACTGTACTCTGTGTGTGTGAATTAATGGCAGGGTTATTAACCACACAGGTCACCACCTTCATATGGAAAAGCTCACTTATGACATACAAGGCGAATTGTTTCTTTGAGTCTTGCCTTAACTTACACTACAAGCTTAATGCTCAAAGTGAACCGAGGGGAAGGGAGTGCTTGGTGAGTCTGTAAATTGAGGTGTGATGAAATCAAATTTATTAGGTGCCTCACGACACCCATTGATCATGGATGCCAATTTTTCACTGCAAGCATCTAGACCGATGGTGGCCTTTTGGGGCCAAATTTCTAACAAGAGGCTCTCTAATGTTTTCAGATTTGAGAAGGAATTTCTTACCTGGGTGAAGATAGTTTTGGGTGATGAATACCTGAGAGCTTAGTATAAGTACTGCACGAATGCTGATAAAGCATCAATGTTTTTGGCCTGGTGTTTTCAATTAGTGAGAAAGGAAAAGGTTTGGTGGATTGTAACGAGCTATGTGAGAGATGAATGGTGTGATGGATTTGAGAGTTTCATGCAGATGTCATGTGATGGGTTGGGCTTCATTTTCCCAGATAGTGCTCGGCGGCTCCATGTGAGCGAATCTCGCCCCTCACTAGGTCCAAATTTGCTATGGAGCACTAATTGCAATAAGGAAGCGTGTCATGCATCGACGCAAGTGGGTATGCACGAGATGACAAAATACTTGAAGGCAATGTAAAGACTGGATATAAGGCATGAATTAGAGAAATGGGGTCCTTATTATCATAAATCCACAGATGTAGACACTGCTTCCTCTTCCAAACGAAAGCGAGGTCGATCGAGGGGCTCAAGGAAGAGGCCGACAAAGCACATCGTGTGGATTGGATTCCTAGGCCGAAAGATATTAAAAACCTGGGTAACCCCGAGAAACCACATGATGGAGACCGAAATGATGACAAGAAAGGCAAGGAACTCATAATCACAAATTGATTTCTACCCTTTTGATTTCACAGTCGCTCTAATTTTTGTATTGAAATTGTGAACTTAAAAAAAAACACGACGTTTTAAAGTAGACATTTTGGGGGTGTTTGATATCTCGACTATGTGCTAAGCTACAAGGGTTTCTATCTATTTTTGGGTTTTTGGTTGCATGGATATTTCATATATGGACTCGATGATGGAGATGTAAACTTTTTCTTTATTAATAAAATAGTATTATTAACCGATCAAAAAAAATTCAAAGTCAATAATAATCATTATTGTTCAAGATTTCAGCTAGGCCATAATCAATGATTGCAGTTTATTGAATCTCATAAACAACCCACCAATTCAAATCACGTGAGATAACATATTATTGGAAAATGAAAGTTTACATATTCTAATAAAGTAACTTAGTGTTAGAATTAATAAATAACCAGTTTGTATAGAAATGCAATGTCTTATAAAAATTCGCACAATACATTGTACAAAACCCCAAAACATTAAAATTATTATTATAGTTTTGTTGTTCTATGTAGTCTGTACAACGATAGTTCAAGAAATGCAATGTCTTATAAAAAGTCGCACAATACATTGTACAAAACCCCAAAACATTAAAATTATGATTATGGTTTTGTTGTTCTATGTAGTTTGTACAACAATAGTTCAATTTTTAACACCTATATAGAAGGATTAATCCTAGTGTTGGTGTGTGAGTGATTGTATTTGTTGATAGACGTGGAAAGGAAAACACTTAGCTAGTTATTTGTTCATAGACACTGGTGTTGTAGAGACATTGAAACCTGCCCTTTCCTTCTTAAACATAACTGGAAAAAGAAAAAAGACAGTTGATAATTCTACTCATTCCATTGGATTTTTTCATGGTCAGAATCATAGTGTGTACTTTTGGTAAACCTCATAAATAGCTAAATTCAAATGAAACGAGATGGTAGATTGAACAAGCAAGAACTCTAGTGACTTATTCTCAATCATGTATTGCAGAATCACAAGGTTCAATAGAATGGAATATATTGGTCAGAATGCTCATGTTTAACATGCAATTGGAAAGAATGCTAAATTTCGAAGTGGGTGCAAATAAAATATAAAATTAACAAAGGAGTGAGGCTAAAAAAGGGATTTACCCAAAAAATATATATTAGTAGATACACAAGAGAGGACACAAAAATTGAGTATAGACCTAGATAGGAATTTGCAGCAAAAGATCTAAGGAGGGGAAGCATGGATGCAACACTTGACCAAACATTAACATTTTTTTAGTAGTAGCAATGGACTCTTGCATGAAACTAGTGCTCGATAGGTTATCAAGTTGGCCAGAATGTCATAGTAGGCCAATCTCTCTACAATTTCAAATGCAATGATGAGATGGGATGCTACTCACCCTCCAGTGAGAAGCCAGTTGAAAGGCCTTCCTTTAATGTCTATTGATCCATCCTAAACTATATTACTACCAAGGAGGGGTTGTTCACAAGATAAGGAGGAAATGGGTTCCATTGAAATTGAGTAATAATTACTTTGTTTATGGATCTATTATATGGGTTTATGTAGAAGATCTATCAGATGGGTAAATGCTTTGCATATATTCCTTTCTTGAGGCAGCAGGGAAAACCCCCTAAATTGTATTGAAAATTATTAAAACATGTCACAAGAAAATAATAGATCGGCTCATATCGGGATGGAAATATTTTAGGTGAATCCTTCACATTAGCCACAGAGAAAAAAACATATTTAAAATGTTTAGGGTTTGATCTAGTATCAATTATATAATTGTGGATTGTAAGATTTTTTGGGTTTTTTTCTAAATATGTTTTATTAGCCGACACTTTCGTGAGTGTTTGATATTGGCACTACTTTGTGGTGAAAATGTACAAAAAAATAAAACTCACCTCAAGATTATGCATATTGATGACAAAAATGGGGTACAGTTTGCAACAAAAATTTCCAAAACCCTACCAAAACCAATTTCCCTATAGTTGTTGCTAATAAATCACAATGTCGACGCCAATCTACACCTTTGCAGAAGATTCACCATTTTCACTCACTGAAAGCGAGCAACGAAGGTGTTCTACAGAGGGTAGGGTCATTAAAAATTGTTTTAGAAGACCACAACGTCCCTAACAGTTTGTAACCCTCACACACATGGTATTCTAGTAGCTTTGCCCTTCTGAAAATGATCTAAATTCCCCATGATGCATCCAATCCGGTGGCCTAAGAATGACAGAAAGAAAAAACCGGTGTTAGACAGAGGAAAATATGGTGGGACTTTCCCACATAATAGTCTATCGGTTAATTCCTATTTAATATTTAATATATTTGAAATTAAGTGAAATTGTGTTTATAATTATTTCTAAAGAATTTTTATGATTTACTTACAAATTGTGCTTGACAAATGAAATAATTAAAAATCTTTTCTTTTATTCCTAAATTTGTTTTCAACATCTCAACCAACTTTTGTAAGGTTGTTTATCTATGCATTAATATTTTATTTATTATATAAATAAATCTTAATCAATTAAACATTTAGTTCTAATTTATGTATGCATATACTAATTCTTATTAATTTGTATTTGTAAATATGTATTCATTTTTTTATTATACATTTATTATTTTATTTTTTTATAAAAGATGACAAAGTCACCGATATGTAAATAACAAAATAATTTTACATCGACATCAACCCCCAAAATATAAAACACACATGCATCATGGGTGGCATAATATCAAAAAAAAATATCATTTGTCAAACCATTACAAGTATTAATCTTAAAACACCATTCCCATAAGAAATTGAAAACATGAATAATCCTAGAAATGGTGACAAAACCCAAAAATAAAAAACACCAAATTCATACATTGTGATTGTGAATTCACTTCAAGACGAGTCAGAGTAAAAATAGAAGGTTGCACATACAAATTAGCTATTGTTGCAAATATCTTGAATAAATTTAATATAATTATTTAAAAAATTAATTTAATCTTAATATGTAAATGGCATTAAGAAAAGTAGTCAAAGACTCAATTAGTGAGTTTACCATGTTTTTTAAATGCAATCATTTGGACAACAAAGTTCTTAGATAATTTTTCAGATTTACTTCATTTTTTCAATCTCTTTAAATTTAATGGCTATGGTTTAAAAAGTAAGTTAAATAACATAAGTTTTCTCAAAAGAAAAGCATTTTTCAACAAATATATATTTTTTCTTTCTAAATTCTAAGAACAATATTAATTGTGTCATATTATCATGTACTTCAATATTTAGTTGGATTGGATCAACTAATTCACCAACTTTAAAACAATGAATTCACCTGTTTTAAATTTTTTTAATAAAAGTGGAGAACCACTAATTTTATTAATATTTATAATTTTTATACAACCCGATTCAAAGAGCACTGATAGGAAAGAACCAAGCAAAGAAAACCTCCGGTCTAGCTGCCAGTTACAATCGAAGATGTGAAGAGAATAACCCAACTAGCCCCAAAATAACCCAAAAAAAACCATACGGGCCAACAAAGCCATTTACATCAGAAAAAACACATCCCCCCCAGAATATGTGAAGCTAATACAAAAACTATAAGAAGGTGAGTCTGAAACATCATGAGTGCAAAAACCAAGAATTGGAACTTTCCTTAGGAGGAGACAAAGCCTGGGAAGTCCTCTCATTCTAATCCTCTAGAACCACGACCTAAAGAGGCACAACTGCACTTGGAAGAGATATTACCACCTTCAACGAGTCAAGAAGAAAGTGAATACCTGAAAACACATTAACAACTGCGGCCAAGATATCTAGAGACACGTGATCTAAAAAAGCTACAAGAGTAAACATCGTGTCATCGTAAAGATTAGAAATCAAACCACCTCTTATAACTGAAAGTAGCTCACAGTGCCAGCCACTAGATAATAATTCAAAACAAGGTAAAAAACCACTATAAGGAAAAGCACCAAGCTCAAAATGATAAAGAAACAAAACATTATCCATATCAGAAACATAATAAAGAGAGGGATGAACGTATGCCTCCAATACTGCTCGAACCAAAGAAGTATCCAAAAGCATGTCCATACACACAGTAATAAAACGAGAAGCAACTTCAGCAAGAAAAATATTGGCATTCTCCACCAACCATCGTCTACCCACCACTTTGCGAAAAGAAAAAGAGAATTCCAAAGTATGAACTTTAAACAATCGACCAAGTTTCTCATCATAAAAAATGTGAGGATCCTAAAAATCACACTACTTAACAGGCAATAAAACTCTATTGCCAGCAACCTCCATCACCAAAAAACTACAAAGGCAAATAATGCATTCAACAGAACAAGCAAGCTTAAAAAGAAAAAATAAGCCATCATTAAATAAGAAGCCCATCCTCCGAATGAAAAAAGATATCAGATCAAAGATTGGCACGAGCTAATTCACAACAAACCGTACTAACAAGCTATCACCGGTCGCCACCTTTTAGAAAAAACAATCAAAACTTCCTCATTAAACCACAAGCATAACTTGCACATAATGTCCCATAATGAATGCAAGATATTCACATGAACCAAATCCCCATGGTTGTGTTAATAAGCATACCCAAATCGCCACCTCAAATTGAAAGCAATAAAGCAACAAAATTAATCATACGTGCAAGCCGCCACTGCAAGTGCAAAGGATAATCATTTAAAGATCAATTAAAAGAGAAACCTTGTAAACAACCAGTATCAATCAATTAGTATAGCACAAAGAAAAAGGCAATCAAGAGTAGTACGATGACCAGAGACAAACCAAGCTACCACAATGTTTTAAATTAAAAAGAAAAAATGCAGAAACCAAATAGTAATGTAACACGGGCAAGAAGCCCCATACATCCTCACACAAAGCTGCATAAAAAATCAAGACCAATACGACAACCCAAAAGATATACACCGACCAACACCGTGGTTAAAATTACAAGCAAGCATACAAAATTAATATGGTGATATAAACAAGACCAAGAAGGCCCTATACACCATCGCACTAAGCTGCATATATACTGGCAATCTCAAACAAGATGCGAGGTCGAGGCAAAACAAAAGAGTTTGCAGCAAGAACAACAAAATTATAATTTTGAAGGATGAGGAGGCAGACAACTCTCGTCAATATCAATCAAAGATTGAATATTTTCATTTAAGGTCTTATTTGCCAAGAAATCCGTAACTTTATTAGCTTCTCTATAACAATGAGAAATAGAGAAAGAACTAAAAAACTCGAGTTGCAATAGAACCTTGTCCAACCAATATTTTAAATGCCAAGAGTTAGAAGAGCGATTTGTGATCGCATAAAAGACCACTAATGAGTCTCCTTCTATCACCACATTTGAAATGTGTAATGAGAGAAGTAAATCAAGCCCACCAGATAGAGCATACAACTCTGCCACATTATTTGTCCCATCGGGAATACACTGACACTGTGCTTTGATGACTCTAGACTTATCATCAGAAACCACCACCCCAATGGTAGACTTCCCTGGATTGCCTTGAGAAGCCCCATCAAAATTTAATTTAAATTTGGAAGGAGGGGGGGGAACCAGACTACTTCTTTTCTGTTAAGTGGAGGAGACCTTTTCTTAGAAATGGCCCCTTGCATAGGAGGGAATTGCAAAGTCGGCCAATGCCTGATGACCCAACTATCCCATGAAGTAAAAGTACATTTAGGACTAAGACCCTTATAAATAAAGGCCAAAGCAGATTCTGAGATGGATTTCTCAATACAGAAGAGCACATCTGATAATGAGGAAGAGTGTTTCCTAAAAATTTTGTTATTTCTTTCCAGCCAAATCTTCCAAATCAGGATAGAAGGGGCAATTATCCATACACAAGCATAAAAGGAAGATGAACATAACAATGGCCAGCCCAAAAATTGAGGCCAAAGATCCCAATAAGTTTAGGTTTGGGTTTTACCATTATCCTTCACTATTTCTTAGGTAAAGAATATTTATCACAAGACAATCTTCCATTATATGGAATAATTTTTATAAATATTTTACAAATATTGTTATTTGTACTCTTTAATATAATAATTTTGCATTCAGGCATTTTTTTTTTTTTCATGATTATATACTTAAAAAATTGCTCTATATATTTAACATTTTTTTATCATATATAATTAATGTATATTCTTAAAATCGTCATTGCTTAACTAGAAATAATAAGGAAATCATGAATCCCTATTCTAGCTAAAGGATTCAAACAACAACAATAGAATAACACGATCAAAGCAATAAGGATGTAAAATATCAATTAAGACTCCCTATCCCATGACTACATATGGCTTCCATTGTTCTTCTCTTCTTCGTGGTATGATGGTTGTTAGGACCCGGAGGCAACTGAGAAGGGGGGGGGAGGTGAATCAGTTTTCAATTAAGTTCAACCCAAATATAACTTAATCAAACTTGATACTTAATACCGGTAAACTAAACTTAATTTTGGCTGACAAATTAGTAGTTAATATTAATACCAGTGAAACTCAATGCTTAAAATAGAAAGAGAAACAACATCCACAACACATAACACATAGATTTGTACGTGGAAATCCTGTAAGGGGAAAAACCACGGTGGGAAACCTTACCCACAATCAGATGATACTACTGCAGATAGTATATTTATACAAATAGGGTCTGCACATGCAGGAAAGCCAACCGCATAGAGCTCACTGCTCAATCACAAAATAGGAGTCACACTGACTACAATTGGATGGTTAAATCCAATGATAATGTATTGCTCAAAGTAGCATCTCCAATGTTGGATTTAGTACTGGTTAAGCTCTGATAATCACCTTCAAACCTTCCTTGAACCTTCTCTATGGTCTTCTCATATGATCTTCAATATTCACACATATCATGTTACAAAACCATATACCATATATCGTTATCTTCCTTCTCTCTATTACATCATCTCACAAATGAGATCTTACATATATACCAAAACCTAATACCAAATGTGTAGGTCGGCTTACCAAGAATATTAAAATTAAACCAATTACAAATAAGTCAAGATGTGATGCATCATGTCAGCTCAATACATTTACAATAATATCCAATTAATTAAATCATCTCCATAACGTGTCGTGCTGATCTGGAATATATAATGCATGTCGGTCCATAACCTAGACCAATTTGCTGGTAACAACAAATATGCCAACCCGATTAGACCAATAACCAAAATACCAAAACCAAGTGTCCAAACCATGTCTTCGACATAATCAAGTGATGTCCAGATGATAACAAGTCATCTTCAGTGCTGGTGAACAATATAACCTGCCGGTGAGCGATATATTAGTGACTGTGCATAAGTCATTGAACTTGCTAGTGAACATAATGTGCCGGTTCAACATAACCAAAGATCTCCAAAAGATAAGTGTTGATATCAATGACAAAACCAATGCAACACATCCATAATACTAACAATCTCCCCCTTTAGCATTGATGGCAACACAACATGGAAAAACATCTAAGTGCCAAAACAAAATGCCAAAAACCAAAGACCAACAATCTCCAGAATAGATAAAAAATAAATGCAGAGAGTGTATATATCTCCCCCAATGAATAATATTTTTCCATAGATATCTCTCCTCCTTTGACATCAAATGCCAAAGCAATTCAAATACCAGAACATATAACCTACTCATAAAACCAATTACAATAACCAATTGTTTTAACCAACTACTCCCCTTGAGAAATAGCTCACCTCTATCAAAGCCAGAAAAAGGTTTCTCTGTTAATTTTGTCGGTTTGATGCCAATCATCAATTGTCTAAGTCTCTACTGGTGAGGGTATTACCCCAAGATGCTCTCTGAGATATTCAAAAGTTTCCTTAGGCAAAGGCTTAGTAAAGATATCTGCAATCTGCTCTTTAGTATTCACATAAACCAATCTCACTTCTTTTGCTTCAACATTCTCTTTTAGAAAATTATATTTGATAGAAACGTGTTTATTCTTTGAGTGAAATACCGGATTCCTAGATATATCAATTGTTGTTGAATTATCACAATAAATGATTATAGGTTCTTTGCATTTTACCTTTATGTCCTTTAACATTTGTTTAATCCATAATACCTGAGTACAATTAGTTGTTGCTGCAACATATTCTGATTCTGCTGTTGATAATGATGTACAACTCTGTTTCTTGCTCAACCATGAAATCAATTTGCTACCAAGAAAGAATGCCCCGCCGGTGGTGCTCTTTCTATCATCTACATCTCCTGCCCAATTTACATCAGTGTATGCACATAAATCAAACTTTTCATCTTTAGGATACCATAAACCAAAATTTGTTGTGCCTTGTAGATATCGGAAAATCCTTTTTACTGTTAATCCATGATTTTCTTTAGGATTACTCTGAAATATTGAAACAATACATACTGCATTCATTATATCAAGTCTTGTTTTTTTTAAATACAACAAACCTCCAATCATAGATTTATATCTTGTCGGATTAACAGGAGCTGAATCATCCTTCAATGTCAATTTATCAGTTGTAGTCATAGGAGTACTTACCGGTTTGGAATTTTCCATACCAAATTTCTTCAGTAGTTCCTTCAAGTACTTTGTTTGACATATAAATATACCTTTATCAGTCTGTGAAATCTGCAATCCTAGGAAGAATTTTATCTCCCCAATAATAGACATTTCAAATTCTTCCTGCATCTTATTAGCAAAGTCTTTACATAATCCATCTTCTCGTCCAAAAATGATATCATCAACAAAAACTTCAATAACCAAGATGTCTTCATTAGTCACTTTGAAATATAAGTTGTTGTCAGCATTACCTTTAGTGCAACCAAGCTTCAAAAGATATTTGTCCAATCTAGCATACCAAGCTCTAGGAGCTTGCTTCAATCCATACAAAGCTTTCCTTAATCTGCAAACCATATCTTTATCATTTGTCAATGAAAATCCATCAGGTTGTTCAATGTAAACTTCCTCTTCAAGATCACCATTCAGAAATGCACATTTTACATCCATTTGATATACTTTATAGTTCTTGTGAGCTGCAAATGCAAGAAATAATCCGATTGCCTCAATTCTAGCTACCGGTGCAAAGGTTTCATTGTAATCAATTTCCTCTTTCTATGAATATCCTTTACACACTAATCTTGCTTTGTTTCTGATTACCTTACTATCTTCATTAAGTTTATTTTTGAATACCCATTTAGTTCCAATTACATTTTTGTCTTTAGGTCGGGGAACCAATGTCCATGTATTGTTCTTTTTAATTTGTTCTAATTCATCTTCCATAGCTTTAATCAAATGTTTATCTTCACATGCCTCAATAACAGATGCTGGTTCAATTTGAGAAATTTAACATACCTCTTCATTTGCCAGTCTTCCTCTTGTCATAATGCCTTGATACTTATTCCCAATTATCTGACTTTCAAAGTGATTCAGTCTTACATACCTGGGTGTGTTCACTTGTTGCTATTCTTCAGTCACTATGGAATTCTCTGATGATGTCGGTGTGACTGGATCAACATTCTGTACCGGTGTACTTTGTATAGGTTCATTTATGATCATCTCAATTGTTGGTTCAATATCCATAGATCTTGAATTTCCTCTAAATATGTTCATCTATCTTCACATTTGCACTCTCAATGATTTTCTGCAATCTTTTATTAAAACATCTATATGCCTTGCTCTTAGATGAATAACCAAGAAATATTCCTTCATCACTTCTAGGATCAAATTTACCAATATACTCATCTCTCCTAATGTAACATTTGCTTCCAAATATTCTGAAGTATTTAAGAGTAGGATTATTACCAAACCATAGTTCATAAGGGGTCTTACCAGTTTCACCTTTGATGTGAACTTTGTTAAAAGTGTAAACCGTTGTATTCACTGCTTCTCTCCAAGTGACTAATGAAGACATGCTGACAACAACTCCATTTTGCTGAGGTGTCCAGGGTGCTGATAGTTGTCTTCTAATTCCATTCACTTCACAAAATGTATTAAACTCCTTAGATGTAAATTCTCCTCCTTGATTTGATCTTAAACATTTGATTTTCTTACCGGTTTCATTGTCTACCATTGCCTTGAATAGTTTGAATTTCCCATAAGCTTCTGATTTCTCCTTGAGAAAAGTAACCCAACACATTCTAGAATAATCATCAATGATTAGCATAAAGTATCTATCTCCCTGTAGACTTCTTGTTCTTGTCGGACCACACAAGTCAGTATGAATTAAATCAAGAACATTATTAGATTTCTCATAAATACTTTTAAAAGTTGTTCTAACTTGCTTTCCCATTTGACATTTTTTACACACCGGTTTATGAGGTTTTACAATCTTAGGTAAATCCCTTACTACTTTAGATGAACTGATATTTATAATGCAATCAAAATTCACATGACAAAGTCTTATTCCATAACCAACTTTCATCAATATGTGCAATCAAGCATGTCTTTTCATTGTTATTCAAATGAAAGATATTATCTCTAGTCTGATTACCGGTTACAATCTGCAAACCAGTTCTATTCATGATTTTGCATTTACCATTCTTGAATTGTAACTGAAATCCTTTTTCAACTAATTGACCAACACTCAAAAGACTATGCTTCAAACCTTCAACATAATAAACGTTATCAGTATTGTGCTTACCATCAAAAGATATAGTGCATTTTCCTTTGATCAAACAAGCTTTATCATCCCCAAATCTTACTAGACCTCCATTGTATTCTTGAAAAGATAAGAATTTACTTTTATAACCAGTCATATGATGTGAACATTCAGAATCTATAATCCATTCATCCCTTTCTTCAATTTTAGCTGCCAGGGCCTGCTCTATCGGTGGAACAGTAGGTGTCGGTTGATATTTTTTAATTTAAACAAAAGCCCATCCATTGTCTGTCGGTTCTTCATCAGAATCATCAGTAACTCCTTCATCGACATAGTAACATGATTTGTCTTTATTCTTCTTAAATCTATATCTCTGATATTCAGGGTTAGGTTTATATGTCCTTTTAGCTTCTTCTCTCAATCTTGCATGTCTATCAGGACATCTAGATGCCATATGACCAACTTTATTACAGTTAAAACATTTAAATGGTACTTTACCTTCATACTTACTTCCAATAGGACCTTTAGGCATTTTCCTTGCAAATAGTGCTTCAAGTTCTTCCAATTCTTCATTTTCCTTTCTGATATTTTCAAGTTCCCTTGCTTAAAGTTCTTTCCAATCAGATTTGTCAGATGATGAGGATGATGCTTTGAAGGCTAAATCTGTCTTAATTGTAGCAACAAGACCAAATTCCTCAAGCTCAAATGCTGAAAGTTTTCCAACCAAGGTATCTCTAGATACTAATGTATTAGGCATTGTTCTCAACTCATTAATAACAGTTACTTTCATTTTGTATGCCGGTGGCAATGCTCTTAAAACTTTAGAAATAATTTCATCTTCACTCAAGGATCCTCCACAACATTGTATTCCCAAAACAATTTCATTAACCCTTTCCATAAAAGGAAAACTTCTTTCATCTTCTTCCATTTTCAGATTTTCATACTTGACCCGAAAGCATTCCAGTTTTGCAATTTTGACAGTGGTATCTCCTTTATTCAATGTCTCCAATTTATCCCAAATAGCTTTAGCAGTAGATCGGTCTAATAATCCCAAGATTTGCTGATCTGACAAGGTGCTCAAGAGTGCTTCTCTTTTTTGGAATCATTCTCTTGATCCTTACCCAATGTTGGTGGATTAGGTTGATTCGGTGTAGGACCAACATAGCCATTCTTTGTAACATCCCATATGTCTCTTCCAATGCAATTCAGATGTGTCTCCATTATGATCTTCCATATACCATAGTTAGTTCCATCAAGTTTCAGACTGTCCTTCCTGAAAAAGTTTGTTGCCATAGAATCTCCTCAAGTTGTTAAACTTCTGCCAAAAGAGGACTTGGCTCTGATACCAATTGTTAGGACCCGAAGGCAACTGAGAGGGGGGTGAATCAATTGTCAATTAATTTCAACCCAAATATAACTTAATCAAACTTGATACTTAATACCGGTAAACTAAACTTAATGTCGGTTGATAGATTAGCAGTTAATATTAATACTGGTGAAACTCAATGCATAAAACAGAAAGAGAAACGACATCCACAATACATAACACATAGATTTGTACGTGGAAACCCTATAAGGCGAAAAACCATGGTGAGAAACCTTACCCACAATCATATGATACTACTGCAGATAGTATGTGTATACAAATGGGGTCTGCACATGCAGAAAGGCCAACCACCTAGAGCTCACTGCTCAATCACAAAATAGGAGTCACACTGACTACAATTGGATGGTTAAATCCAATGATAATGTATAGCTCAAAGTAGCATCTCCAATGCTGGATTCAATACCGGTTAAACTCTGATAATCACCTTCAAACTTTCCTTGAACCTTCTCTATGGTCTTCTCATATGATCTTCAATATTCACACATACCATGTTACAAAACCATATACCATATATCGTTATCTTCCTTCTCTCTATTACATCATCTCACAAATGAGATCTTACATATATACCAAAACCTAAGACCAAATGTATAGGTCGGCTTTCCAAGAATATTACAATTAAACCAATTACAAATAAGTCAAGATGTGATGCATCATGTCGGCTCAATACATTTACAACAATATCCAATTAATTAAATCATCTCCATAACGTGTCGTGCTGATCTGAAATAGATAATGCATGTCGGTCCATAACCTAGACCAATTTGCCAGTAACAACAAATATGTCAACCTGATTAGACCAATAACCAAAATACCAAAACCAAGTGTCCAAACCATGTCTTCAACATAATCAAGTGATCTCCAGATGATAACTAATTATCTTCAGTGTCGGTGAACAATATAACCAGCCGATGAGCGATATACCGGTGACTGTGCATAAGTCACTGAACTTGCCGGTGAACATAATGTGGCGGTTCAACATAACCAAATATCTCCAGAAGATAAGTGTTGACATCAATGACAAAACCAATGCAACACATCCATAATACCAACAATGGCTCTGACAACCTGCAATTGCCACAAAGATTCGAAGTTCGTGATTGTTGAAAATGGAGATTGAATGCCAAATTTATAGATTTTTGGAGAGGATTGATTGAGAGGTGGAATAGATTGATCAAGAGGTGGAACTCAGGTGAGCTCACATGTTGATTGATAGTTGAATTGTTGATTTGGAGGTGGAACATAATAGATTGAATAGTTAATTGAGTTAACTAATTGAGAAAAAAGCTGACTGGAATATTAAAAAAGAAGGATCGGAGGATAATTAAAGAATGATGTAATTAATCAATTAAAATAGATTGAATAGCTAACTGGTTGAAATCTTTTTGGGAAAAAACAAAGTGGAAGATAGAAATAGAGATTGAAAAGATAATGATTAAATTAATTAATTAATTAATTGAATTAATTAATTTAGCATGTGCTTGCACTTTGACTTTGATTTTCAATTTAATCTTTACATGAGATTTAATCCAAATATTGAATTTATTTTAAATTCAATTTTTTATTTGAATATATTTAGAACTTGACTTTGATTTTCAATTTGATTTTTGAAATCATGCACATGTATTTAAAATTAGAAGAATATGAATTTGAATTTGGATTTGGAGAATCAATGAAATTAGAAGAATTAATGAAATTAGAAGAAATTTGAATTTCGGGATTTGGAATTGAAGAATTAATTAGCTAATTAAATAATTTAAAGAAACTATTTAATTATTTAGAAATTGAATTTAAATAAATAATAAAGATTATTTAAATTAAAGGATTAATAATCATAATTAATTAAATAATAAATATTTAATTAACATTAGAAAATGATTTAAATAATTAAATGATGATAGAATAGAAATTGGAATAGTTAATAAGTTATGAGGAAATATGAAATTTGAAGAATAAGATTAATTAAATAATTAAAGAATTAAAGAATTATTTAACTAATTTAGACGAATAATTAGTACATGATCAATGAGACATTTTTAGGTGTCTACATTTGCCCCTCTTTGAGACAATGTCAGAATGACTTTGTTTCAAAGAAAACAATTTTCTTTTGCCCTAGTATGCCCCGGTGACGCTTAGGGTGTAAGTATGCCCCCTTGGAAAAAGTGGTCGAAAAATTATGGAACTGAGACCATTTTTTCGATAGCATGCTAGTGAGCAATTGTGTGAAGTTTCATGTGATTTTGAGTCCATTTGACTGACCTACAAGTGTTTTGAAGTTCAGGGGGATCACGGTCGTCAGAGTGAGAAAACCCTAATTTTGAGCTATAAATAGTGAATTTGACCTTCCATTTGCTCATTTGTATTGTTTTGAGTTCTTTGAGATTGTTGCGAATTTAGTACTTTCTTGCGAGTGTTTGATCATCATGGCTAACATTAGGGCACGACAACACTTGTCCAAGCAAGAAGGTTCGTATCAGAGACCACCTGGGACGGGCGACATGGTATGTATCCAAATTTTTGCTCAATTTATTGCTTGTTTTTGTCATTTTAAATTTTTTTTTCCAAAGTCTTGATCTTTTTAGCTTTACGCATACGTATGTCGATTTTTATGCAATCGTGCTAAGTGTAACGCATTAGTCTTTATTGTTATACAATAGTATAAATGTACTGCATAAGTTTGAAATGTTACGCAAAAGACTATCATTTCACGCATTGGTTTGTATTCTCGCACATTCATGATAACTAGTACGCATTCACTTTAAATGTACCGCATTAGTATTAAATGTAACACATGCTCTGTAAATGTTACGCATCTGTTACAAAGAGGTGTTTTCTTGTCATGCGTATAATGTTTTTTTCTCGTGAAGTACTGTATCTAAGATTTTCATCATTTTTGTTGTGTAGGAGAATACTGGAGTGCTATACTACCGACAAAGTAGACCCAGTGGTCTCGATCTTCAAGATCTGTTACTTGATAAGGAGGTTGCTCACATCCGACATATGGGTTTGTATCATGTTTTACATTTGCCAAATATTACGGCCAATAGGGCCTTGATCACTGCATTAGTTGAGCGGTGGCATTCTGAGACGTGTACATTCCATCTTCCTATTGATGAGTCATCTATTATATTAGAGGATGTCTGGCGAAGACTTCATATTCCCATTCATGGAGATAGAGTTGTATATGATCATGATGATGGTATCGTAGGACTGTGTGCCCTTTTGGAGTGTGACGAGAAGGACTTACAGATATATGGTCATTATGATATACCATGGGCTCGTTTAGACTATGATGATCTCAGTGTAGTATTGTAGGTCGTGTGCTCATTCTTGATAGGAGAGGTCACAGATTCCTAGTTGGATGGGGCAAATTCCTTCACAATATGATTGTTCATCAGCGTGTGCATGCTTGGGGTCCTTGTCTTTTAGCAATGGTTTATTACCAGATGCACAACATTGTTTACTTGAGATACAGATCTGTCAATTGTGGTGTTACATTGCTCCAGAGTTGGGCTTGGGAGCACATTTCTCTCTCGAGGCCAGTTATTCATGTTGACTTGTGTGGAGGAGCCATATGCTTATAGATATACACCCGAGATTAGACACAAGGGCTCAGGTAACACATTGTATTGGTGACATCAACTTGACATCTTGCAACATTTCATTTGGAGACCTTACTTGGATTGCCCTAGTTGGGAAAATGATGCTCAACATTTACCATTTTGCAGACATCAGAGATATCTCATTGGGAGGACTGTAGAGACGCAGAGGATCATTGAGATGTACCTACCAGGATGTGTACTTAGGTAGTTTGGAGAGGTACAAGGAGTACCTACTGTCATAGTTTATTCTCCTCGTGTTTCTCGTGAGGTTTCAGATTGGGGTGCTTATATACAACTGCATGTGGCTACTATAGAGTTTGATGCACTTCAGGCCTTACAGTGGGGTTGGAGGGAAGGTGTTGCAGATCCAGGGATGACACCTCAATATGATGCATGGTGGGACAAACATCGGCCTATTCCACTTACTAATCTGACAGTTCCATCACACCTCAGCAAATATGTCATCCGAGACAATAGAGGAAGGTTGATAGGGAGATGATGGAGGAGATGAGGGCAAAGGAGGAGATGAGGAGGGTGTTGCAGATGAGGAGGGAGATGAGGACATAGACATCAGTGGAGACACTGAGTCGAGCAGTAGCGGAGACGATGATGATTTGACATCAGGATCATTGAGCAACGAGGATGGGGATGACATGGATATGCCTGAGTTAGAGGATGCACCAGTTGTAGAGGGTGGTGAGGATGGAGGATAGGGTGGTGACAGGGATGATGATGATCCAAAGATTCTCAAAGCATAGATTCAGAGCTTAGAGGATGAGGTGGCAAGATTGAGGGAGCGACAAGGTGCTGAGCGGGATCTATTCCGCAGGGATTATGGTGCTCTAGAGAGGGAGAGAAACCAAATAGCTAGTGAGAGAGATCGTCTCTAGAGGGAGAGAGATGATGCAGTGAGGTGGATGTAGTTGGTCGAGACCTCATATGACTAGCATTTTGCTTTGGGTACAGATGTACGCTCATAGTCCGATAGACTTTACTACGTTGCACAAGAGGCCTTGTATTATAGACAACTCTATCATGGTGTTGTTCCTGAGGCACAAAGAGCTCCTAACTTTAGTGAGTTTAGAGGCCATTCGGGTTCTAGTAGGTCCACTTCATGGAGGAATAGTAGTAGTAGTGTTATGGGTCCACCTTGGACATCTTTGGGACATCCGAGGGCAGGATCTAGCAAGCAGGATCCACCTAGAGACAGAGGCAGTGTTGGTTGAGACATTGAGATCATGTTATCTGAGCCTTATAGCATTTTATGATGATTGTATTTTGACACATTACCATTTTGAGTTATAGATATGATATGCAGTTTTTTGGCGGCGATCTATTATGCTTTGCATTCTTTATATGATGTATGATTATGTGTGTTATGTGATGCATGTCTATATATGATTTATGGATGATTTCTATATGTTTTAATGCAATGATTTAAATAATTAATGAATTATATGAATGCAACTTTAAATGAATTAATGCAATCTATACTATATGAATGCAATTTAAACTATATGAATATGATTTAATGAATGCAATATGTAATATGTAATTAATCTAAAAGGAATGCAATCTATATTGTATGAATGTAACCTAGAATGAATGCAATCTATATTGTATGAATGTAACCTAGAATGAATGTAATCTATGCAATTTTTTGTTTGTTTGATAATGTCAGAATATTGCTTTATCTCTTTTGACTCAGATATAGTTTTGAAGAAGTATTTGTAAGATGAAAAAGAGAATAGATTGATAAAAGAATAATGTTAGATGATAGAAAATAATTCAGAAAAAGAGATGATGAGAAAAGAATCAACAAACTACAAATAAGCAAATGAGATGAAATGAGAATGATTGATTCATGAACTTGTGTCATTATTCATAACACAATATATATTCATCACTGAGCCTTATTATGGAACAATGGAGCTTAGAACATCAAGGTATAAGGAACCAATATGTAAAGATAACTCATTGAAGAAACAAACACATAGTAGACAAGGAGTGAACCCTTCATTCTGGGAATTACGCTAGGGGTCGAGGTATGTGTGACATTCACAAGCTGAATGCTCCTATCACAGACACCCGCTAGAGAAATTGTCGTAGAACTTCAATGGTTCACACCACAAACAACAAACAAAGAAAAAGATAATGCCCATCATGGCTCCTCGGGTCACTTGTGGACATATCTAAGTAGCATAGGAACATAATCTATTGCCAAATGATAAAAGCTAGAGACTGACTTGGACAAAATTCAATAGCTATACTAATATGTGCCATCATTATCAGTTGCTTGATGTGATGGTTGATAATGTCTGATCTCAGAAAGTGTGGATCCCATTTAAGACTAACCTGTCTGATTTCGAGTGTATCCATCTCTGTTCAAGACAAGATAATGATCACTTGATATGGATATTGATACGATTGATAAGATAGTTTGATCAGTTGATTGCAGATGTTTTACTAGATAGTTATATCCTTTGTTAACTTTGTGCAAAGTGTTTGCCGGATATTTGCTAGGGTGTTTGATTCTTGTGAGACATTTTGTTGCAATTTTGATTGATTTTTCCAGGATCGTATTTGAATTTTTTGGATTTTGTGGATTGATATTTGAATGTTTTTGGTAGATTCTCTGATCATATGTGAATGTTTTTGATATTTTTTCAGGACTTTATCTAATTTTTATGATTTTGCGCTTTTCAATGTTTTTGGATATTTTCAAGACTTTATGTGCTTTTTTAGGATTTTGTGCTTTTCAATGTTTTTGAATTTTTGTGTTTCTCAATGTTTTTGGATTTTTTTAGGACTTTATATGATTTTTAATGATTTTTTCATCAATGCCCCCAATATGCAGACCTATATGACATGATGATCTGCAGAATGCATGTGGAGACAATGAAGTTTTGACATGACTTATGTTAATGCAATATGCATGATGAAGATGCATTTTCTATTCGAACAAGGATGACTATGTTTGTTTAGCATTTTATAATACACCAATTGAATTGGAGGTACAATTTTTTTTATAGATAAGCGGTCAATCGATCCTTAAGGTCCCTTGGAACATCCAAATTAACACACTTAGTGACTACGATTTACGAATGGAGACGTGGAAAACTTCCCCATTAAATCTTGAAACTTTGATCTTCTTTTGTCCATGTGTGTGGAAATGATTTAATTCCTTCTCTTATGTTCACTAAAGATCCTTAGCATCATATATGACTAGCTACATGGATTATTCTAACTTCAAAAGAATCCCGAATAGAACCTCGTTGCCAGCAAGCTTTTAGAGCTTCGACGAGGTTATACACTGTAATTTCTCGAATATTTCTCCATTGTCAGCAGACGTCCATAGCCTTGATGGAGTTACTTCCATGTTCCCATAGTCAAGCTTTTCGTCGCACTTGCATGCATGATATTTCAGTTATATAGCATTGCTCTTTTGCCTTGAGATGGATATTTGGCAAAACACTTTTTCTTTTATATTTTATTGCCTCGACTTGTAAGTAATGAAACCCACATGGGTGTGACAATTACAGCTACGCTGAAGTAGAATATTGGATTTTTCACTAGTCATATGATCAACTAGGTTTCTAGAATGAATTATAGATTTTGTTAATGTGTTTGAGATATAGCAATTGATAGATTTTGGGTTAACAAGACTCAAATAGTGAAATCATTACCCAACCAAAGGTAAATCGCCGTCACAGGGTCATGTTGAAAATGAATTACCTTAGTATCTCAAATGCTTTATGTCTGAATATCTAAGAAAGTAGGGGACCCTTGTTTCTCTTTGTAATGGAGGGAAAATGATGAGTGATGGATCAAGAAGAAAATAACCCTTTCCCTCAAAGAGAGATAAGAGTTTCACTATTGATTATCCTTCAAGAACTTTTCACCATTACATTAGGAAGATAAGGGATGAGATAATTCACTAGATTCAATCTCCACACAAAGATGATAGATGAAATTTTGAATGAATTGAGAATGTTAGGATAATCCCCTCTTCCTTTGTTTGAAATGGAAAGGAATTGATTAAATTATGTAGTGCAAAAGTGACAAAGAATCGATTATAACTTGAGATCGGAATATGGGATGAAGTTGTGCACTTTGATTTGGTAGTAAAATGTCGAGACGAAGTCGCCCTATGAATTTGATGAAAAGTTGTTCGGACCGTGGCGGGAATGTACATGGTCCTCTGAAAAATCCGCGAAATGAAGTGGGTTTTTTCGCCTCTGCAAATGAAGCTTGAATCTGAAAGTACAACAACGCACCTACAACCTACACATAGAAAAGAGAGGGAAATGTGTTGGGATTGGGGGTTTGCCTTTAGATCAAACCCCAATTTTGGAATTAACCAAGTAATGAAAGAAAGTACTTGCAAGTAGATGCAAATGAAAGACTGAATTGTAAATCACCTCAAGGGAGGTTATAGTAGCAATGTTAATAGAAATGTTTGTGTGGAATTGAATTTTGAAAGGGATCTCCTCTTCAATGGTTGAATTCTTGACTTGAATGCAACACCTAGCCTTGAAGGGAGACTTGATAACGCTCAATGTTGGAAAAGAATGCTTGACGCTTATGCAACTTGAGTCTCTCCAACTTCTACCTATTCAACTTATTCTTCTTCCACTTATGCAAATGAGACGACAAATTCCCCTTAAATACATTAGTATATTTGAATTTTGTCACAGGCTGACATCAAGGGAGTTTCCCGCCCGAGGCACAACCCACAAGGCATGCTCTAGGAAGGGCCCTGCCCTAAAAAAGGGGCGCCACGCCCCTATCCAAGGGGGGACAATGGTGCCACGCCCATGTCCTGCCCCTTTATCCAGGGTAGAATACAGTCGGGGTGATGTAGAGGCCAAGGAAAAAGCTATTTTTGCAAGCCGAGCACTCTTCGGTCTTCGATCAGGCTAGAGGATTCGAGTTCACATATGTGAGGACCCTAATGCAATTGTAAATTGATAGGGTCACAATTTTATGACACTACATTTAACCCCCACTTTAGTGGGAGTATAAGAATATGCCAATACTGTCAGTAAAGTACAAGGAAATAAGATTGAAAATTTTTTACCATGTCAAGGAGGCAAGATGCGCCAAGCCCCTAGTCGACTTAGGATCTTACAACTTCGATTGACATAGTAAAAGGGAAGATCGAGAAGGGGAGAACCATGACTGCAAGTAGAAAAGTTACCTTCACTATGAGTCATGAAAGCAAAGATACTAAAGATTACAAAGCAAAACAAAGTTCATTAAGTAATTCTAAGTATCACAAGAAGGAAAGTCTGAGCGGAGTGTATGCCCCCATGTTAAAGAGATCGCACACACCTTATTGGGAGAGATTTATTTAAGGTAGGATACACCCAAGAGAGAGAGAAGAGAGGGAGCGTGTCATCACAAGTATTTAGCCCCCAATCGAGGTATAAATCCAAGGATAATGAACACAAAACATGAGGTAGTGTTGCTTTCCTCGGGGTCAGTATGTTGTATGATAACTCATGTATATCATATATGTATATACATATAATAATTTTCATTACCCAAAGAAGGAAACTACCTTAGAAGAAAGGGAAGAGAAGATGTCTTTTGAGTCAACATGAAAGAGACCAAGAAAAGATCTCAATGTTGTGCATCGTCCCCAAGTAGAAATTAAGGGAATAATAGAAGAACAGGGATACACATAGAAGAATGGTCACAAAAAGAGAAAGAAAGGAGAGAGAGAGAGAGAGAGAGATCTACAGTGGCAGTAATGCTAATCTAGCATGACATCCGCCTCCCAATCTTGCTAATCACTATTTCGGGAAGGCGAGAAACATGCCAGAGGAGCGATATCGAGCACAACAGATGGAGCTATCACAAGATCCAAACAAGGACTATGCTCATGTTGTAAGTCACTTTGTTCGATTCTGGGAGCTAGGATTAAAGTTTGTAAAAACTCAGTTGATAAATGTTTGTCCACATCAACATACTCATATGCACTATCAGAAGCATTAGGAGTTGGATTACCATTATGAATAACATTTTCACTCATTTCTTCATCAAAGTTTAGAGAAAGAGGAGCAAGAACATGAATAGGAGTAAAACCATCACATGTTGTATGCAACTTATGATTTGGAGATGTTGGTTGAACATATTGCTTAAGATAAAAGGGAATCATGTCAATTGTTGGAGTTTGAGGAGACTGGGTATTTTGAGGGATAACTTCACGAGCTCGAACACGACATCTTCATCAGTGTTCTCTCGCACAATGATTTCGTCGAGTCTTAGTGGAAGGATGAGAAGAAGGAGGAACACTTAAAAAGTAGGAATGGTTCTCTCCTTCATAGTGGAAGGTTTAGGTTGATGTCTTTTTGGTTGAACAATGGGAGAAGCAGGCCTCTTTTCTCGATAAGGGGAAGGAGGTGGAACTTTGCCATAGAAAGGAGGAATATTAGGTGTAGGGAGGAGACCAAGTCCATCATGAGGAGGAGGTATGGGTCTAACCTTAGGAGGAACATTGTTATTCTTCTTAAGAGAAGGTAAAGTCACATCCATAAGAGTAGGTGGACAATTTTCCTTAGGAGGGAGATTAGTTCTATCTGAGAGAGGAAGAAGCTCATCTTGAAGAATAATAGGAATGTCAAGTTTGAAATTGTTTAGGCCAAAAGATATCAATAGGAACACCAGGGCTTCTTTCGGATGGACAAAACAAGCTATGGTTCACGGTTATTATTTCTCCATTGTGAGGAAATTTAAGACACTTGTGGATTGGAGAAGCAATAGCCTTCATGGAAGATAGCCAAGGATAGCCCAGCTTCACATGGAATTTCTCAGAAGAAGGTATGATAACAAAGTCAACATCCAAGGATTTACTATGAACTTCAATAGGAAGGGTGATGGAACCAATGGTAGGACAAGAGAAACCATAAAATAACTTCACAACTACATTAGAAGCATCATATAGTGGTTTATGCAATTGTAAAGTGAAAAGATACTCTTTAGTTATGGCATTAACCATGCAAGAGGGATCAATCAAGGCACCATGGCAAGGGATATCCTTAACATTTGCAACTATGTATAAAGGGTTATCTGGTCCTCTAATGGTCTCACTAGGGTCAAATGCAATACAAGGATCCTTAGGCATATCTTGTGTTTCTACCATATTAACCAAGTTTAGAGCCATACATATGAATACTTCAGAAGTAAGAGAATTAGGAACGATCTTAATAACATTAGAGGTATGAGATGGCAAGGGATTAGTGAAAATCTTAAGAGTTTTATTAGGAGGAGAAACTAATTTATTCCCTTTATCATTCACACCTTCCACAAATACAATATTATTATCAATCAAGTCTTGAACCTTATTTTTCAATGCAAAACATTTCTCAGTATCATGACCAGGTTGACGATGAAGTTGGCAAAAAGAATTGTTATCAAAATAAGGAGATGCAAGTTTGGAAGGATAAACTTGTTTTATAGGAGGAAGTTTGATAACATTTCTATGAAATAACTGAGACATATACAGAGATTCATTTAAAGGAGTAAATTGTCTCTCTTTGGAAAAATTTAGAAATAGGAGGCACACCTGTTGTAGCATTCACATGGTTGTTGTTGATTGGATCATTGGACTTGATGAAGATTTTTGTTGGTTTGAACTTCGCAAATGGTTTTTGAACACTCTCCCCCTTATCACTCGGAGCCACAAGAGTGGATTGCTCCATTTGACTCATAGCCAGTTGATAATTGTGGAGTGTTGCGCACAACTACGGAAAAGAAGAAAACTCAGACAAAAGAAGCTTTTCCCTAATATATTTTTGTAAATTAGAAATACAAATTCTTTGAATATCATTATCAGGCACATGAAAAAAAAATTGAGCATACAAATTCTTATATCTACCAATGAAATCAGTTACTTTTTCTTTAATACCTTGTTTACAATGCATTAAATTAATCAAAGTGATTTTAGGACCAATGTTGTTTTGAAATTGTTCGATGAAAGCATTTGCTAGTTGTTGAAATGAAGTGATAGAATAAGAAGACAAAGAGAAATACCATTGTAAGGCCTTATCTCTTAGTGTTCTTGTAAACAATTTTGAAAGCAATCTTTGATCATAAGCAAAATCAGTACACAAGGTTTGAAATGTTTTGACATTCATAAGAGGATCACCTTTTCCATTATAGAGTTCCAATTGAGGGATCTCAATATGTTTAGGTGGCACGACTTTAATAATATCAAGAGAAAGTGGGCTCGCAACATCAAAGGTGGGCACACTAAACTTGGATTGACTCATGAAACCAATTTGTTTTTGTAAAGAAGACACGATTTGAGCAAGATTGTTAATTGTCATTTCGGTAGAAGAATTCATGTTAGACATAGGTGATTGAGAAGGTGGTGTGATGTTGTTGAAAGAAGGCATGGACTGAGAATAAGGTGGTGGGACACTATGATAAGTAGGCATTGGTGATGATTGGGTAGGAAAAGGGACACTTAAAAGAGGAATAAAGTTGTTGAAGGAATTGCCCCCTTGTGTCACACTGATTGGTTGAGGAATAATAGGAATACTCATGGAAGACATAGGCATTGATGGAGGATTAAATGAAGAAGAGGGATTTCCCCCATGACCTATGGTTGTAGGAATGACATTTTGAGTTGAAGTAGTCATGATGTTAGATGTGAAAGTAGGAATACTAGTCATAGGATTGGTCAAAGGAATAGAGGAATTGACTTGTGTTGAAGGTTGTGAATAACCTAGGGTTTCGGCACAACTCTTGATAGGAATGACATTAGAATCAACAATATGTGCAATGCCACGCAATATATCAATTCCATTCTTATCACTTTGAAGCATGCGCTTAAGACCTTCAATTAATGAAAGAGCTTCACTATTAGGGTATTCTTGGGACATCCATTATTGAAAATTGTCCAATTGATTGTCCAATGTAGAAAGATGATATAAATAAACCCTAGTTAAAGCTTCTTCTGCATCATGAGATCTATCAATAGGCACATGATTAGGATGGGAAGAATTAGCATGATCCTCATTCAACAAGTCACCCAAATTAGCCTCCATCCCCTCGGTAATTAAACCTTGGGAAGCCTTAATTCTAATGCTTTGTCTAATGGGGATAGGATAGGTAGGACTGATACTTGTAAAACTCATGCACTAGAGGGAAAATTTGAATTTTGAATTGTGGAACAAAGCTTACAAAATTGAGTAATGCAAAATTCAAGAACATAATGATTACACAATTTGAACTTTGTTGGGGGAAGATGATGACACAATTTCCAAAAAGGAAAGGAAATTGGAATTTTAAAATTAGAATTTTTAAAATCAGGGCAGGCTATAATTAACCTCTTAATTTAAAAAAAATTCTCGAGAGTTGAAATGTTGAATTTTGAAGATATTCTCAATTCTAGAGGGATAAAAACCCGATAAAATCAGCCAATCTTCTGGATTTAGGCTATTAAATACAGTCATAACAGTCTCCCAATATTTCGGGAAAAAAGCCTAGGACCGTAGCGGAAAGCACATGGTCCGATCAACTTTTTTTGAAATTTTCAAGGATGGCTATTATGATGATTTAAAAGCTAACCCCAAAAAATTGGTGAATTTTATGATCTCTAGATGGGCGAAATGAAGGCACAAAGGTGAAAATAGGACCCTATTAGGGTTTTGAAGAAAAAGAGGAATTGAATTGCAATTTTGAAAGGGGTCAAACCTAATTGATAGGGACACCTTGAAAAATGTTTATAAATCTGAATGTAACTGAAATTGATTTGAAATTTACACAAAATCCAATTAATTTTAAAAATTAGAGTTTGATGACCTAACCACTTAATTTTGAAATTTGAATTTTGGGAAAAAGGGGGGAAATTGAAATTTTCAATTGTAGGATTGAAGACAAATATGAGAACAAGCAGAAATCTAAAAATTAAATTGAAATCCAATTTTTGCACAAGTTCAATATGATATTTGAAAATTAGTGTTTTAACAAGTAACCTCTTAATTTTGTAAATTTTAATTATAAATTGAACAAGACAATGACGGAATTGAATTTGACAAACAAAACAATTTTCAGATTTAAGATAACCACAAACAATTTTTTACAAATCACAAGTTCAATTTTAATTTAAAAAACTAGGGTTTTTAATGAATTAACCACTAAGTCGGTAGAAAGTTGACACTTGTAAATGAAAAATATGCAATGTTGTACAAAGGAAAGCATGCAAGATGTCGGGTTCACCAAAATGAAATGGAGGAGAATGATGAATGATGGATCAAGAAGAAAACAACCCTTTCCCTCAAAGAGAGATGAGAGTTTCACTATTGATTATCCTTCAAGCACTTTTCACCATTACATTAGGAAGATAAGGGATGAGATAATTCACTAGATTCAATCTCCACACAAAGATGATAGATTAAATTCTGAATGAATTGAGAATGTTAGGATGATCCCCCTTTTCTTTGTTTGAAATGGAAAGGAATTGATTAAATTATGTAGTGCAAAAGTGAAAGAATCGATTATAACTTGAGATCAGAATATGGGATGAAGTTGTGCACCTATATTTGGCAGTAAAATGTAGAGACCAAGTCACCCTGCGAATTTGAGGAAAAGTTGTCTGGACCGTGGCGGGAATGTACATGGTCTTCCGAAAAATCCACGAAATGAAAAGGGTTTTTCTGCCTCTGCAAATGAAGCCTGAATCCAAAAGTACAGTTGTGCACCTGCAACCTACACACAGAAAAGAGAGGGAAATGTGTTGGGATTGGGGGTTTGTCTTTAGGTCAAACCCCAATTTTGGAATTAACCAAGTATTGAAAGAAAGTACTTGCAAGTGGATGTAAATGAAAGACTGAATTGTAAATCAGCTCAAGGGAGGTTATAGTAGCAATGCCGATAAAAAATGCTTGTTTGGAATTGAATGTTGAAAGGGATCTCCTCTTCAATGGTTGAATCCTTGACTTGAATGCAACACCTAGCCTTGAAGGGAGACTTGAGAATGCTCAATGCTGGAAAAGAATGCTTGAATGCTTGAATGCTTGATCGCTTATGCAACTTGAATCTCTCTAACTTTGACCTATCTAGCTTATGCTTCTTCCACTTATGCAAATGAGAGGATGAATGCCCCTTAAATACATGTTAGTGGATTTAAATTTCATCATGGGTTGACATCGAGGGAGTTTCCCACCCAAGGCACAACCCACAAGGCATGCTCTAGGAAGGACCCTACCCCTTTCTTCAGGACAAAATGTTGTCGGGGTGATGCAGAGGCCAAGGAAGTAGCTTTTTTTGCAATCCAAGCACTTGTCAATCTCCAATCAGGCTAGAGGATTCGAGTTCACATGCATGAGGACCCTAATGTAGTCATAAATTGCTAGGGTTGCAATTTTATGATACTACACTCTTGAATGAAAATGGATGATAAACTTGGACAGTTGTCTTGTGCTATTGATGTTGATACATGCTAATGTAGAAACTTTGTGAATGTGATTCATTTGAAAAATAAACTATATGTGATGCAATGCTTTTTAATAAAATAAGATGCAATGTGGAAATTAAAACCTAAACTAACCTATCCCTTAGATGTAGTATCATTTATGGTGCATGTTGTTCATAGGTTCAAGAAGTGGATCTCCCTCCATGGTAGCCAAGTCATATGCTCTATTTCCTATGACCCTTGTTATGATGAAAGGACCTAGCTAGTTAGGTTCAAACTTCCCTAGCTTTTCACACTCTCCTAGGTTCCTTTGGTTCTCCTTGAGACCAAGATCTCCTACTTCAAAATTCCTTGGTCGTACTCATTTATTGTAACTCCTTCTTAGTCTATTTTGGTAGCCTTGCAAGTGATTTAAAGCAATTTGTCGATTTTCATCGAGCATTTAAATCTCTTGCAACGTTGCAACTCGATATTATTCCTCTGATATGATGTGTTTTAGGGAGACTCTTAAATATGGTAGTTCTATCTCAATAGGTAATATTGATTATGTACCATAGACCAATGAATAGGGTGTTGCTCTTGTAGGTGTGTGTACCCCTATTCTGTAAGCCCATAGAGTGGGATTTAACTGGAGATGTCAGTCTCATCCTGCATCAGTGACAGCTTTCTTCAGGATCTTCAATATTGTCTTGTTTTTTACCTCTGCTTGTCCATTACTTTGCAGATAATAGGGCATTGCAAATCTCTATTGTATCTGGAATTGTTCACACAGTTCACTCATTCCTTGATTCTTAAACGAACGTCCATTATCACTGATTATACATATTGGAATCCCGTACCGACAAATGATGTAGTTAAGCATGAATTTTTCTATTTGCTTACCAATGGTGTATGTTAGAGGAAATTCCTTGACCCGTTTGGTAAAATACTTAGTAGCCATTAAGATGAATTTGTGCCCATTGGATGAAGTAGGATTAACTTTACCAACAAGATCTAACCCCCATTGTGAAAATGGCTAGGGTATATGATAGGTTGGATATCCTGTGTCAGTGCATGAATGAGGTCCCCATGCACTTTGTAGACACCTAAAATTAATATTTAATTAATTTAAGCCTATCAACATAATTAATTGACTTTTAATTGTGTTATCCTTATTCCTCTAAGAATCAATTAAATCGAATTTAATTAATCCTGTCACTATTGTCCAATAATTAATTTATCAAATAAATAAATTATTCCCTTATTCCTCTAAAGTCCCCTCCAATAATTATTTCCTCTAAACCCACTCAGTTAATTAATTCTAATTAATTAACCTAGTCATGTGATTCCTACAAATCACTTTTCCTAATCCCACTTAGCCTAATTAATCCTTCTAGAATCTCTCATAATCATGATTATCATTATCCCTCAATTTTTTATTCCCACTCATGTCACATCAACATTGAGTCTCTCAAAGAAATTCAAATTTATTTGAATCCCTCAATGCATCCTTATTTTGGAATTTTTAATTCCTCATGTTTGAAATTCAAATTTCTCCCCCCTTTTTCCAAAGGAATTTTATATTCCTATTTATTTTCCCAAGGCACCCTTGATTCATGCCTTCTATCTAAAATCAATCTCAACCCTTCATAATTAAATCAATATTGGCCCTCCATTGGCCTTCTCCAATCTATAAATTGGAGCCTATTCTCCTCACAAATCATCCACTTCTCATGCATTGTCATGCTGCTCTTTTCTCCTCTTCTTTCTCCAATCTTTCAATTCAAATCCATCCAAAGTCCATCCAATAATCCTATCAGATCCATTATTCTTGTTGAGCAAAGGAGATCAATCCACATCACAATCAAGTAAGCAGCACATCAAGTGGAGCATCAAGGGCGCATCCTCATCATCCACTTCATCAAGCTCAATCCGCGGGAGAGGTAAAAATAACAAGGTATAAGCTTTGTCTTTATGTTTTTATGTGGTTTTATGCATGTTTCATGTTTTAATATCTTTTAGTGTTTTGTTTGTACACTAACCACCTCAATCCAAAATGCGTTGGAAAGGGGATTCAGAGATCTAAAATGGGTTGTCTTTAGATTTTTCATATCTATTTTTAAAAAATATTTTAACATGTGCAAAGTCAACCCTTCTTTTTGAACTTTAGATTTCCATATTTTTAGCATATAAAATCAGTTTTTATCAAACGTTTTTTTGAAATTACTTAGAAAATCATAAGAAAACTGATTTTGCAATATTTTTTTTGGGCTAATCCTCTTGTGTTTGCAGCTTCTTTTCTTTCGAATGCCCAAGATTGATTATCACAAAAACTACTAATCCATCATTCTTGCAGGTTACCTAAGGAGATACAAGCAAACATTGTGTCCTTTTAATCATTTTCTTAGGCATCTAGATCTAATTAGGGGGAAAAATAGTCTTGTATTGAAGAGTCAAAGGGTAGGAGAGTATGCTCTTTCCTATCTAGGCAATCAGAAATCTAGACCCCTTTGGTTTTTTCTAATTTTATTGCTTGTGTTACCCTTAGCGAGCCTGCCCTCCCAACTTTCTCTTTGAGAAGGTAAGAGGGGAACGAACCAAGTGAGTACACCCGGACCTGGAGTTCCCAACTCACTATAATAAATAGGACATTGATGATGAAAGGGTCAATGGTTGGGGCTATATGAGAGTTCACTCTCACATTGGGTGCTTAGTAGGATCCGAGAGATCTCAATCACACTTGCGTGACTACTAAGTTCTTAGTGCTTCGTTGGGCTATAGGCCTCAATTGCACTTGTGCAACTATGAAGGGTAGCTCCTAATGGGAAGACATATTAAACACCTTGTACATAGTGGCCAAAAACCTTCTAGTCATTGGTGCAGGAGGTCGGACCTCTGAAGCCACCCATATTTTTACAGTCCTTAGTAGAGACACAAAGTTTTCCATGAGGAGTTTTCATGGGAATTGATGCTTGGCTGCCCTGAAGAAGTGAGTGTTGTGGAGGGGAGCCAGTGGGGTCAAGCATCTAAGTGTTCGCTTTGGGTAAGCGTAGCTGGGAAACCAGTTGGGATCCATTGACTATTTTTTTTTCTCCCCATAGGATATGTTGTGAAGGAGCATGAGTGTTTTTTGAGTCTAACTTCTTTTGACCATTGTGTTTTCTTTACTTAACATCTCTTTCCAAGTCCATCCCCCACAACCAATCAATCATCCCTCTTTCCAAATTCCATCTTGTCATCATCAAATATTTAATCCATTTCTATCTATCCAAGAAATTCTCCAATCCCCAATCCACTTTCATCCGCTCAAATAATCATCCTCCCTCAACCAATATTTTTTTCCAAATCATTCATCCAACTTTGGGTAGCATCCCCCTTTATTCTTCCTATTATCTATCCGCTCTTCCATAATCATTCTCCCTCTAATCCAATCAAATCTCCAAAATTCCAATCAATCAAATCCATCCATCTTCCTAATCCGATTATCAAATCCAATCCAATCAAACCAAGTCCTAATCCAAGGACTAATCCAATCCAATCCAATCCAATCAAATCAAATCAAATCAAATCAAATCAAATCCAAGGACTAATCCAATCCAATCCAATCCAATCCAATCCAATCCAATCCAATCCAATCAAATCAAATCAAATCAAATCCAACCTAATCCAATCCAATCCAATCCCATCTAATCCAATTCAATCCAATCCATTCAATCAATCATCCAATCAAATCAAATCTAATCTAATTCAATGCAAGCTAATCCAATCCAATCAAGTCCTAATCCAAGGACCAATCCAATCAAATCAAGTCCTAACCCAAGGACTCACCAGTTCCAATCCAAATCAAATCCAATCTAATTCTAATCAAATCTAATCCATCATCATTCAAAGCCAATTCCTAATCCTCATCTTCATTTAACATCATTTTCATAATCTTTCCCCTCCGAAACATATTCATCCAATTCCAATCTAATCCTTCACTCTCAACATGACTACCCAAAATTTCAAAGCTTGGTATGAGAAGATGCTCATGGAAGTTCACGAATCTTCCTACCAAGTTAATCCCATAATCTCCCACTCGCCTATCATACCTTCATCGATCCCATCTCAACACATTACACCCAATCCCAATCTATACCATACCTCTTATCCTTCCTCTACCTTCGACAAGGGAAATCCATCTTATTCCCCATCCATATCTCCATCTTATTCCCCATCCATATCTCCATATTATCCCTCATCCACATACTCCTCTAATCCAATATGTATACCTCAATCTCCCCCCTCATCTACATCCCAATCCCCATCCTTCGACAATGCATTCATTACCTCTACTCCCCATCCAAATCCTTTACTCTATAGTCCTCCAATCATTAATCCTAATTCCCCAATCCATTATCCTAATCCTCCATCCAATTCCAATCCCAATCCCAATCCCAATCCTCCATCTAATCTTAATCCTCCAAAATACTAATGTCCACATCCTCCAAATCCATCATCCATAATCTTATCCAAGACATGCTAGCAAAGGAGATAAAATCCTCACCTCAAAGAAAAGTGGCCAAGTCTCCTCAAGTCCTCCATCCCTTCATCCATATTGGGTCCTTACATCCCTCCATCCACCACTCCATCACCTCAAATAATCCCTAAGCAATATCAACAAGGCACACATCCTTGGATGCCTCCCAACACCCTCTTTCCACCATCCCATCCATAAAATCCATCAATCCTTCATCCTCATGCACCCATCCCATTTCTATTGAAAGCAATTTGGATGCCCAATCTAAAAAGCATAAAGCTCAAAATCCACAAAAATCAAAGGATCAACATGTCCTCTCAAAATGACATGCTCAAAAGAAAAATGTGATCCGAAAGAAAGAAAAATCAAAAAGGCCACAAAGGCCCCAAAAGAAAAAATCAAAAACTATGTGGATTCCCAAAGAAGAAATGCATCCCAAAGTAAAATCAAAATTGGCATCCAAACTTGCTGATCCAAAAGCTCCATCCATTCATAAGTCCTCCAATCCTCCACCTAATACTCCTCCATCTTCAAAATCCATTTTGGGTCCTTATGTCCCAAAATCCACCATCCCAACTCCTTCTATTTTAGGTCCTCATTTCCTAAAATCCACACTCTATCCCCCATCTAATCCGAAACACTCTCCTCCACTACTCCACCACCCTTCAAGGTGTGTGCCAATGTTGATCTTCCACAAATTATTCAAAACCCCATCCATTATCCACCATCAATTTTTCACAATCCCATTCCGTTAGTCCTATCCTTTCAAAATCCTTATCTTTCATCCCCTATCCATTTCATCTCCCCAATTATTGTTACTAACATCTATGAGCATACCTCCACTTCAAAGAAACACTAAGGGATACCATATATGTAACTAGATGCTTGAGTCCTCCCTTCCTCCACACATCCACTATCTTTCATATCTACTCATCCTCATCCTTATCCATCCAAACTATTCCAAAAATTCAAAAATAATTAAAATTCAAAAAAAAAAATCAAGAAAAATACAAAAAAAAAAAATTAAAAAAAAAATCATTTCATCCAATGGTGAAAATCACTTCTTTTGGCGCCTTGGGTACGTACCATGATGAAAACTTGGCAAACAAGCATCACGTGTAATCCCCTCATCCCCTTGCACTCTATAATTGGGGGCAAACTTCACCCACACAATCCTCCCATCCATCTGCATCCTATCTAAGTCCATTCTCCTTTCCTATCTTTGATCTTGACTATCATATCCATATCCTCCATCTCATATCCCTCATCCTATCAAAATAAATCCTCCATTCATATCTTTCATCTTGATCATATAAGAGGTAAAACAATGTATATGCATGCCTGCTTTAGAGCATTCAAGCCTTAATCCTCTACCATCCATATCCATTACACATTATCCTTCTACCTCATACATCTTTATCCACCATTCATTGCATCCTTAATTCCACTACCTCTAGTGTGGGGCATTGCACTCCTTTGCAGCATAGTCCTTGGGTCTCCATCACCCTAACCTCCATCCTTTATTCCTCCATTTCCTATCCATATCCATCCACTTATTCCCTCCATCTCCTATCCAAACAAATCCCTCATCCATCTATCCTCTTACCAATCCTTGGTTCTCCCTTGTCATTGGTTCCATTCAATCATATGCTATCCACCAATTCACCCGATCCTATCCAATTTCTAATCCAATCTTATATCATCCAATCATATTCTCCATCTCTTCCAATTCAAATCACATCCTATCCACCAATCCACCCCATCCTATCCAATTTCTAATCCAATCCTATCTCATCCAATCATATTCTCCATCTCTCCCAATTTAATCAATAATCCCAACCCCAATCCAATCCTACTCAATCATCCATCCCCCTTTTTCATCCTATATAATCATTTATTCTTATTCCAATCCTATCCAATCTGTCAAACTGAGCTTTCCCCATCTACCTGAGCTCGCACTGACTTGTGCCTAATCCAAGCACCCATCTATACTACGCTAATCAAATCCAAGTGGCAATCCTCTCACTTGCAGATCTTGCACATCCAACTTGTCTTTTGTCATCCGCCAATCAATCCATCACCTACCCATTGGGATGTATCCTTCCCTAGTCCGACAGTTTATCCAAATCCATGTCCTACTCATGGCAAGAGATGTCAGTTGGTCATGTGCATGTTGTTTGCATGCTTGAGCTTTTTGCTTTGTTTTCATCTTGTGTCCCAAGAATATACTTGTTCAGGATTGCCTTGATCATCCTATATCTTGGTATGTCTTGGCTGGTGTATAATGGGGCATAGTTTTCATGGCATGGTGTGTTTGAAGGTCTTCCTTGTATGAACCAACAACCCTGCATTAGTGTTTATCAACACTTGCATGATTATGTGCAAGGCATTCCTGTTCAACTGAGTGTCAGTCCACGCTTCAGATCTTCATATCATCCTAGTTCTTATAATCAGTGGTATAGAATATCCATGGCAACATCAAATCTAAGTTTTCTCTCTATACTTGGTCAACAAAAAATCCAATCCATTTATCATTTCTTTGTCTCATTTCATTCACAACGCTCTAACACATCCTAGTTCCCTCTTTCATTATCTTCATCCTTTCATCACTTATTCTTCTAATTCCTTTCGAGAGCACACTCGTGTTCTTCGAACCCGTATGTCCTCTTGAGGGGGCACACCACTGCTTCCTCGTCATCCTTACTCCTCATCATTCTTCCTCATCTCATGACTAGGGCATCATGCTACTAGTCCTTATCCTTCTCTTCATCATCTCATGACTGGGGCATCGTGATACTTGTCCTTATCCTTTTCTTCATCTCATAACTGGGGCATCATGCTACTAGTCCTTGTCCTTTTCTTCCTCATCTCATGATTGGGGCATCGTGCTACTAGTCCTTATCCTTTTCTTCATCTCATAACTGGGGTATCATGCTACTAGTCCTTATCCTTTTCTTCCATTATGTTTTATTCTTCTTTGATATAACATCATTTCATGATGCTATATCAAAGAGGGGCAAAATGTAGACACCTAAAATTAATATTTAATTAATTTAAGCCTATCAACATAATTAATTGACTTTAATTGTGTTATCCTCATTCCTCTCAGAATCAATTAGATCCAATTTAATTAATCCTATCACTATTGTCCAGTAATTAATTTATCAGATAAATTAATTATTCCCCTATTCCTTTAAAGTCCCCTCCAATAATTATTTCTTCTAAACCCACTTAGTTAATTAATTCTAATTAATTAACCTAGTCATGTGATTCCTACAAATCACTTTTCCTAATCCCACAACCTAATTAATCCTTCTAGAATCTCTCATAATCATGATTATCATTATCCCTCAATTTTTAATTCCCACTCATGTCACATCAACATTGAGTCTCTCAAAGAAATTCAAATTTCTTTGAATCCCTCAATGCATCCTTATTTTGGAATTTTTAATTCCTCATGTTTGAAATTCAAATTTCTCCCCCCTTTTTCCAAAGGAATTTTATATTCCTGTTTATTTTCCAAAGACACCCTTGATCCATGCCTTCTATCTAAAGTCAATCTCAACCCTTCATAATCAAATCAATCTTGGCCCTCCATTGGCCTTCTCCAATCTATAAATTGGAGCCTATTCTCCTCACAAATCATCCACTTCTCATGCATTGTCATGCTACTCTTTTCTCCTCTTCTTTCTCCAATCTTTCAATTCAAATCCATCCAAAGTCCATCCAATAATCCTATCAAAACCATTATTCTTGTTGAGCAAAGGAGATCAATCCACATCACAATCAAGCAAGCAACACATCAAGTGGAGCATCAAGGGCGCATCCTCATCATCCACTTCATCAAGCTCAATCCAAGGGAGAGGTAAAAATAGAAAGGTATAAGCTTTGTCTTTATGTTTTTATGTGGTTTTATGCATGTTTCATGTTTTAATATCTTTTAGTGTTTTGTTTGTGCACTAACCACCTCAATCCACCTTGCTGGTTTTTCCCCTCTTCACACTTGACATTGTCTACACTTCTATACATATTTGTAGGCATCCTTTTCCATAGGAGGCCAATAGTATCCAGTTCTTAGTAACTTCTTTGATAGTGCAGGGCCACTTGGATGTGCACCACAAATTCCATCATGTGCCTCTTTCAATGCAAGTTGCGCTTCTTCAAAATTAAGACATCAAAGAAGTGTCCCATCAAGGATCTTTTTGTACAATGTGTCAGCAATAATGGTATGTCTGGATGTTTGAACAATAAGAGTCTTCTTTTGATTTCTTGACAAATCAGGAGATATATATTGATTATGTGTATGTGTATATCTTGTTATACCATGGGGATTTAGGACCCACAATTACACATACATATTCTGATGAGGGAATCTTATATGCCAATACGATCAATTGTTCTACAATGAACTCGAACTGAGTTTCATGGTTAGGGAGGTCTAGGAGAGACCCTACTGTAGCCATGGCATCTGCTGCCTTATTCTGCATTCTTGGAATCTTCTCAAAAGTGATGTTACCGAAATGTTCTTCACAATCTTCTTCCATTTGTTTATAAGGCATCAGTTTATCATCTTTTGTGTTATAGTCATCATTGACTTGATTGACAATCAATTGTGAGTCACGATATACTTGTAATTATTTTATCCTCCACTGTATAGCGGTACAAAGTCCTATGATGAGAGCTTCATATTTATCTATATTGTTTGTACGAGGAAAATTGATTCTGAATGACTTCAAAATAGAATCACCTTGAGGGGTGATGAAGAGAATCCCAATCTTGCTCCATGATTTGTGTAATAACCATCAAAGTATAATTTTCAAGTGGTGGATGATGTCAATGTAAACACATATTCATCAGGAAAATCCACTAGTAGCGGGTGACTGTCTTGGAAGGGAGTTTTTTCTAATTGATATGCTATAATTTGCCCTTTGATTGCCTTTCTGTCCACATACTCTATGTCAAACTCACTTAAAATCATGACCCACTTGGCCAATCTTCCAATTAATGTTGCTCTTCTCGACAAATACTTGAGTGGATCAAATTGTGCTATGAGTTGAACTTTGTGACTTAGCATATAGTGTCTAAGCTTCTCGAATGCGATGATAACTGCTAGACATACTCGTTCTATAGGAGTGTAATTAAGCTCATATCCAATTAGGGTTCTACTTATATAGTAGATTGCTCTTTCCTTTCCTTGATCGTCATGTTGTGCCAAAAGGTCTCCCAAAGATGAGTTTGTGGCTGATATATACAGTAATAAAGGCTTTCCTTAAGTAGGTGGAACTAATACTGGAGTATTCAAAAGATAATCTTTTAAAGCTTGAAAATCTTCTTGGCACTATTCTATCCATTTGAAGGTAACTCCTTTTATGAGTAAATGCTGAAATGGGTGACATTTATCTGCTAGCTGTGCTATAAACCTTCTTATAGACTGAAATCTTTCTTGTAATCCTCTTAACTTCTTGAGTGTTGACGAAGGTTGCATCGCTTTGACTTTTGTTGGTGTAAAGTGGAAAATTGGATCCTAGTGGTTCCCCACCTAGGAGAGAGAAAGGAAACCACTAGGATGATTTTCACTAGGGAGAAAATTTACATTCAAAAGAGGGGCTTGAATCCACTAGATCCAAATCCAAGGGAACTAAGGATGTGAATACCAAGTGGATTGCAAGGATTGAAAATTAATTTGCCCTCTTTTGTAAATAGATAAGTTGACTTGTTGACTATGTAGAAAATGGAGATAAAATGGATGAAATAAGGAGCTACCGATTCAGGATCGCGCTGTAACTTTGGATATGAGATATTGAGACTAAAACAGATCTGCCCTGCAAATTTGGAGAAAAGTCATCGGGACTAGGTTGAAGTTGCACCTAGTCCTCTGAAAGATCCACACGCCGAAAAGGGTTTTTCTGTCTCTAAAAATGAAGCCTAAAACTGCAATTACAGTTGTGCACCTACAACCTACACACAAAAAAGAAGGGAAGAAGGGTTGTGGATAGGGGTTTGCCTCAGTCAACCCCGGTTGAGGAATCAACCTTGAAAGAAAGTAATTGCAAATACTTAAATGTAAATAATGGAAATGTAAACCTTGTAGATCTGCAATTTGTTGATGATGATTGCTTTGCTTCTTGAATGTAATCACAAGTATTGCATGAAATGGCATGTAACATGACAAAACCCTAACACACACACATGCTTGCAAATGAATGTTGTAATGTTTCTCCAATGGATGAATGGAGAAGACACATGAATAAGAAGACTTGATGGATGCTTGAACACTTGAATGCTTGATGACGATAATAGAGACCTTTCGCTTGTTTACCCAATTTTTGCCAATATTCTCTCCTCTTAAATGAGGGAATTAAGTATCCTTTTATACATGCCTAAGATGACTAATTTTCATCTCATCGAAGGCTGATGTAGGAGAATTTAAGTCCCCAAAAAGACAATTATGTTCAAGAGCCGGATGGACCCATCTTAGGGCCACCCTAAGAGGGAGGATAGGGGTGCCACACCCCTATCCAAGGGGGAAAGGGGCACCACGCCCCTGTATTAAGGGGGATAGGGGTACCACTCCCCTATCCTATCTTATTTTAGGGCTTGGGTAGGGTCACAAGGTGGCACAAGAGCTAAAAAAGGAGGAGGTTCAAAAGGATGATACAAAGAGGGGTCCCAATTGAGTAGGGAGATGCAGTTGCAAAGGTGAGGGCCTAAAATGCGGTCAAAATTGTAAGGGTCACAATTTTATGACGTTACATCTGGATCTACCTCAATTCCTATGTTAGAAACAATAAAGCCTAGAAGTTTTCCAGTTGTGACACCGAACACACACTTCTTTGGATTTAATCTGAGACTGCATTATTCTAATCGATCAAATATCTTAGCAAGGACTTCCAGGTGACCTTCTCTTCTTTTTAATTTATCTAGTAGATCATCAACATAATCCTCCATGATATTATTGATCATGTCATGGAATAATGTTGCCATAGCCCTTTGATATGTTGCCCCAACATTCTTAAGATCAAATGGCATGACATTCCAACAGTATGTTCCCCATGGACAGGTAAATGTCATCTTGTGTTGATCTTCTGGTGCACTCCTAATTTGATTGTATTCTGAGAAACCATCCATTAGTGAAAGCATTTCATTCCCAGTAGTTAGATCAACTATCATGTCTATGCTAGGTAACTAGAAATCATCCTTAGGACATACCTTATTTAGATCTCAGAAGTTTGTGCAGATTCTTATGCCCCCAGTGGGCTTAGTCATAGGTACTAGGTTGGATATCCACTCTACATAGTCAATAGGTCTAATGAAGCCCACATCCATAAGTTTGTGTAGTTCCACTTTTACCAGTAATGCAATCTGTGGATGCATCTTTCTGAGTTTTTGTTTGTACGGTTTGATTCCTGATAACAATCGTAAGTGATGTAATATTCTGGATCTAAACCTGACATATCTGCATATGACCAAGAAAAATTTATCGAGCATTTTTTAAAGAACTGTATGAACTTGTCCTTTTCTTCCTAATTTAATGATTCCACTAAGTGGATATTTTGTATAACTTCTCCTTCTGCTATATTGAGTTCTTTAGTCTTTTCCATGAGTATTGTCAAATTCTTTTGTTCAATAGGGAGTTTATCTAACTTTCTTTTACCATTGTTATCACTTTCAACCGTATCTTCTGACATAGAGGAACTTGCCTCTTCAAAGTATGTTGTTCTATCCAAGTCTATAGCAAACCCTGCCTTATGATCACCATGGGGAAACCCTTCTCCGACACCAATAAATTCTGCAATAGCTTCATCATTCTTAAACCAGTCTAGAGTTGGTGACTCTTCTCGCCCCCAGTCAATTAAATGTGAATGTATAAGGGGCAAGTCATTGCTTTATTTCTTTTGAAAAAGTCTCGGATAGCACACGTACTTGGTTATTTTGAACATGTTTTACTGAATTTGGATGACCCAGTATATCCTCATAGGAAATGTCATCATCAATGGGTGGTTGGTTGTCATATGTCATGTCTATTGCTTGTGGGCTACTATCATGGTTAGATAGAAATTCATAGTTGTGAGAATCTGTCACACTTTCTATGTATGTTCCATTGTCTGAGGTTGTGTCACTTATCTCATCTTGTTCTTGTAACCGAATTGGTTCCTGACTTGTGGATCTCCTTTGTGTGGTGGAAACTCTTCTCAATCCTAGTATAAGACATTGCAGTCTTTCTTTATTTAATTCGTTTGGTAGAGCTAGGTTTGTTTCCCTTGGTAAAAGTATTGACAAAATCCAAGGATTAGGCTCATTTGTAGGTGCTAAGCCAGTTTTTGTTATCACATTTGCTTGTGAAGATCTTTTAGGTACTATATTTTTAGATGATTCTGCATTAGTTTCTTGTAGAAGATGCCTCATGTCTTCACCATTTGACTCCATCTGACTCCATACTAGGATATGTTGTTGCTTTCTTATTTCTCTGAGATGAAGGAGGAAATACCCGTGTTGATAATTGATTCAAAGGTATGTACTCTGATGGTAGCCTAAGTTTGTTCAATATGTCAAGTGTCTATTGTCTTGCCTCTGTTATCTTTAGAACGTGCTTATATCCTAACCCTTGATTCTTTGGGTTTTGTTGAGGTAAAACTGTTGGCAATTGACACTCATTCAGGTTATAGGTGTTGTCATTACTAGAAACACACTTCATGGGAGATCTGACAATCAAGGTAAACGACATTCACTTCACCGACATTTAGGGAATCAACAAGCATGTAATCGACAAACTTGGAAATGGTATTCTAAGGACGACATAGGAGATTGATCCGGTAAGCATGGAAGCGGAAACAATCATATTTTTCATGTTTATATTTTGTTTGGGCCGACATGTGTCTTATCATTTGAAATATAATTGTAAGATGACATAAGACATTTATGTTTATTCATGTAAATGAGTATTTAAGGCAGTCTGGGTTAGGTCATTTTGTGGATATGATAGATAAGAGATGCAGTAGGCTATGTGATGGTATGCGAGAAAGATCTTGATCGATAAATGCGAATGTAAAGATCTATAATCGGTCTTGATTATTTGTCTAGAGGTTTGGGAAGCATTCTAAGCTATCGGTAAGGGAGGTTACAATTTAACCGATGCAGACAGTTCTTTAACTGAAACTCACTCAGCATAGCAAATGCACATTCTGAGTTCAGTTTTTTTTGTAATCCAGTTCTTTGTATTTGTAGTCACTGAGGCTCCTTTTGTGATGAGCAGTGTGCCTTCCTGCATGTGCAGTCCCCTCTTGTAATATTTATTTAGTTGGCCAGTTAATAGATATTGTGGGTCACCAATCCCACTGTTATTTTTCCTCTTTGAGGTTTTCCATGTATAAATCTTTGTGTTATGGTGTTGATTCATGTGGTTGCATTAATATTACTTATTGTTACTTTCTTTTATGCATACCGGTTATTAAGTGGATTTGTTAATAAGGTTAAAAATATTATATCCGACAGAACATTGATTCACCCCACCCCCCCTCTCAATGTTCTTGGATTCCAACAAAAATAGGTTCTAATCTTCCTTGTTTTTGTAGTCCCAGGCCTGTGGTACCATCATACCCATATTTTTGTAGCATTGTGAAACCATTGCCATACTGATCTAAAGGTAACCTAGGTATTGTCATGTCATCTTCTTCTTTATATAACCATTGATTGACATCTTCATCTAGGGGTTCTTCCTGTAAGTCTCCCCATCTAATGAATGAGCATGAATCTGAGTACTTGACTATCTCTTTTCCTTTATCTTGTTTCATCACAATGTTTTGAGGTTTCCCAAAAGATCTAGGAGAAAAAGATAATTGTCTGACATTTGACGTACTTGAAATGGAGTATTCTTCACAACCGACATCCTTAATCTATAAAGAAGATGTTGTAGGTGTATCTTTATGTGCTTCTATTATTGTCAATGAGTTCATTTGTGTAGTAAGCGGTGTTGCTTTAATGGGTACTTGGTTACCCACACTTGCCTTTAAGTGATTACAATGTTGAAATAGGTTCTGATCACCTTGGATGGTGATCTCAATACCATTGTATGGGAACTTAACACATTGGTGGAATGTCGAAGGCACAACCTGCATGGTATGAATCCATGGGTGGCCTAAGAGCATATTATACCCCAGTTCTCTATCCAAGACTTGAAAAGTAACCTCTGTTGTGATAGGTCCCACTTGTATTAGTAGTGAAACCACACCTTTTGAAGGGTGTTCTTCATCATCATATGCTTTGATGTTTATTATCTTTGTAGGATCAATGTGAAGTTAAGAATAGCCCAATGCCTTGACCAACTTTAGTGTACAGATGTTAAGACCGGCTCCTCCATCTATGAGTACTCTTCTGACTTTCTTCTTATGTATGTAAGCCTATAGATGTAATGGATCATTATGGAAAGGTATATCATTAGGAACATCTTGTTCTTTGAAAGAAATACAGGTAGAATCAACCAGATTCCCTACCATGGATTGGAAAGTATTTTCATCTATGTCTTTGGCGACTACTGAGTCTTGAAGTGCTTCATCTAGGATAGCTCTATGATTCGGTGATATACTCAACAACTCAAAAAGGGATATTTGTGTTGGTGTTTTCTTCGGTTGCTCAACCACATTATTGTTCTCTACTGCTGGTGAATGATTTAATGACACTCCTTGTAAGATTACTTTTGATTTGCGTGTAACTATTGCACAATCCCTATCTCTTGGATTATTGTGATAGTAGCCATTGTATTATCTCTTGTAAGAGATATTTCTTCAACATATGTTGTGTTATCAAGGTTTATTTCATATCCCATCTTATAGTCATCATATAAAATTCTGACATCCATGATTTTTGCTATAATCTCATCTTCAAACCATCCTGAATAAGGTGGTTCTTCTTGCCCCCAGTCCATAAGATAGAGATTCCCATCTTTATCATACCTTGGTGCTTCTGACATCATGCAGACTTGGTTATCATAGTTATAAGTCCCTTGATTTTGCTCATCGTTATCAAGTTCTTCTTTTGAATCAACATTTACTGCATCTCCTGAGCTAATGGCATGAATGGTATAGTCATATGAGACTTTTGTGTAGTTAGCAGTGTTGTCTTGTGTTCTTGATGTCGATGCCTTACCTTTGTCATGTTTTACAAAAGGGTCTTTAAAGATGGTGTGATTTGTTTTTGCTGAAGTTTTGTTGGTGTCAGCTGTGATATGATCTTGATCTATCAGATCTTGAAATAGGTTCTTCAACTTATAGCAACTCGCAGTCTTATGACCTTTTGTACGATGATAGTCACATAAATCATTATCATTCCACCAGGTTGGTTTGAAAGGACCTAGTTCATACACTCTAACCTCTGACAAAGTGATCATATTTGTCTGTATTAATTTCTTTAACGTTGATTCAATTGTCTCACCCAGTGGTGAATAGTTCCTTTTTTAAGCATTCATTCTTGGGAATCTTGTCTTTGTAGCTTGTGCAGTGTTTGCATTTGTTGACATTGTGTTATTTTCTATATACTGACTTTTATTCTGACTAGATGATTGAATTGGTCCTTGTAGAGATACAATCGGTTGAACTCTTTTCACTATACGAGCATCTACAACACCATCATTGGTCACATTCGTGTTTCTTGACTAGAACTTGGATTTATCATTGTTTGTGTTATTTGTAGAAGTTCCATATTTTATGATACCTTGTTCTACAAGTCCCTTCTCACATTTTAAATCCTTTTTCAATGATTTGTTTGATTGAGGTCAAACATTGCATTTGTATAGGGTACTTAATCTTTGGAATTAAGTTCTTTGAAAACGTGTCAACTTGCTCAGTTTCGGAAAAAAATAGTCTTGCATCTTCTATAGAGAGATCTCCATATTTGTAAGAAGGATGTGAATGTTTCATTCTCATATTGTTTTGCAGCACATAGATCCATCAATGTAACTGGGGTGTCAATGTTATGTGAGAAGTTTGGAATGAGTTATTCAGCTAGTTCACCCCATGATGTGATCGTTGGTGGGAGGTGTGAAAAACACTCCAAAGTAGGACCTCTGAGACTTATTGGAAACAATCTCATTATATAGGTGTCCTCTTGTGCAACCTCTATACATGTAGTGAAAAATTCTCTGATGTGATCTCTAAGATCACCTTTCCCTCGGTATCTGTCGAATTTCAGTGTTTCAAAATGTGGAGGTAAAGCAGGCATGTATATTGTATGATCAAAGGGATAATGACGTAAGTCCTGCATTGTATAACTCTTTTTGTCGTTACCAGCTTGCATAGTTGTCAGTTGTTGTTGTAGATTTAGCACTTGTTGGGTTAGAGTTTCTATTTGAGTCATTGGTGCATTTTGCGTGTGTATATTTCCCACAAAAGGATTTGTGGTAGAATAAATAGGAGGTTATTGAAATGTACCATAACTATAGTTCTGCGTGTGGTGACTTTTGCTGGGTATAGTAAAATAAGCAAATTGTGAACCCATGTTTGGTTGGGTTGTACCCATCGTATTAGCAGAACCTGGGTTTATGTTCTAATGACTGTATGTAGAACCTATTGAGTAGGAAACCGGAGGTTGAGTCACATTTTTCATATGAGAAACATGTGAGGATTGTGTTTGACTTGGTGCCGAAGCACTTGATAATACTGGTGTGGTTTGAGAGGTTATAGTAGCCTGGGTTTGGGTGCTAACATTGATGGTTGAGGATGATGCACTTGCTTGAGAACTTGTATTTGACACCAAAGTTACTCGAGTCGATGCATTTTGGGAGGAACTTGAAGTCATAGCTTGTGTTTGTGTTACATTTTGTACTTGACTGCTATTTTGACCTAAGGTAATTCTTGGTGGTAAGATCACTGTGACATCAAAACCTTGAGGTAACTTGGCACCATTTTGTAATAACAAAGAAATATATCTATCTTTGTCATTGTTTATAAGAGCATTTAAAATCATAAGGACATGTGGGTCCTTTTGAGTTGACTCAATTTCTTCATGTGTTAAGTTTTGTTGTAGCTTGTGTATTGGTGGCATGCCATAAGGATTTGACTGTTGTGAGTTTTGACTACTTGACATATCCATGTTCCAAGTAGAGTTAATTGACAGGTCATTGTTTGGGTCCATTTTACTCTTTGCCTTTTGTGACCTTGTGATGAGCATTTAAGACTTCTATATGAGGACACTTGACGATAACAGACCTTGGGTATGAATACAAGACTCTAGACCAAAAATTGAGGTATCCAACACTATACCTAACTCTCTATTGGGGATTAGGACGTGAAACTTGTTAAGTACTTTGAGATTTTTGTAACGCAAGTTTTTCAAGTTCTTGTCGAAGAATTTTTGCTGCAATTTCTCTATCGATTCTGCGGGCAATCTTATACTCTCTATCTAGCTCAAACTCGACTCCTATGTACAGAGGTGCGCTTGTCTTTAATTGCCAAGCCAAGTTATCTAAGTCATCAATGATTTATCGTTGACTTTCATTTGGCACTAGATTAGGTTGCTCGAAGGGGAGCAACCCATCACCTGGTAGACTCATTAGGACACATGCTATGACTTTCAAGGATGATTATGCAAATGATGATGGACTAAGATAGATGTATAAGGAGTCTAAACAAGGAATAATATGAAGATTATAATGACACTAAAATGAACTAGGAGGTTAATGAGACACAAATAAGGACTTATGTGAAGATTATGATGACGTAAATAGGAATTATAATGAGGACGATAATGAGGACTATGCAAGGACTTATGCAAACCCTTGGGATGTAAATGAGGACTATAATAAGGACGATAATGAAGATGATGCAAGGACTTATGCAAATACTAAGGACATAAATGAGGGCTATAATGAGGATGATGCAAGGACTTGGGACTCTAAAAACACCTATGGTCACAAGTATGTAAAATTGTGGACTTTGTTGGATTGTCAAATGTTTCAAGGTAGACATTGTTTCAAATAACTTTGTTTGTAGGACAAGTCTATTTTTTAATTACGAGAACATTGTTTGAAGATAAGTATAGCTGGATGAACTATGTTCTGACAAACTCTGAGAATTGAGAGCCATGCAAGGTAGGTCCTAAAATATATCAAATACTGACTCAGTACTAGTCTACAACAACGATACACATAAAAACACAGAAGACAATCTTAGGCTTGAAAGTGGAAACCATTTAATGGGGCCCTCATAGCAAAATACTGAAATAAGATGAACATATAGAGAGTTTGGTAGCAATGGCTCCATTCCATGATACACACTTCTCGGGCATGCCAGTCTCTCTTACCCTGAAGATCTGAAGATCTTATCACCAAGGATTTTTTGTCTCATCATGCAAGGTACATGGAGGGTATCTATGGGGTACAATCCACACACCCAAAACTAATAAACGTGGGTTTTGGGCTACTAATTTTGTTCTTATTGTAAGTTTCGAGGGATCCTGATCCAACAACAAATTTTCAAAGCAAGCCACTTAAGGCTTCAGTTAAGCTTATCAATGAAGGGAAGGCCCCCACATACGTCAAATTCACTCAACACTCTAGCTGCCTGACCAATATGTTTATATAGCGGCTCAAAAAACCCGCTCGAGAGTACACTGGGAGAGATGATATCCCCAACACATCCCAATTTGAAGTACCTCTATGGTGTGATGAAATCTCTAGTCAAAGATACCCCTCAATACTAAAAAGAAAAGTGGGTGTCATTATCACCTTTTCCTCTCTCCCAAGACCCTGAAGGCGGGTGGAAAGGTACTTAATGCAACAATAGGTCCACCCAAGACACAAAAAAGTTCTTTTTCCCTTAAATATTGCAATGTGTGATTTATTCTATTCATAAGCCAAATTCGCGTCAATTTTAAAGCCCAAACTGAGGTGTAAAATCTGCATGTGCATGTTTATTTTAAACACCAAAATGAAGTGTGAGAGCATGCATGTCAATTTTAAACCCAAATTTATTTTAAGAACCAATACGAAGTGTGAGAGCATGCATGCCAATTAGCATGCATGTCAATTTTAAACCCAAATTTATTTTAAGCACCAATACAAAGTGTGAGAGTATGCATGTCAATTTTAATTCAAATTTATTTTAAGCACCAATACGAAGTGTGAGAACATGCATGTCAATTTTAATCCAGATTTATTTTAAGCACCAATACGAAGTGTGAGAGCATGCATGTCAATTTTAAACCCAAAATCGAAAAGTGAGTTAACCCTAAAGGATCCTGCAATCAAATTGTCAGTAATCTCCAAATAATATAGGATGATCAAGCCTTCTTTGTAATTTCACCACACGCTGCAAACAAGGAATCAGTAACCAGAAAACACAGAAAAACCAAAAAATAGAAAGCCAAACTACCTATCAAACGAATGTGTAATACTATCTAGGCGAATCTGTAATACTATCTAGGCAAATGTGTAAGGATGTCTAGGTGGTTGTGTAATGATGACTGGATGAATGCGTAAATATGACAAAGCGAATGCATGAAACTGACCGGACGAATGCGTGATAGATAAATAGAGAATTAAGAAACCCTATCAAAAGCATAAACTTCACCAAAAACCTGCAAAACAAAATGTCAAACCCTAGTCAGATCTCTTATCAGCCATTCTATATTAATCAGGTCATATTTTACTGTGTATGATAGAAAAATGTTGTTGTATCTATCAATAAATTTTTGGTCCTCTAGGTCTTGTATATCCTCTTTTCTGCCTTTAGGATTCACTAGTAATTTCTGGCTTGCCTCCTTTGTTCTACTTTTCTTCGAGCACCTAAAATCTTAAACTTTACGTTATGTGCCATGAGATGTTATATTGAAAGCATCATATAAGGATTAAAAAAATCTTTAGATTTGCATAATTTAATGCAGAACTTACATAAGACAGAGAATTAAAAAATAGAAAAATGAAAAAAAAAATAGAATTGCCTAAATATGAATGATGAATGCATGATGCTATCTAGGCGAATTCGTTAAGGTATCAACATGAATGCGTGATCTTTCCTGATTGAATGCATAATTTTGTCTATGTGATTGCATGATGACGTATATACCATTGCGTGATGTTTAAATCTTCCTTTGAAACCAATACAAAACCTACAAAAAAATCTAAAAATCCATACGATCCTGCAAAATCACACAGATAACATAGAGGGTTAATTAGCTATTGTTCACGTCGGGTTCACCAAAATGTATATGCTTAAAATCATCATTGCTTAACTAGAAATAATAGGAAATCATGAATCCCTATTCTACCTAAAGGATTCAAACAACATCAATATAATAACACAATCAAAGCAATAAGGATGTAAAATATCAATTAAGACTCCCTATCCCATGACTGCATATATATTCCATTGTTCTTATCTTCTTCATGGTATGATTGCTCTCAAATATTACGCTGGAAACCTACAATTGACACGAAGATTCGAAGTTCGTGATTGTTGAAAATGGAGATTGAATGTTGTATTTATAGATTTTTGGAGAGGATTGATTGAGAGGTGGAACAGATTGATCAAGAAGTGGAACTCAAGTGGGCTCACATGCTAATTGATAGTTGAACCGCTGATTTGGAGGTGGAACAAAATAGATTAAATAGTTAATTGAGTTAATTGATCGAGAAAAAAGATGGTTGGAAGATTAAAAAAAAGAATGATTGGAGGATAATTAAAGAATGATGTAATTAATCAATTGAAATAGATTGAATAGTTAACTAATTGAAAGTTTTTTGGGAAAACGCAAAGTGGAAGATAGAAATAGAGATTGAAAAGATAATGATTTAATTAATTAATTTAGCATGTGCTTGCACTTTGACTTTGATTTTCAATTTAATCTTTGCATGAGATTTAATTCAAATATTGAATTTATTTTAAATTCAATTTGTTATTTGAATATATTTAGAACTTGATTTTGATTTTCAATTTGATTTTGAAATCATGCACATGTATTTAAAATTAGAAGAATATGAATTTGAATTTGGATTTGGAGAATTAATGAAATTAGATGAAATTAGAAGAAATTAGAATTTGGGGATTTTGAATTAAAGAATTATTTAGCTAATTAAATAATTTAAAGAAACTATTTAAATATTTAGAAATTGAATTTAATTAAATAATAAAGATTATTTAAATTAAAGGAATTAAAATAACAATTAATTAAATAATAAATATTTAATTAATATTTAGAAGAGAGTTTCAACGATTAATTAATGAGAGATAGAAATTGAAAATGGATTTATTTAAATAACAAAGATTATTTAAATTAAAGGATTAATAATCACAATTAATTAAATAATAAATATTTAATTAACATTAGAAAATGGTTCAAATGATTAAACGATGATAGAATAGAAATTGGAATAATTATGAAGATTATGAGGAAAAATGAAATTAGAAGAATAAGATAAATTGATTTAGTTAAATAATTAAAGAATTATTTAACTAATATAGACGAATAATTAGTACATGATCAATGAGACATTTTTAGGTGTCTACAATTATATTATATATAATATTATATAATTTTTGACCTTTGAGATGTTTCAATCGACAACATTTCCTCCCTCTACAAACGATGACCATAGTGTGTGGGCTCACAACTATGGCTTTAGCATTGGAGATGATTTTCCTTCAAGATTTGGCTCTTTGGATGCTAGTTTTGGTTGTTCATCCTTGTTTTAGGAACACAAGAAGAGCAGGGGATTGAGTTTTAGGGATGCCCTAAGGTCTACCACTAGGGTTAGTAATTTTTATGATCTCCTTTTGGTTTAGAGAAATTTATTTCACTCCAAGAGAACCTCCGCCACAGTTTGTCGTTGAGGGGTGCAAGGTCTTTTGTATTGAACACACCTTAGGACCAAGAGGGGGGTAAACCAGTCCAAACCTTAAAACTTTTAACCTTAAGATACATCTTTTCAAAACAATGTCAACTTATCTTTTACTTTATCAGTAGCTATGAAAAATAGAACAATGAAACACAATGCACAAGTGAGCACCAGATTTGCGAGGAAAACCCAAATAGGGAAAAACCATAGTGAGAGTCAACTCACAATTGATGAAATGATTATAAATCTATTATAGGTTCATTTCTAAGGAAGCACATAGCCACCTAGAAAGATTTCCTAGGGCAAGATACACAAGGACTTTCAAGCTAAAGCTCATTGCTCTAGGGCAAGATACATCAGGACTTGTAGGCTAAAGTTCACTGCTCTAGGGAAAGATACATCAGGACTTGCAGACTGAAACTCACTACTCCAGAGCAAGATACAAAGACTTGTAGGCTGAAGATCACTTCTCCAGGACAATATATAATATCACAACATTCGAATCAACAAGATAGTTTCTTCTCCAAATATGAAGTTGCACTTAAACTATGGTCACAAGTAGCCAACTCCAATGACAATCACTACTACACTTTCATTGATTTCGCATCACAAAACTTTGCAAATGATATGATCATGAATCCATATTCAAATATATTTTGATTTATACACTCACATTACAACTCCAAATTTATCTTCTTTATATAGCATCTTCTTCATTAGAAGCATCAATTAGGTTGGCTGAAACAAAGGATAAGCATGGGTCCTATTAAGTTGGCCACCAAACATAATTGTGGTGAATACAATCCAATCGAGGAGATAGAGAGGATCTAAAACATCATATTATACTTCTCTAAGTAGCTCCAAATAAAATACACATTGGCACACATGATCCAAGGATGACAATTAAGTAATGTGTAGATAAACAATGTAGCACATAACCAGTCAACCCAAAAACATAGCATCTAAATGAATTAACTCAACGCGGATGCCAACACACCAACGGTAGGACCCAAATACAACTTAACATACTCTCCAAAGTTGGAGTATATCATTGAGATCATAGCACAAGATGGAAAACAAATATGCCAGATCAAATCAATTACCTGGACAAACAACATCAAACACAATGCAACAACAAATTGCACATTCAACACCATGCATGGCACACAAGGACATTCCTAGAACATCAAAAATAATTCCTAAATACTTATTTTGCACTATCACATCTACATGTTGGCACAACACAACCAACTACAAATCACTATATTGCTAAAATGCTAGGAAACACAATCTTGAATGGAACATCAATAAATCATCTTGCATAACACCTCAACACCTAAAACTAGAGTTAATACAATGCAAAAAACATTACAAGAATTTCCTCTAAGTCACAACATCTAAAACATCAATGAAGAGAAACGTAGAGCTTTTTCAAACCAGCGAAATCCAATTCTGATAGCAAATCGGACTATCAACAAACAACAATCACTAGCCACATCAGCTACAACACCATGAACTTGAAAAGATAGTAATGCAATATCCACAAAGCATAAACATCATGTCCAAATCTACAAGACCAAATTTTAAAATTTGGAGGAATGCAGAGCATTATTCTAGCCAAACTTTAAATACTATTTCTTGCATATCTCATCTCCTCAACATTAACCTAAACAAGAATGCCATAGCTAAGGAAGGCACAACTTGATCATCATAATCATGCAAAAATTCCACAAAAATATACTACCATCATTACCATCAATACCTCATACTGATTGTAGAATCAGACACCAAGAAAGGTGGACATCCACACCCCAAAGCAACTACAATCAAGAATAACTATCTCCTCATATTTTACCAAAACATATCTCACATCCCAATACAAATTATGGGTTGACAATAAATGACAACACTGCAACACTTTCCCCATTGACATCAACAACAAAAAAACAAAATCAATGACCACATAATAGTTGATCATTATCAAAGACAACATATATTGCCAACATTTCTCTCCTCCTTACTCATGAAACAATAAGGCGACAAGGAATGGGTGTGGAGCGACAAGGAGCAGGAATCCCAAATTTCAAATCTGGGAATGGCGGATTTCCTGGGGAAGGTAGTTTTTCTGGGGTCAGAACTAGCAATTAGGCAAGAGGACAGGCATCTCAAGGTACAGAAGAGGACAAGGAAATAGTCAAATCAGTGGAGGACAAACATTCCAAAACTAGGGACCCACATGATAGAGGTAAAGGAAAAAAATGGTCTTCGCTCTTTGGAGTGAAGCCGTTGGCTAAATCAGGGCTCCCAGAAGTTACAAACATCTCTGATCCAATTTCAAAGTTGGTTGCTATTTCTATTCCGGATAAACTGGTAGATCTGACTGTCGCTGGTTTAACCATGACTTTACTTGGACGATTTACTAGCTTTAGGCCTAACATTGATGCTGTCGGGAATTTCATAAGGAGGAAATGGGTTTTAAAAGGTCAAGTGGATGTGGCAATGCTGCCTAGGGGGTTTTTTTCCTTTGCTTTTAACTCTAAAGAAGATATGATTAAGGCTCTATATGAAGGTCCATGGATGTTCGACAAGTCAACTTTGGCTCTTCCGAAATGGGTCCCGAATCTCTCCCTTGATGAATCCTTCTTTGTATCGGCGCCAGTCTGGACACGCCTCCCGGGTCTCCCGCTGGAATTCTAGAATGAGGAAGTCTTTAAGGGTATTGTGAATTCTTTCGGAGAACTTCTTTCAATTGATCCAATGACAGTGGCTAAATCAAGGTTAGTCTTTGCTTGCATCTGTGTAAATGTTAATCAAATGACGGATATGCCCCAATCTATAGAGATTATTTCTAAACTAGGGAAATGGACCCAAGCTATTGAATATGAATCGCTCTCGTTTGCCTGTTTTCATTGCAAGAAATCGGGGCATTGGGCAAAATCATGTCCGCTTAAGAAGAGTAAGGAAAGCAAGACTGATAACAATGTGAAGTATAAAAAGATAGGGCAAACAATTGATAAAAAAGGAGACTCATCAGCTGAGTGTGATCCAAATAAGGAAGTAATGGAACTAGTAAATGAGGTTAAGAAGGGTGAGAACAGTAATAATGAAAAACAAGATTGTGTTTGCTCTAATAGCCAAACAGAGAGTACTAAAGAGGGGGAGCAAGGAAGAGAGTTGAACAACAAAAATAACCCAGAGGACCAGGAGGTTGGATTTGTCAGTCAGGAGAAGGAAGAGGTAAGTCCCAATGAAGTTGTGCCTGTTTCTTCTTTCTCAAAATCAATTGACAAAAACTTCAATGAAGCTCAAGAGTTTAATCCTTCTGATATTGAGCCCTTATTTCTTTTAACTAATGGAAGCCCAAAGCCTCCTCAATGTAAAACCCCATCACATAGTGTGGTAATGGATATCTTGGAAGGAAATCTTAGGATTCTTGGTTCGAAAGAGGAAAAATTGAATAAGGAGGAACTCAATGGAGGTATCTCAACTAGAAGCAGGAATAAGAAAAAGGCAGATGTTGGAAGCTAGAACAAAAAGCAGGGGAGACCATCTCTAAAACATCAAAGGGAACAAGAAAGCTGGAAGAACCATACTGATGGAACACAATGTCCCATCGAGTCAACCCTATCTCCGGTTAAAGTATGAAGATAATCTCCTGGAATATCAGAGGGTTGAATGCCCCTCATAAGCAGGATGTGTTACGAAACATCATAAGAGATCATAAACCGGATGTGGTCCTTGTTTAGGAAACCAAGATGTCTAAGGATAAAGTGGAAAAGATTAGAATTTTTAAAAATAATAGTGTTATAGGATCTAGCTTGGAGGGAGTTTCTGGAGGAATTGCGATTTTTTGGAACCAAAAAACCATTAAAGGTAAGGAAATCATCTCTTCTTTTAATAGGAACTCGGTGTAGCTTGAGCATATCAAGGATAACTTTGTATGGGTGTTAACTAATGTCTATGCGCCTAATACCAAAACTGGGAGAGTTAAATATTGGAGAAGCCTTGTTGAAGACAGACTTAAGTTTGTTGATCAAAGTTGGATAATAATGGGAGATTTCAATACTCCACTAAAAGAGGAAGACAAGATGGGAGGTCTCCCCTTGCAGCTTGATGGGAAACAAGACCTTATGGAGTTCATTAATGATCAAGCTCTTATGGATGTGGATCTTCAAGGGATTAACTATACCTAGACTAATAGAAGAACCAGAGCTGACCTGATTCAAGTGAAGTTAGATAGAACCTTAATTACTCCCGAGTGGTTAGCCAAGTATTGTTGTTCTCTTGCTTCTGTTATCAAAATTGGGTCAGATCCTTATCCTATCTCTTTTACTGCCAACTCTTTTTCGGCTAAGAGAAACTTCCCTTTTAGATTTGAGAAAGTGTGGTTATCCCATCCTTCCTTCGAAGCTTGTGTTGCTGATTGGTGGAATTATGAGGTTGAGGGTACGACTCTCTTCAGAATAGCTAAAAAGCTCAATATTATAAAGGCTAAAATCAAAATCTGGAACAAAGAGATTTTTGGGGACATCTTCAAGAGTAAAATTCAAATTAAAACTGAAATAAAAGAAGTTCGGGATAAAATCCAAGAGAATGGGTTGTCTAATGAATTGAGGGTGGTGGAAAATGTTCTTTTGTCTAAATACCACACCATTATTTCTAATGAAGAGACATTCTGGAGACAAAGATCTAGAGCCTTGTTCTTGAAGGAAGGTGATAAAAATACCCAGTTTTTTCACTTAACTGCTCTTAAGCATAGGGTGGTGTGTGAGGGAAAAAGCGAGACTAGGTTATCATGCCCTAATCCTACCTTTTGTCACACATTACGAAATACGAAAGAGCCTAGAGGTATCACACAATTGGCTACTTCTTTTTTGTGAAAGAGAGAGCCACGGGCTACCTATTAGGGTTTCTATTCCTTCGTTGTATTTGAAAGGTAAGATTATGCAAGTTCAATTCCTAACCCTAGAATGCAAGTATGAACTAATAACAAGATTGCAGAATTGAACTTAAACAAGGGAAAGCTGTAAGTACAAGGATAAGACAAGAATGAAAATGCGTACCTGGAGTCAAAATCTGAGTGGAAATGTTCAGGACAGGGGCACGGGCGCCACTGTCCTGATTCTGCACCTGAAACTGCACCTGAAACCGCTGTTTTTGCACTCTGGAAACTGTCTGAAATGCTGTCTGTCGGGAGGACCAGGGTGCCAAGCGCCTCTGTCCCAGGGAATAGGGCGCCCAGTGCCCCTGTCCTGGCAGGACCAGGGCGCCCCACGCTCCTGTCCTGGTGTTCTGCTCTGCAATTTGATGCAGAGTGCTGTCTCGACCTGTTCTCTCCGGATCTGTATCTTGCGGCGTCGTCCGAGTCTCGAAACCTGCACTTGTATCTGAAAAAGGGTGTATGGGCAGCTATATAGGGTTTTGCCTTAGTCAAACCCCCGCTTCGGTGATTTCCAACTCCACGAATAGCCAAGTTGTTTTGTAAAATGTATTGTGTGTGCAGACCTAGTGTGTGTGCAAGGTCCTAAAATGCAAGAAAGCAAACTAGAGCAACCTAGAAAGTAAACCCTAATTGCTTGTAAATGATAATGTAAATGCTCTAAATCAAGATGCAAAGTGATCTAAAGCATGAATGAAGGATATATTGAAGCTTATGCAAAGATATGAAAACAACATGAAATCATACCCAACCCTCAAGGGAGGGGTACAAGCCAATCTTCAGTCGATAATCTCCTATTGTTCTTCAATGTCTTCCAAGCCCTAAATGGATGAATGGATTTGATAAATGCTTGATAGAGGGATGTTGAAAGTTGTTGAAGTCTTCAAAGATCTGCTCTTTCGCTGCATATGAGGTTCCTGAAAACAAAATTCGGATCCCTTCAAATGAAGAAAGAGAGCTCTTATGTATGAAACCCTAGGTCGTAATTTCGTCTTTTGGCCGACCTAGAGATTGAATATCCCGCCAATTTCTTGGGGTTAAGCTTTATTTTATGATTGGATCGCGCTCCTAAAATTTCGGGAAAAATGTCCGGGACCGTGTGCACTCCGGGTGCCACGGTCCTGACAACTTTTCACCAAATTTTCAGGGCCATCAGATATGATGATTTTAGAGAGAATCCCGAAGTTACAGGTGATTTCAAGATGTTTTGACCCCCGAAATCAAGTCCCCAAGCTCAGAATAGGGCCTAATTAGGGTTTTTGATTAAGTAGTGTATTGGAAGAATAAAATGAAAGGGGCACGCTTTAATGAAAGGGCCCGACTTTATGATGTGGAAGATGATGAAATAGAACCTTTAGACCTAATTAATTTGATTAATTAAGTGCTAAAGGGGAAATGAAATGCAAAATGCAACTGCGCCAAGGCGGGTGCTAAACTAGGTGTTAAATTGTACTGTTTTAGCAAGTGCGTACAATTTATGACGTTACATTTAGCCCCCACTTTAGCGGTCATACGAGTACTACATGCATATGCAAGCTAAAGTACAGAAAGTAAACATTATTTGAAAAAGGATATATCCATAAGTTGTCGGACGAAGCCCCCAACGGTATCTGCAGTACACAGTTAGGAACCGCACCCTACAAAACACATGTTAGATCACAAAATCACCTAATGCTTACTAAGGAAGGTGATGAAATTTGCGAGTAGCTATATGCCCCCCCCTATTTCGACTTGCTTATTAGGGAGGTGAAACAGGGTAGCATGTTTACTTACGACAAATTGTGTAAGAGAGTGTTGATGAGGGATGTTCACTGAAAAGGCTTCATCAGAGCACTTTTTGGAACATCCCGAGAGTAGGGGAACGAAAATACGATTCCTACACAACAAACGGTTCGAAAATCGCATCTCCCAAACTCAAGTTATGATGAAATGAGTGAAAGAGGAAAATTAGGGTTTTGAAAGTAAAGGTAAAGGAATGAAAGTATATACCTTGAAAGTGACATTTGCATTTGTCACTTTGTTGATTCTGAGTATTGTTCATTGCAGCGGAGCCCACATAGCCATCATCATGCCTTCATGACGACCGGAGCGTCCCACGAGGATTGAGGTCATGCGACAGGCCGTGATCGACGACGAGCCACTAAACGAGGTGAGTTAACTGAACGTTGACTTTTGATTTTCTGCATTTGACTTTCTGTGATCGTTTGCGGGCCCTGGAACCCGACCGTGGGTCCCACACAGGGCGCCATGCTCCCTGTGGGGCGCCATGGTCCCTTCAGGGTGCCATGGTCCCCTCAGGGCGCCATGGTCCCTGACAGGGTGCCATGGTCCCTTCAGGGCGCCCTGGTCCCTGACAAGGCACCATGGCCCCAATCAGGACTTGGCAAGAGATGCCAAGGTTAGCATACGATGTTCGACAGTTTTGCATGAATGATTTTTGATGTTTGAGTACTGATTATAGTTATGTTTTTGTGATGCAGGGTCTCCCGTATATGAGAGAGCACACGGCAGGACAGATTCTACGCAGTTTGCGAGATCAGATTCCCCGACTCACTCAGGCAGAGAGAGACACATTGTCGCTAGTAGGTTTGTGGTCTATGATTCTTATGTCGGCCATCCGATTTCATCCCGCGATGCTGATGGCATTCATGGAGCGGTGGGATCCTGACACATGCACGTTCCAGCTTCCAGTAGGGGAGATGACAGTGACACTTGAGGATGTGTACCGCATTCTTCGCCTACCGATCAGAGGAGCTACCGTGACATATGCGACCGATCGGTCAGTAGAGGATCATCAGAGGGAGCAGGTATATTGCATAGGGAGAGTCATGCCGAGCGAGACGAGAGGTCCTATCATGGTCAGCTGGCTCTTACATCCTACAGGAGAGGTGCCCCTCATGAGACGTCTTATGATAGCCATCATTGCACTAGCTGTCTGCCCTAACGGGCGAGGTACACACATGCATGGGGGTCTCACGTGGTGCATCAGGGCTATGGAGAGACACAGGAGAGTATATTCCTGGGGTCGGAGTATGCTTGCACATCTCTATCACGACCTCGAGGAGTATGTTTTCGGATAGGGTTGCAGCTTAATGACATGCACACTTCTGCAGGTGTGGATATTTGAGCACTTTACATGCACCAGTCCTGTCGGCTATCTGATGAGTACGGCTAGCGAGCGACCTAGGGTATTTGCTTATCCACTTACCAGTGAGTGGAGATTTGGAGATATATTGTATTGGAGAGTGATAGTTGACAGATTGACAGCCGAGGTGACCGTGTGGAGACCATATCTGTGGATGCACAGATGGGATGGGATGGAGAGACAGTTAGCATGCCTACAGAGGAACCGCCTATTGAGAGGATGATATCCACACATCATAGTCCCATTCTACTTCGACCGAGTACGGAGGCAGTTCGGGCTAGAGCAGTGTGTCCCAGCCGATGTGCCCATCTACACTCGACACTCGCGAGTCCTTCCTAGACCCAGAGCAGTAGCGAGACTGACGATAGATGATATCAAGATCACAGATATAGAGGGGTCCGATCAGGATGTGGTCACTGATTATGCTGCAGACCCTAGGGCATAGCGCAGGTATTATTCCTGGTTTGTGAGATCATACCCAGGGCCTATCGTTCCACCAGATCACCCGACAGGCCATCCAGGTCCATGGAGGCATGGAGACCAAGATGAGGATCAGGGATCCAGGTCAGAGGAGCCAGAGGAGGGAGAGGGTCATGAGGAAGCAGGAGGTCCTGATCCACCTATAGGAGATCAACCTAGTGCCGAGGAGGAGGAGGACGAGGATGACGATGAGGAGGAGAGAGATGATGATGAGGAGAATGAGGATGCAGATGAGGATGAGGATGACGAGGAGGATGAGGATAGAGAGGAGGAGGAGGATAGAGATGATGAGGAGGAGTCAGATGCAGCTCCTCACCATTCAGGGGATGATACCGTAGCCTTAGATCCTCCCGTTATTCCCCAAGAGGGGGAACACAAGGCGCTACGAAGACCTGCACCTATCGCGCACAGGTCATTCGAGCGTGGGGAGCCTAGTAGTTCCCAGTCACAGATGCTACCATATCACGATCCCTACTGGCGTGAGGGAGATCCAGGTATAGTAGGTTTATATTGATTGATTGATGTTTTGATGATATAAAATGGTACTAACACAAAATCTGTTCTACTGCTACAGCTAATGTGCAGGAGTGGCGCTCCTTGATCTAGCAAGCAGTGACAAATATCTCTACGATAGCGCAGATCCCTAGTTCCTCACAGGTTGCTTATAGACCTCAAGGGAACGTGGGTCGGCATGATGATCTATTTTCCCCATTTTGAGTACAGGTAGAGATATGGAGGGAGAGAGAGCGGGCTCTATCAGAGGACCTTCAGCGAGCACAGCGTGATCTTGCAGCAGCTCAGGCCGAGGCTACCTCATATCGCGCTATCCTCATGGATAGGGATCGTAGGAGTTCCTCTCGGAGCCATTCACGATCTATATCACGGTATACCCCCATGGGTCTACCTGCACGGCCAGATCAGGAGGGAGCATCTAGTCGTCACTCTCCAGCCACCAGCCCTAGGGATAGGAGATGATTTTATGATGTAGGGTAGGTCACATTTTGGATGTGTAGTGACCTACCTTTGTATGTTGATCCACATATATATATATATATATATACATGCTTCTTTGTCTCAAATGTGTTATCTTTAATGCCTAAACAATGTGTATTGTGATTAAAGTTAATACATTTGGTAGATGTACATGTATGATCTGAATTTAATTTCCATGTGATTGATTTCTCAATGCTCCATGATTAAATTGATACATGTGTGACTTAATTAAAATATTTAATCAAGTACTACATTGATGATAAGGAAGAAAGTATGTATTAAGCCTACGAATCATATAACCAATGTGATTTAATTTGAATTTAAACACAACATGACATGATTCAACTTAACACAAAAACATTGTATAATATGTCAACATAATGAAAATGTAAATCTTTTGTACTTTACATAAATGAATTCAAGACAAACCATAAAGTAAAGAAACATGCTTGTCAGGAACGAAGCAATATAGATTAAACAAAACATCATTTAATTCTACTTTCTCTAACAAAGATATGTTAACATATTATCGAATTTTGAAGAAGTGAGAAAGGAAAAATGATAAGGAATGAGGAATTAAGCATAGTATCTACGCAAGTGCATAGCGTTTATAGGGTCTTTAAGAGGCGTACCATCTACATCCGCTATTTTGTAAGCACCTGATCCATAATCTTCAATAATGATATACGGTCCAAGCTAATTAGGATTGAATTTTCCCTTTTCTTCAGGTAAGGCATTCACATTGCGCTGATTCTCATAGAGCACTAAGTCACCCACTGAGAAGGAACATTGAATAACCCTATCATTATAGTTTCGTTGTAGAGTTTTGTGATACGCTTGAATATGCTCAAGAGCATTTATACGCTATTCATCAAGCATCTCAAGCTGTTGAAGTCTTTGTTCTCTATAGGAGTCATCATCTATTATACCTTTGAGAGAAACTCTAAGTGATGGAATCTCTAATTCTAAAGGCATAATAGCATCAGCACCATAAACAAGATTATAAGGAGTAGTTCTCGTGGCAATTCGTACACTCGTTCAGTAGGCCCAAAGAGCATAGATAAGCTAAGTACTCCAATCCTTACCATGCTTAGTCATAGTTTTGCGAAGAATTTGTTCGATTATTTTATTGGATGATTCGGCTTGACCATTTGATTAAGGATAGTATGGTGTAGAAAATTGATGTTTGATATGATATTTCTCGAGGAATTGCTTCACGTCTTTATTTTTAAATGATGTCCCATTATCAAAGATTATAGTGGAAGGTATTCCAAATCGAGAAATAATGTTTTCTAGAAGAAATCGACAAATCACTTCAGCTGTAGTGGAGCGAAGAGGAACAACTTCTACCCACTTTGTAAAGTAATCTGTTGCGGTTATAATGAAAACATGTCCTTGAGATGAAGGAGGAGAGATTTTACAGATGAGATCCAACCCCCATGCAGAGAAAGGCCAAGAAGCTACCTGAAACGGAGTTCTTGGGCAGGAGCATGAATCAAATTATTGTGTTGTTGACATTGATGACATTTCTTAACAAATGAAAAAGAATCCTGCTGCATAGTTTGCCAATAATATCCCATTCGAAGTAATCTTTGAACCAAGGATTTACCTCCAAAATGCCCCCCACAGGCACCTGAATGCGCCTCTTCAAGAGCAATAGGGATTTCTGATTTGTTAAGACAGCGAAAGAGAAGACCGTTATAACCCCTTCGGTAAAGAACATTAGAAAGAATGATATACCTAGCAGACATTTTGCGAACTCTAGCCCTGGTGTTCCTATTGGCGGAATCAGGAAAGGTACCATCAGTCAAGTATCTTACGATATGCGAGTACCATTCATCTGAGTCTATGAAGTCACAACATGTCACCAGGCTGGAATCATCTACAATAGCTAGAGAAGTAAGGTTGTGAATAACAAATTTAAGATCAACCACGGGGTCCTCTAAAGATACAAGAGAAGCCACACATGCCATTGCGTCCGCATGTCGATTATCTTTTCGAGGAACAGGTTCTATGGTGTAAGAATCAAATTTTTGTAACAAAGAGATGGCAAGGTCTTTATATTGTGATAACTTGTCTTGTTTTGCTTGATACAGTCCTTTTACTTGTCTTATAATTAGTTGAGAATCTCCAAAAATATGTATGTGTTTTATATTCAAAGCTAAGGCTGCCTTTATTCCTGCTATAAGAGCCTCATACTCAGCAATGTTATTGGTACATAGGAAATTGAGATGGTAAGATAAGGGAATGGACTTCTTTGTAGGAGAAATCAGAACAACACCTGCCCCCGATCCCGTACGACACTTAGAGCCATCAAAGTATAACTCCCAAGTTTCATCTTTTTCTATACAAAGGATGAAATCATCAGGAAAAGACTCAGGGTTAGGGAAGGAGAAAGGTGAAGGGGCCTCAGCTAAGTGATCAGTCAACGCTTGCCCTTTAATTGCTCTTTGTGAAACAAATTTAAGGTCAAATTCAGTTAACATCATAACCCACTTAGCTAGGCATCCTGATAAATCAGTTTTAGAGAAAAGATGCTTCAACGGATCAAACTTTACCATGATGTGGACTTCTGAATTTAAGAGATAATGTCTCAATTTCTGAGTCGCAAACACCAAGGCCAAGCATTGTCTTTCTATCGCAGAATATCGGGTCTCATAATCGAGTAAGGTACGACTTATATAATAAACCAGACACTCCTTACCATCTTTATCATGTTGTGCCAATAATGCTGCAAGAGCATGAGAGGACGCAGCCGTATAAAGAAGGAAGGGTTTAGAAGGTTCGACCGGTCGAAGGATAGGAGGATTAGCCAAATACATTTTTAAATCTTCAAATGCTTGCTGACAATCCTCATTCCATTGAAAAACGATATTCTTTTTGAGAAGTTGAGTGAAAGGAAAAGTACAATCCGCAAGTTGAGATACAAACCTACGAATAGCTTGAATTTTTCCTTGTAAGCTTTTGAGTTGAGACACATTTCTACGAGGTGGCAAGTTGACAATAGCATCTATTTTCTTAGTATCCACCTCAATCCCACGATGCGAAACTATGAATCCTAATAGTTTTCCACTATCCACACCAAAAACACATTTTCAGGGATTCGAGCGCATGTGATATTTACGAATCCTTTCAAAGATTTGACGAAGGATCTTAATGTGATCTATGCGAAGAATGGATTTGGCTAAAACATCATCAACATAGTCTTCTAGAGTCTTATGCATGTAATCGTGAAAGATAAGGATCATCACTCGTTGATAAGTTGCGCCGGCGTTTTTAAGTCCGAAAGGCATCATTATCCAACAAAACGTACCCCAAGGAGTGGTGAAAGCAGTTTTGAATTGATCTTGAGGGTTAATGAAAATTTGATTGTATCCTGAAAAACCATCCATGAAGGATAATAAGGCATATTCTGCCGTAGAATCAACTATCATGTCAATGTTTGGAAGAGGGAAATCATCTTTTAAAGAAGCCTTATTTAAATCCCGGAAATCGGTACACATTCTTATTTTATTATCTGGTTTAGCCACAGCGATGATATTTGAAATCCATGGGGAATAATCAATAGGGTGGATAAATCCAGCCTCCAATAACTTTTCAATCTCAGCCTTAACAAGCAAAGCCACCTTAGGATTCATTTTTCGAATCTTTTGTTTCACGGGCTTAGCATCAGGGACTAAGACAATATTATGAGTAACAATCTTAGGATCTATACCGGGCATGTCAGAGTATGTCCAAGCAAAGATCTCAGGGAATTCATGCAATAAATCTTCATATTGTTTTTGTTCCTCTTCATCCAAACATTTTCCAATTTTAATAACTTTTTCTTTATTGCAAGGATCCATCTTAACATTAGTGGTGTCACTTATGAGAAGATTACTTTGTTGAGGAGTATCCTTTAGCTGAGGGAATTCTTTCACAATCTCATCATTATCCGTCTCTTTTCCAAAATAGGCTTTAGTGTTCAAACAATAAGGGAGTCCCCTATTGTGATGATAACGAGGAAGAGTATCATATGCTCCTAAAAATTCAGCTAAAGCATCATTGGTAGGGAAAACATCAAAAGCACAAGCACACGAAGGATCCTCATCAATGTACTCGGGGTGTTGCATTGATAGAGAGGTAGAAATAGCATTAACACTAATACAGGGTCTTCTAGAAGCTTTAGTGCGCTTACAGGGATTATAGCCAAGTCCAAAGGCATGGTTGTGAAGATTATTCTCTAGAGGAACCTTTATTCCTTGTTCGTGCACGCCACAACCATTTCCATGATACCCATGCTTAGCAAAAATGCGAAAACCACGACCATAACGATCAGCCATTTCAGACAGAGAAGGTGGTCTTTCATAAGACAAAGAATCAAACTCTTCAGAATTAGAGGTGCGAGGAGAGGAAGTTTGAGAAGCGGCCACAAAGTTATTACTCATAGGTTCAGGTAGTGTTGATTGATTTTTAGCTTCTTCCTTCTTTTCAGCTTTAAGCTCTCTAGAAGGAACCTTATATTCACCTACAAAGGTAGGATTAAAATCAAGGGATCCCTAATCGTCATCTGCGAGAACTTTCTCAGGATCAAAATCCTTCTTATGTGTAGTTTCAAGTCGAGAAAAGTCTTCTTCAGGAGCTCCAGACTCATCCAAAGAATTTTGATCATCAAAAAGTGAGGATTCACCAATAGGTATCTCGTTTAAAGAGTCACCACTAGACGAGGGCGGCTTAGAGGCAGCCCCTTTGGAAGTAGATGTTTGCAAACAAGCTTGAAAGTTGGTATCACCTATCAAGGTATATGTCTTATTGTTGTAGATAAACTTAACTTGTCTGTGCAATGTAGAGGGGACAGCTTGCATACTGTGAATCCAAGGTCTCCCTAATAGCAAGTTGTATGTTAGATTTCCTGACATAACATGGATAGGAGTAGGCCAAGTAACAGGCCCCACTGTGATGGGTAAGGTGATAGTACCTAATGAAGTTTTAGCCACATTATCAAAGCCTCGAATAGGATGAGAGTCCGGCTCAATTAAAGATGTATCCACATTCATCTTATGCAAAAGATTAATGCTACACACATTAAGACCAGAGCCATTATCTACTAGTGTTCGTCTTATAGCAGTGTCTTTCATGATAACCACAATCATCAAGGGATCATATTGATGTTGGATTTCACTAGTAGGCAACTCATCTTGGGTAAACACAATTTGAGCTTTAGGATTCATCACAAAGTTAACCAAAGATGCTATATTACTAGATGTATTCGGTGGAGGAACATTCAAATCTTTCAAGGCATCTTGTAACATTCCATGATGAGCGGAAGAAGTTTGAATCAAATCCCAAAGGGATATCTTAGCAGGGGTAGCTTTAAGTTGTTCTATGAGATCATATTCCTTGCTAAGAACTTGTGAAATACGCGGAGCTTGCGGAAGAATTGGTTGAGGATTCGGAAGAGAAACTAGAATAACAGGAGGAGGACTAGGCTGCCTATTATTTCTGGTATGATAAGTATGGGCAACCGCATGATAACTCTCTCTAGTTATTTGCTTGGCATAACTATAAGGACTTATAGGTTTTCTTCCTTGCACAGTGATGATTGGTTTATTTGGAGTACGAAAGGAATCATGATCATACCCTCCTTGGACGGTAAGGAGAGGTGATTTAGGACCTTGAAAGGTGGGAAAAGGATAAGCACCTTGGACTTCAAAGAGAGGCTTTTTATGCTCATTCAAGTTTATCATGTTAACCAACTTAGAGGTTTTGTTTTTGTTTAGAGATTTCGATAAAGCCACAAAGTCATCAAGAGCGTCATCCAACAAAGCATGATCATGTCTATTAAAAGGTTTATCTTTTGATTCAAAAGGAGACATCTCCTCATAGAGGGGATTGTTGAAAACAACCATGTTACTATATTTAGTGGAAGAGTTGATAGGAATGTACCCTTGAGAGGACTCATTCAACTTATCTTTCTCATCACAATGAAATGGCATAGTAACAAGGTTTATGAGTTTTTGGTAAAATGAAGGTTTGGCATCTTTAGGGTTCAAAAACTCATCTAAAGCTTCATCTAATTCATCTTGGCTATACTCATAATAATCATCATAAGCATGAACATTTTGCAAATAAAAGTCTGACATTTTGAAATAAAAATTGCATGAAATTTAAACACACAATGCAAAGAAACACACTCTCTTTTTTTTTTTCTTTTTTTTTTTTAATAAAAATGAAATGAAAACACACTAGATCTAGATCTAGATCTAACAAATGCAATGCAAGAAGAAGCAATGATAGATTCACGTCGGGTTCACCAAAATGTGTGAGGGAAAAAGCGAGACTAGGTTATCATGCCCTAATCCTACCTTTTGTCACACATTACGAAATACGAAAGAGCCTAGAGGTATCACACAATTGGCTACTTCTTTTTTGTGATAGAGAGAGCCACGGGCTACCTATTAGGTTTTCTATTCCTTCGTTGTATTTGAAAGGTAAGATTATGCAAGTTCAATTCCTAACCCTAGAATGCAAGTATGAACTAATAACAAGATTGCAGAATTGAACTTAAACAAGGGAAATTTGTAAGTACAAGGATAAGACAAGAATGCAAATGCATACCTGGAGTCAAAATCTGAGTGGAAATGTTCGGGACGGGGGTGCGGGCGCCACTGTCCTGATTTTGCACCTAAAACTGCACCTGAAACCACTGTTTTTGCACTTTGGAAACTGTCTGAAATGCTGTCTGTCGGGAGGACCAGGGCGCCCAGTGCCTCTGTCCCAGGGACCAGGGCACCCAGCGCCCCTGTCCTGGCAGGACCAGGGTGCCCCACGCTCCTGTCCTGGTGTTCTGCTCTGCAATTTGATGCAGAGTGCTGTCTCGACCTGTTCTCTCCGGATCTGTATCCTGCAGTGTCGTCCGAGTCCCGAAACCTGCACTTGTATCTGAAAAAGGGTGTATGGGCGGCTATATAGGGTTTTGCCTTAGTCAAACCCCCGCTTCGGTGATTTCCAACTCCATGAATAGCCAAGTTGTTTTGTAAAATGTATTGTGTGTGCAGACCTAGTGTGTGTGCAAGGTCCTAAAATGCAAGAAAGCAAACTAGAGCAACCTAGAAAGTAAACCCTAATTGCTTGTAAATGATAATGTAAATGCTCTAAATCAAGATGCAAAGTGATCTAAAGCATGAATGAAGGATATATTGAAGCTTATGCAAAGATATGAAAACAACATGAAATCATACCCAACCCTCAAGGGAGGGGTACAAGCCAATCTTCAGTCGGTAATCTCCTATTGTTCTTCAATGTCTTCCAAGCCCTAAATGGATGAATGGATTTGATAAATGCTTGATAGAAGGATGTTGAAAGTTGTTGAAGTCTTCAAAGATCTGCTCTTTCGCTGCATATGAGGTTCCTGAAAACAAAATTCGGATCCCTTCAAAATGAAGAAAGAGAGCTCTTATGTATGAAACCCTAGGTCGTAATTTCATCTTTTGGCCGACCTAGAGATTGAATATCCCACCAATTTCTTGGGGTTAAGATTTATTTTATGATTGAATCGCGCTCCTAAAATTTTGGGAAAAATGTCCAGGACCGTGTGCACTCCGGGCGCCACGGTCCTGACAACTTTTCACCAAATTTTCAAGGCCGTCAAATATGATGATTTTAGAGAGAATCCCGAAGTTACAGGTGATTTCGAGATGTTTTGACCCCCGAAATCAAGCCCCCAAGCTCAGAATAGGGCCTAATTAGGGTTTTTGATTAAGTAGTGTATTGGAAGAATAAAATGAAAGGGGCACGCTTTAATGAAAGGGCCCGACTTTATGATGTGGAAGATGATGAAATAGAACCTTTAGACCTAATTAATTTGATTAATTAAGTGCTAAAGGGGAAATGAAATGCAAAATGCAACTACGCCAAGGCGGGTGCTAAACTAGGTGTTAAATTGTATTGTTTTAGCAAGTGTGTACAATTTATGATGTTACAGGTGGCTAACAGGATATCCAGATTATCCTGTAATAAAGGGATTTTAACAGAGGATAATGATATTAGAAAGGAAGATCTGGAGTATTTTGGCACCCTGTTGGGAGAAGTTGATAACCTGGATACCAGTAATCAAAACATCCTATTGCAAGCTATTCCATCTACCCTGACTGTGGAAGACAATAACTATTTATCCCGTATTCCCTCTAATCAGGAAATCAAAAAGGTGGTGTTTTTCTTTCAGGGAGATAAATCTCCTAGACCAGACGGTTTTCCAATGTTCTTCTTCCAATGTTTTTGGCATATTGTGGAGATTGACATCTACAAAGGTGTTAAAGAATTATTTGGCTCTAGAAGGCTTCTAAAAGAATTGAATGCTACCTTCATTGTCCTAATTCCGAAGATCCCAGGAGATGATTCTCTCAATAAGTTTAGACCCATTAGTCTCTATAACTCTGTTTACAAGGTTTTATCCAAGGTTCTGACTTCCAGGCTGCTGGAAATTCTTCCAAGAATTATCTCTGTCCAGCAGAATGGTTTTGTCTCTAGTAGACAGATTCTGGACTCCATTATATATGTTCATGAAAATATCCATTTCCTAAAAGTGGCTAATAATTAGGGTTTCTTTCTAAAGTTAGATATGGCTAAAGCTTATGATAGAGTGAACTGGCGGTTTCTCTTAAGGATTATGAAAGCGTTTGGTTTTGGTGAAAAAGTTATTCAGCTTTGCTCTCAACTTATGGAAACTTCCTCTTCTGTTGTTATTGTCAATGGACCCCCTTCAAGTTTTTTCAAAAGTTCTAGAGGTCTTAAACAGGGGGACCCTATCTCCCCTATCTTGTTTACTATTTTAGCTAAAAGTCTGGGTAGATTTATTTTTAAAAATGTGGAAGAAGGTAATCTTAGAGGACTAAAACCATCTTCATCCAATTTCACTTGTACTCATGAACAGTTTGTTGATGATTCTATCACTATGGGGGAAGCTACCATTACAGAAGCTAAAAATATGAAGAATGTGCTAAATATTTATGAATCTACCTTTGGTCAAAAAATTAATTGGGATAAGAGTTCTTTGTTCTTCATTAATACCCCTATTCAAAGGCAATTAAGGATTGAAAGAATTCTTGGCTGTAAAATAACTGAGCTTCCCTCTTCTTATCTGGAGCTTCCTCTGTGTATTAAGCCCGAGGATAATTTCTAGAATAAGTTGGTGGATAGATTTAATTCAAAACTGGCTGGTTGGAAAGGGGCAGTCCTAAGTCAAGCGAGCAAAGTTACTCTGCTAAAAGCCACTCTCCAAAACTTTCCTGTTTATGCTGTCAGTTTGTTCAAAATCCCTAGAAAATTTGCGGAAGCAATTGAAAGAATCCAAAAAAAGTTTCTTTGGTCGGGGGTGGAAGTCAAAAACAGAATTCCCCTTATTGCCTGGAATAAAATCTATTCTCCTAAGGCCTTAGGGGGGTTGGGTTTAAGGAATATTAGTTCTATGAATAAGGCTTTATTAGCTAAACAAATTTGGAGAATGAAAGGGGAGGAAAGAGAATGGAATTTAATCTAGGAAAACATATATCTTTATATGCAACCTTTTGAGGAAGAATTTTTAGATGAATCTTTTATTGTTGAAGGTTCTGCTATATGGAATGCAGTCCAATCGGCTAAAAGTTGGGTTGCTGCTGGTCGAATTTGGAATCTGGGGGATGGTAGGAGTATAAGATTTTGGGAATATAGGTGGATATTGGATAAACCTCTGAAGGAAGTTCCAATCCTTAATGATTGAAAAGACTGGTTCAAAAGTAGGTTTGGGGAGCTGGTCAGAGACTACTAGAGAAATGGGAAATGGATTGATTTTAGCCAGCAGAGTCTGGGGCTAAAGTTCCTTCAGATTGCTCTCTTTGCTAAAGTTCCTAGAGACAACAAAGATGACATATTGATATGGAGGGAAACCCCAGATGGGAAATATTCTATGTCCTTAGTTGTGGCTATCCAAAATGAATTTGTGGAAGAAATTCCTATTTGGGCTAAAGTCTGGAACAAGAAGTTAGTTCCTAAGGTTAATATCTTTTTTTGGATATTCATCCAAAACAAGGTTTTAACTCTGGACAACCTTCAAAAGAGAGGTTTTTTTTTTCCTAATAGGTGTTCTCTTTGTTGTAGGGAAGAAGAGACTACTTGTCATATTCTTAATTAGTGTACTTTTAGTCAGGAAATCTGGAAAATCATCTTGAGCGGGTGGAATTTGAGCTGGGTTTTTCCAAACTCCCTAGGGGAATCTTGGCAGCAATGGCACTGCCCTAATTATAATCCAAAGATTGTGGAGACTTGGAAACTTACTCTCCTGAATATTATCTGGAATATATGGAAAGAGCGCAACAATAGGATTTTTAGGGATAAAAGTGACATTCCTGAAGTGGTGGTGGATAAAATTTATAGGAGCATATTTGAATGTATCTATGGTACTGACAATGGACAAGCTGCTAAAGAAGACTTCAATGACAGGTGGAACCTCTCTACTACTACAACTAGTAAGGAGAAGGGAAGAGAAGGTCTAGTTTGGTGTTTTCCTCCTCAGGGGTGGATTAAGGCTAACTTTGATGGGGCCTCTAAGGGGAATTCGGGTAAAGTTGGATATGGGGGCATTGTCAGGAATTTTGCTGGAAATTGCTTAGTGGTGGTGGCTGGTCCTTTGGGGAGTCAAACTAGTCATTTTGTCGAAGCCTCAGCTGCCCTGAATATCCTAATTATAGCTAAGAATCTTAATCATGATAAATTATGGCTTGAGGGAGATTCACTTAATATTATTAAGTGTTTGAAGGGGGAGTCGGAGCCATCATGGTCAATTGAAAACATTATCCTGAAAGCTAGGGAAATCATCGCTAGTTTTAAAGAAATAATTATTCAACATGCCTTTAGAGAGAAAAATATGGTGGTGGACTGTCTGGCGAACCTAGGAGTTAATTTTAATTCTCAAATGATTTGGCATAGGGAAAATATTAATATGAATATTAAAAAGCTCCTTAGAAAGGACAGATTTACGGGGAGGGAAGGACTGCATAATCATGATAGGGTATATGAATAATTTATGATTTGATGGAAAGGTAATGATTACCTAGAAAAGCAGTAGAACCCCAACCATTTTTAATATTACTTCGCACACTTTGTGGGTCATCCTTTTCAAAATCCCGAGTACTATAAGAAAGAAGTGTTGAGTTTGCAGAGGAACAAACCTGAAAATCCGAATTTGAATATGGGAGGAGATTTAAGGAGGGAGGAACCAGACAATACGTCAAGATGGAAGGCGATGCTGAAAGTGTGGGCGAAGCTGGAAAAAGGGTCCCTCACAAGCTTTATGGAGAAGCTGGTGGATTATGACAAAGTTAGGGTAAATCTCATCGTTTCCGAAATTTCTGAAAAATTGGTGTAATGGGTTCTTTAAAATCTATGGGGTAAAGTTCAAATTGGACGCAAGACTCATAGCTACTGTGACTGGTATGCCCCACTTAGGGCTTAATTTTTTTAGAGAGCTTAAAGTCTCCAATAACGTGGTAAATATGTTCCCGCGTAAGGAAAAAGAGAGGACTAAAATTGGCAAAGCCACGTGGGGTTACTATGAAGCCTCCAATATCAAGAAAATCTGGGGCTGGGTTTTGAATGCCATAATGGAATATACCACTATTGAGGGCCACTTTTCTAGGGCCCACACTTACCACTTTGTTCTACTAAACCATTTCAGACATGACATAATGGTTTCCCTGCCCTACTATCTTTTTAGGTCCCTATCAAGGCCCCTCAATAAACATAGTAAGAATCCCTCAAACGCGGTTCTCCATTGCGGGCTTTTGCTGCTCATTTATGAGCACTGTAAAACCCTCACCATGCTAGAAAACAAGAGGTTATCCGCCTCTCTAGGGAAAGGCAAGAGAAAGCTGGAGGGAGGCGAATCCAGCAAGGAGAAGGCAAACTCTAGCAAAAAAAGTAAGAGTGCCTCTAGGATGAAAACCCATGAAGAAAAGATCGAAATAGAGGAAACTGGAAAAGAAGGCAGTGAAATGGATACAGATGATTCTGATGGTGAAGACAACTGGAAAGATGAGGAGGTGGGTGTTGAGGAAGAAGGTGGTGATAATGAGTCTGATAATGAAAGCCTAATCCATAGTGATTGCCCTGGCAATGACAACAACCACCCTATGGAGGATGTGGAATACAAGGATAATGAGGAAAAAGATGTGAATTCTGAGAGGGAGGAGAACAAGGAACCTGAGAAGGATATGACTAAGGACAGTTTAAGTGAGGATAAGGAAAGTGCGGGTAAAGGGTTATTCCTGGATAACCTTAAAAAACTCACTAAGGCGAGACTAGATTATGACAGATGGACCTATGAACTTTTGAAGAAAACAGACGGACGAGAAGAGGAAGGATGATGACAGGGATCAGATAAAATGGAAGCAGGATATGGAAGAGAAGGTTAAATTGCTAGAAGAAGGGAATGTGGCAATGAAAAATTTGTTGGGCATTATCCCGAATATCCTATTAGTTGTCACTAAAAACTTGGAAGATATTGCTAAGGTCTTTGATAATTCCAGTTCTCCTAAACCGGTGGTGGACCTTGACATGGATGAAGATACTATCAAGATTGGTAGTGGTGAAGCTACTACAGGTGGTGGTGCAAAGAGGACCAGGGCAGGTGTCAAGAAAGTTGTGGCTGCTTCTGCTAAGGATATCCCTAATCTTAGGGAAAATATCAAAGACCTGTATGGGATTAGCAATACCCTAGCTAATGCCCTGAAAAAAATCAATTAGTTTCTTCTCTCGGGTATGGCTGGTTTTGCTGGCTTTGTGGGGCTTTAGCCGGTTCTCTATGGTTTTTTGCTGGCTTTTCGTTGGTTTGTTCCTTTTTGTCTCTTATTGCTATATTTGTTAAGATCCATTCATAAAGGGTTTTGGGGCCCCTTCAAAACCTATTTTTACCTTAATCAAAAACATTTCTCTTCTCCTTCCACTTGTGACATCGAAAAGAGATCTTTGTGGTTTGATTTGGGTTATAGCCTTTGAGTATAGGACCTATTGCCAAGGGTAAGGCTTTCAAACCTTCTTTGTCTTTAGTTTTTGAGAAAAAAAGAAAGCTTTGAGAGGAGTAGGGTTGAGGGTTCTTTTGTAGATAGGGAAGAGAAAATTCACTCCCCATTTTTTTTACAACATTATAAAAACATCACAAAGATTTGTGTAGACGACCCTATGCATTGCAAGGAAGAGTTTATGGAGGATTGTGCACTTATTTGCAAATTTGTTAGTTTGCCCAAGCTATGCGATCTCCATGCTTGGATCAATGCCCACTAGAAAGAGGGTTTAAAGGATGAGATTAATATTTTTCCATGTGCAAAGGGATTCTTCATTCTTGAGTTTGAATACATGGAGAACAAGGAGAAAGTTTTAAAAAAATGGGCCAAGGGTGTTTCAAAGAGATTTTTTATGTATGAAGGCTTGGTATCCCTCCTTTGACCCTCATACCAAGATATTCACTTCTACTTGTTAGATTATCTTATCTCCTCATTCAGTTTTGGAAGTTGGATTGTTTCCAATCCATAGGCAATGGGCTGGGCAAATTTTTTGTATGCCTAGAATAAGAAAATCAAATATCGAGCACCACTTGTGCTCGGATTTGTATATAAATGGACCTCTCTAATGGTTTAGTAGTTGAGATTTATTTAAAAATTGGGGAGAGCATTTGGAGGTAGCAAGTAGATTATGAAAAATAGCCTTCAAATGCAGGAAGTGCTTCTCAACGGAGCACCAAACAACTCAGTGCCCATAATCAAACAGTTCTAATTTTGGAAAACAATCTGAGCACAACATACCTACTTGGTAGATCAGAGTACAATCTCATCATTATCTAATTTCATTGTAGGTTGAGATGGACATGTTCGGGACTGCTTCAAAGGATGGCACAAACTCTATTAGTGCTCACTCAAACACTCCTCAAGGGACGATTATTGGGGCATGCCTAAGAGACTTTGATGATACTTTTCCTTCTAAGCATCAGAAAATCTCCTTCGGTTGTGAAGTCCACACAACTTCATACCCATCAATCAAACCCTCGAGCTCACCAAGTTTAGACGGACCTAGTCACAAGGTTGATGATCAGTCACTTCAGGAGCAAGGAGGCATTGGGGAGAGGAAGAACTCCCTAGAGAGAGTAGACCAAAATATTTTGGACTCTTCTTAGTTTGAGCATGGGCGAACAAAAGTTAAAAGGAAGAAATTCCTTTTAAGTAAACATCAAATGTTATGAAGATCTGCATTGGAAGGGGGTAATAGTGGTCAGGATGGATGCCTCTTAGAGAAGGGGTTCTTTGAGAATACAACTATCTAGTGAACGTATGGAAGTTTTAGAAGGATACATTAGCAACCAAGCATGTAGCTATCTATGATGTACCACCCCTTGTTTAAGGGAATGTAATGATGTACTTGCTTTTATCAATAAATAAAAACACCTATGATGAATATAAAAAATAATTATTTAGTTTTTATTGTTTTACTATATATAACACTACAAAATTATTGTATGATTTAGATACACATATAATTTATACATATGCTAATTCTATAATTCTATATCAATTATTGTTTTTTGTGTATATACATATATCATTATTTTATTTTTTATTTTTGATTGGTGATCACTTTTGATTAGAGCTATGAACTAGTGATGCCACATTTTTGAGGGAGGTCATCCTCAGATGTTGAGATTAATCCTAGGCCAGTAGTATATGTTTTTCCTCCTTATCACACCACTCCTTAGTATTGTTCCTTCTTGTATCTCTACTCCTTATCACTCCATTTCCATTATGTATCACTCCACTCCTTATCTCTCCATTCCTCTCCTTATTTCTCCACCCTTTATTTATCCACTCCTTCTCCTTATCTCTCTACCCCTTATCTCTACTCTCCTTTCTCCTTATCTCTCCACGTGTGACCCTTATCTCTCCAGAGCTCACTACACCTCCTTATCTATCTAGAACTTTCTTGAATCTTCCTCCTTATCCCTCCATCACATGTAGCATTGTCTCCAACATGGGGGCATCTACAACTCCAATGCATATCACCATTAGTCTTCAACAACAAACACATGCCTGTAGGGATTCGAATCATGGTTGTCATATCAACACGGCTTGCAACAAATCATTGCACTACGAGGTCATCCCCCATATATTATTATTTTATTATTATTATTATTATTGTATAACATATAATTATATTATATATAAAAACATGTGTATTTTAAAAAACTCAAATTTTAAAACTTCAACATATGTATTGAAGTTGAACTTTTAAAACTTGAATTAATAAAGAGTCACTGCCTTTAAAAGGCCCATGACTTGTATACGCAGGTTGTGGCCATATATCATTATTAGCTAATTATTTCATGATTAATCGATTATAATTAAGTTTTATTTTTTTAAAAATACAAATAAAAAGATTATTTAAATTGTGACATTATGATGATTCCTTATGCTTCAGCTATGGTTTTGGGAGATAACCTATTGACGTGTGAAAGAGTGTGACTAAGTGTAGGTATGAGTCAAAGACAAGAACGTGGTTAAGAAGTGATATACCCACAAGTGGTAAGAATGGTTATGATGGATACCTATTTTACACACCACGTAGTCACATTTAGAACTACATTTTGAAAGACATGATGGTTGCATTTTGAATGATTTGATTGTGTCTACATTTATCATTATTGTATTGTTTCAATTAGTTTGAAATGAATGTGTGTGTGTGTGTGTGTGTGTGTGTGTGTGTGTGTGTGTGTGTGTGTGTGTGTGTGTGTGTGTGTGTGTGTGTGTGTGTAGGATTAAATGTGAATCATATAAAATAGGAACAACACAATGCAAGATGCAAATTCACACTCACTCTCACTCAATAAAGCCTAAAATGTATGCATAAAATCAGATGATAAAAAATACTACCACAGAAAATACTGTAGATTGCTCCATAGTTCATTTGATAGTTCATTTGATATTTGCTTGAATAATTGAAATGTGGGTTGCTCTTCAAAGCATCATAACCATGATCATAGTGACAGGATGATAGCTTGATGCTTGATACTTGATAGTAATGCTTGATGTTTGATAATTCTTGTAGATAATGGAGCTCTTGAAAATGATTGTGCTAGGGGAAATAAATATGTGAAGAGTTTTATTTATATACTTCACTTGAGATTTGATCAATGATAGAGATTAATTAAAAAGATTAATGGATGAGAAAATTCAAGATAGGGTAGGACCTAAAATTAAAACATGGTTTAATGGCGTGGAAGAATTAAAATATCAAATGCATTGAAGAAATAAATATAGTGGGAAATTAAATAAAATTATTTTATTTTATTTAATTTTGAAAGAAGTGTTAGCTAATTATTTTTTAAAAAAATTATTTAATTATAGTTCATCCAAAAGATGAATAAATTAAATAATAAAAATATTTAATTAATGTTGGAGAGAAGATGATGAAATAAGTAAATAATAAAAAAATTATTTAATTAATAAAGAAAGAAATTGGGATAATTAAACAATTAAAATTTATTTAATTATTATAGATGAAAAGAGGAAATATTAGCTTATTAAATATTTAAATAATTATTTAGTTAATCTGAATAGAAAAATCGAGGAGAACACGATGAAATGACAAGATGAAAATGCTTTAGCAATTTTTAGATGTCTATATTTTGCCTATCTTTGAGACAATGTGTTTTATGGCATAGTTCAAAAGAAAAATGATACTAGTAATAGGATGGAGGTAGGATAGATGCCCCCTCAAGAGATTGAATAGGAAAATTAATTTTGGGCAAATGTCATGAAAGGAAGGATATGATATGTAATAATGACCTATATTTGTATGCGTAAGAAATATATCAATGCAGCTAGATGCAATGATGATAATTATCCCATTGATCAAATATCAAATGAAGCCTATAAATGGGTAATGAAATAGATAGAAAATGTGTGAAATAATTGGAAAGGGGGGGATATGAAAATGGAAAGATACTTGTGCTTTGGTTATGTTAAACAATGTGAAAAACAATATTAATTTTTATCGATGAAAATAGTATATATTTTTTTATTAATCTCGTATAATAAATACAAAACATGAAAGTTGTATATTTCAAAATGGCCTTCTCGCCATGCATTTGCCATTATCCCTTTCCCCAACTATACCATTTACAAAAGATTCACCACCCTAACATATTCTATCCCCTATAAAAAATGGGCTTTTCACAACCCTACTATGAACATATATGTAATTACAAAATACCATAATACTGGCCAAATTTTTGCTAGCTAAGCTCCTTGAGGATTTCTGAGAATATAAAATTTAGAACAAAAAAAACATAAAGGACACCAAGACGGGCATTCAACCCAAAGAAATAACTTGTTTTCCTTTTTTCTCTACCTTCTACATTTGTACAAGACCATTGAACTAGAATTCCTTGGGCTCAAAGGTTGGTTCTAGTCCTCCTAGCTTCTTTTCTTTGGCCTCTACTCAAGCAAACATCTCCTACTCATTTAGGTGTTCTAGGAGTGACTCCCACCCTAGTTGCGGCTCTGTGCGGCGTTCATCCCTTGAGCCCTTCACACTCCATATGTAGTACCCCTCCTCGTTTGAACTTATTAGACTCATATTTTATTATTGTTTACTTTCAGTGGATACATTACTATGATGTGTTATTCAGACTTATATGACATTATTTCATGCTTTATCTGGATATGAGATGCATAATTTATTTGCAGTATTTCAGTACTTGTGATTTATGGTATTTTATGGATTATTGCTATGTACTGACACTTTACTTTATCTATGCAATGTGTAATTATATGTTGCGTGTCTGCGAGTGTATTGGATGCAAGGGGACGATTTTCCTTCACTCACTCTGGTGAGACAGGGAACATTGTGATTCTCCTTCATCGATGTGCATGTCGTGTTTTCTATATTGTATATATGCATGTGTGGTTCGGTGATGCAGGATATTACAGGTACAAGTATCGGGTAGGTACGGGGTATCGTCTCCACCTGGCTTCACAGGTCTGAGCATGCCTTATATTTGTTTGATGGAAGTGGAGGAGGTAGTAGTTGACCCTATTTTACCCAGTTACACTCTTCTGAGTGTCTTCAGTTGGTCGTCCTGTCAGTTTGTTCGGCCTTCGTGTATTGTCGTTTGACTTTTTCTAAGTCTTTGCTTGGGGTTTGCTCAATTTGTGTGTTTAGTGGATTTAATTAATTAATTAAATTTATGGAGTTATCTCATGGTTGGTATTTTTGAATTATGTATTTTATGCATTGAGATTATAAATTTAATTAATTAAAAGAAGTTATTAAATTATGTTGCAAGTTGCATTATATTAGAAATATATCTTATTTAAATTTTAGTGAAAAATAAATTAGATTAATTTCATTTATTGTTTCCTAGTATTTAAAAAAAAATTAAAATAAATAAAAATGAATAAATTAGAATTAAAGTACTGCTTTAATTTCTTCTTTTAGGAAATTAATTTTAATGAATTTCATTTTCAAATAAAATTTATTCCTAAAGAATTTAATTAATACCAATCTCCCATATATTTAATAAACCAATAAATTTAATTAATAATTAAATTTATTACTATAGAAAACTAAACAATTTACACATAGATGTACAAATATTAAAAGAACAACCATAGAAAATAACAGAGAAAATCAAATCTCTGGATGAATCTCTCAGATAGCATAGGGAAGAGAAAAGTCAATCACAATCCAAAAATTATCGAAACAAATACCAAACAAGAGGGAATATTTTCTCTGGTAAATCCCATTTTCTCCCAAAACTTGCAACTTTTTATGCACAGTAAAACATCTTGGCAAAATTTGCCAGAATCACTTTTCCAAAATCCTCACAAAATTTAATCTACAAACACCCAGGAAATAACTTCTTTCCATAAACTAAAATTAATTTCAGGAATGAATTTTAGCCAAGAACATGTAATAACTAGAAAGGGTTTTGGATTTGACAAATATTTTTAACACACATCATTCAAAAAGAGGGAAGAAATAAAATATTTTCTTTAAAAAACAACCAGAAGAGGCCACCCAACCTGTATAGCTTTCCCGAAAGATTCACGTGGAAGAGCTCAGTCCTGTACCGGTTTTCCAAGACAACCCCTCTTCCAGCAATCCTATTGGGACTCATTAAATTTGAGTGAATTTGAGAGGCCCATTTCAAAAAAAATCTCTGCATTTCCAAATGATCATAAAATGAGTCAGTTTGAATGGCTTAGTTAGAGATGGAGTAAAATGAATCCAGTTGATTTTCAAGGGGTAAGGCTTTGGAAACTTGTCCTACACCTTTCATTTGGCCTATGCAGTGATGTGCAACTTTCAAATTTCAGTTTGAATCAATTTATCAAGTACCCATTTAAAGGGGTGAGTTGAAAGTGCATTTTAGGTGCAAATGCAAATTTTATTGAGTAGCCTACTTTGAGTGCTTATATCTTTTTCCCTGTTAATCATCATGAATAATTTCAAAGTGGAATGAATTCTATGCATAAATGTGAGTCAGCATGAAATTTTTTAAGTCTTTATGAATCCATTTGCTTAGTTTTCAAAGCTCAATCTGTTTGCAGTTTGTATAATATGACAAGTCCATGTTTCAGCTGCTAGTCGGAGTCTTGTTTTGCATAAGTGTTAAAGTTGCCTCAGTAAGTGTTATGTTAGAATGTTTGTTCTGGCCTATTGTTGGTATGAATGAAAAGCTATGTTTCCAGTTTCAAGCTCCTACCAATCCGTTTGATCGGTTTGCAAAAGGGTTTATTGAGCCATCTGTTTCAGTGATCCGTACTTTCATTGTCGTGTCAGTTAAAGTTGCTATTTTCATGAGCGCGTCGTTTGCACCTAGTCATCCTTTTGGTCGAACTGAGTATTCTAAGTTTTAATATGTACTTCAAGGTACCTATGTCTCAGATTTGAGGGTCTACGGAGGTTGTTTGATATTTTTAAGAAAGACATCATGAGTTGCTTGTGCATTGACTTCATCAGGTCTGCAGTGCCAACAAAGCCAGTTGGTCATTTTTGACGATTAATATCTCTTTACTCAGGATTCATCTTGAAAAACCATTTGGTAGAGTTCATGCTTGTATATCAAAGTACACGCCTATCAGATGACGTGGTCCAGAAAGGTGTTTTGATCGGTTTGAAAATTACGTCTTCGCGATTAAATGCGAAAATGTGGCGCAAGTGCCTGAAAGTTGCAAAACTCAGTTTGATGATCCGAAAATGGTGCCGATCGATTCCAGAGGTATGTTTAAGGTTCCTGAGGCATTTCGAAGGTCAGTTGCATGAAAATGATTTTTTTTTTAGTCGGACCCACTTTGGGGCCCGACCTGGCTCATGCCCGATGGTTTTGAATTCATGGTAATGTATATCAATGTCAGCTCGACCGTCATTCGCTAGTAGGATGGTGAGAGGCGACTTCAGTGTACTTGTCATTTATGGATTGATGGATGTGTATCTTACATACTAGTTGCAAACCTCAAATAATTCAGAGAGATGTCAAATTTACCAACATATTATTAGTTGAAAAATGGAAGTGAAAGTAGCAAATTTTGGTTTTTCAAGGGAGGGGTCGTCTAGTGAAGTAACTCATGTCGATGGATACGTTTGGTTACCTTGATCCTTAATAATGCCATAGAAAAAAATTTGACAGAGAAAAGTCGTATGGAATGGGTAAAACCCATTGAAGTCTTCAAGCAATAGCCGTTGGCAGGTGTAATCAAACTTCAGCAAATTGCCAATAGCAAAGTAAAAACCAGACTTATTCCTCCCTCTTCTGCATGGTATGATGTTTGAAATTGCAGAAAAAACTCTCACGCAAATGCTTTTGGCATGTGAAGTGCCAACCATTTTCTCCTCCTCCCTATGTGATGGTTTATGAGAACCATTGAAAACTTCAGAAAATGAAATTGGCAGCGTGGGGGGGTTTTCAGACTGCATGCAAGTGAAAATTGGCAGTTCACGTGGTGGGTGAGTTGGAGATAAGGTGGAGCTCCCTTGCCAGCATCCTCCCTTCACGTGGTATGGTGGAGGAGACACTGTAGAGATCTCTCGGCCAACATCTTCCCCTCCTCTACGTGATTTTGTGGGCAATGTTCAGCAGTTGCAGAAGCTTTAAAGCTTTAAAACGTGGTGTGAAATCTACAGAAACTTCTCAGCAAATGCAATGAGCAGGTGTATCGCTATACTCCATCAGCTTAATGCTAAACTCCTCCTTGATGTGCATAAAATGGATAAAGGCTCAGGAAATGTTCAAGCAATTGCAATTAGCAGGTTTAATGCAAATCCCCCTCCCTACGTGGGTCTCTGAGGTGAAAGGCATATAAATTCAGCGTTGAAAACTCAAGACAATGCAGATAGCAGTCCTCCTCCCCCACGTGAAACCTCTGGCAAGGCATTGAAGTTGAAGAAGGCTTCAGAAATAAGTTCAAAACCAAATGCACATTGGCAAGCATCATGCTCTACGTGGTGGGTGAGCTGAAGTGTAGGAAACTTGGTAGGCAGTTTGAAACCCAGTGAAAACCCTGCGCAAAGCATGATGGAGAAAGGGGCAATTAAAAATTTCAAAAAATGCAGTTTACAGGTGTAAGATTAAGCTCCACGCTCAACCAACATCCTCCTTGGCCAGCCATGAAAAGTAAAAAGGGCACCAAAGAAATTTCAAGCCAATAAAGTTAGCAGATGTAAAACCAACATTCCACAATTTTTGCCAGCAACCTCTCCCTGTTATGGCATGTTTTTCTTTGTATGGAAATGGAGGAGTTTGGGAGGCATTAAAATTTAATCAAATTTCATCTGGCAGGTGTAGTGCCTTCGACCATCTCTCTTCCTATGTGGCGATGCGCATTAAAACTTCCAGGCGGATGCAAAGGTGCCATTAAAGGTCTCAAAAAAGCTTTCAAATGCACAGTGCCAGGCAAAACACAATATCCCACATTGGCTGAGCGATGTAATTTTTTGATATTTATAACCAAAGCTCCACACATCTATAATGTCAAAGCCTCAAGAGGCTTTTGACGAATGGTATCGGTTGGGCACCCAAGTGGACCCCAAGCGCGCGGGCATGCTTCCCAAGCTGACCAAGGAGGCTGAGTGGCGACCAGGTGGACCCCACATAGGCACGGATCCCAACGCAGGTGAGTTTTGTAGAGAAAGGGTGACTTAACCAGAGAGCAAGTTGCAGGATATCTACGGTGCGTGTTGATTTGTGAAGGGAAGATGCTCGAAGAATACCCTTCATGAAATGGCGAAAACCTCATGCGAAAAAAATAGTGTTAAAGACCCTGCACGTTTAAGAAGATTCGACGGCCTGTGCGATTTCGTGAGCTGAAGATGAACGTTTGTTAGCTATTGTGAAATGGAAAAAGACACATGGTGCATAGGTGGCAGGTCTAGGTGGAGGTCCAGCTCGTGGGTCCCGTTGACATGGCGCTGAGGTGGCAACAAGGTGGCGTACAAGCAGGCAGTCCAGTGGTGGTGACAAGGCGGACAAGTGGCAAAGGATGAGGTGTCATCCCAGGTGGTGCTCGGTGGACCTATCAATGAATCATAACCTGCCACATGGCCTCACGTCAGGCCAAAAATCAAAGTTAAAATCAAAGTTAAATATATAGTGCAGACTATATAAAAAATGAAAAATTTAAATGGAGGCATAAAAATGATTAATTCGCCCAGAGGTCCATTTTTGCCCAAAATAGCGAGTATCATATATCACCGAAAAGCTCTTAGGATGAGGAATGCAGTTAGGGAGTTAGTTTAAATAGATATGGGATCTTTTGAGAGCAATTTCCATGGGAAGGAAGGAGATATTTTTGCAGTTAAGGAAAAAAAGACACTTGGCAAATTCTGATGAATTTTGATATTTTTCCCTCCTCTTCTTATTCCCATTTTCTTCTCATTGTAATGTTTCCAGAATTTGGGAGGAAGTGCTCTAGATTTCATGGCTTCCAATTTTTAGTATTCTTGAAGATTGTACAGGGCAGGGCTTTTCTTTGAGTAATGGAGTTTAGTTCTTATTGTAGGCGTTCTTAGTTGCAGGTTCTTGTGTATGTAAGACATACATAAATTCACACAAGATTGTCTCTAGATTTGTATTTCTATTTTATTCAAATCAGGTCCTCAAGGAGGATGAAATTTATTATCTCAAGGAGATAGTTGTGATTGTTTGCAGGGATTCTTCAAGGAAGGATTTAAATTCTGTAATAAATCATAAATAATGGAATATAGCTTCAAGATTTGATGATTTTGTGAATGATCTTAGTAATGCATTCATGCAAGGCATTAATGTAGGAATACTTAATAATGAATATGGATTTGCAATAGAACTTTTCATCTATAGTTTGATATGTGACTCTGTTGCCCGTGGATAAGGCACTAATCTTGCAATTGAAGGGATTCTCAAACAATTTAAAATCAAACATCAGAATATCTTTCTTAGTTTTATGTTCTGTGGGAATGTTTCATCCATCTCATGCTTCAACTTAGTTGAGATGTCAATGTGGATCCAACCCATCTACAGTAACCTCCTAGTTGTTAAGCCCTAGTGAGATCTATCTGCTTTTGTTGATGTTGTCATATGTGGGTAAATGAATCTGATTCAATGCATCAAAGGGTGTCCCCCCCTAGGTCTAGCAGAACCTGAAGTGTAGGAGGATCATTAGGATCCTATGTTATGTTGTCCAAGCCCTGAAGTGTTTCATTGATTAAGATTGGCTTTCTCATAGATTGATTTACAGGTGATCTTGGGTTAATCACTTTTGGTGAACAACAAATCCTCTAATAATTTCTTCTTCAACAAAATATTGCTTCCAAAATATTTTTTCTTCCCCAAAATCTCGGCCTCCTTCTTGTGTACCAAAAAGAGAAAGATCTATTCTTTTTAACCTAAAATTTTAGGTTGCACATATTTTTCCCAAAAAACCCTAATATTTAATTTTAGTAATAAAAGCAATTTTATTTTTTTTCCTAATTCCCACCAAAGGAATAAATTAACATGCAATAAGCAAAAAACATTTTTTTCTTTTCTTTTCTCATGCAAATTAATTAATTTCCTAAAAAAAGAAATTAAAGCAGTACTTTAATTCTAATTTATTCATTTATTTATTTATTATTATTTTTTATTTTATTTTTTAAATTCTAGGAAACAATAAATGAAATTAATCTAATTTATTTTTCACTAAAATTTAAATAAGATATATTTCTAATATAATGCAAATTGCAACATAATTTAATAACTTCTTTTAATTAATTAAATTTATAATCTCAATGCATAAAATACATAATTCAAAAATACCTACTATGAGATAACTCCATAAATTTAATTAATTAATTAAATCCACTAAACACACAAACTGAGCAAACCCTAAGCAAAGACTTAGAAAAAGTCAAACGACAATACACGAAGGCCGAACAAACTGACATGACGACCAACTGACGACACTCACAAGAGTGTAACTGGGTAAAATAGGGTCAACTACTACCTCCTCCACTTCCATCAGACAAATATAAGGCATGCTCAGACCTATGAAGCCAAGTGGAGACGATACCCTGTACCTACCCGATACTTGTACCTACAATATCCTGCATCACCGAACCACACATGCATATATACAATATAGAAAACACGACATGCACACCAATGAAGGAGAATCGCGACGTTCCCTGTCTCACCAAAGTGAGTAAAGGAAAATCGTCCCCTTGCATCCAATACACTCGCAAACACGCAACATATAATTACACATTGCATAGATAAAGTAAAGTGTCAGTACATAGCAATAATCCATAAAATACCATAAATCACAAGTACTGAAATACTGTAAATAAATTATGCATCTCATATCGAGATAAAGCATCAAATAATGTCATATAAGTCTGAATAACACATCATAGTAATGTATCTATTGAAAGTAAACAATAATAAAATATGAGTCTAATAAGTTCAAACGAGGAGGGGAGCTACACCATACTATAAAGGGCTGAAGGCCATCCTCATTGATACCCATATCTCTCCAGTCACCTACATCACCCTTGATTGATTTCCTCAGAATTGTCAAGGGCAAAGTTATTGTTAATCCATACACCCATTCTTCATCAACGCACATATTCACTACCCACTCCACTTCCTCTTTGGTTCCTAACTCCAACCCCTAGGCCAGGAACATCACAACAATATCGACATTCACACAATATAGATGTTTCATTTTCATAAACTCCTCTCCGAAAATGGCATCCAAAATTCACAAAAACCCTAGAGTCATGAAATCTGTAGACTCCCTTCAACCTTTTCTCTAAAATGAGGCCTAAAAATGCTCGTTGTTGCTTCACTGGAATCATTGTGAAGTTCGCCTCCATTCTCCTCGCCACCCTAACTACTCTCTCTGTACTTTCTTCTAGAAAACTTTATGTTGTAAATGGAAAAGGGAATTCCATCTAAAGCCAATTATCTTGGGAATTAATTACTAACTTTAATGCTCCTTGCTTTAGCTATCCCATCCACCTTTGATCCACTCTCCAGAATGATGGTATCCTTCATGGTGGCCGATGAGTCATCTTTTTGGCTATTTTATATGAACTTTATGTTATGTCATTTTGTGAGTCAGACATTACAGTTGAGATAGATATAAGCCTTTTTGTGTTTAACCTATGAACTTTTCTATCTATTAAACAACCTTATAAATGATATATTAAAATCCATTTTAATGATAAGGCAATGCTTGATTAAATGTTGATTGAAAGTAGTATTGTTCAAATATATGTTGTGCATCCTAGCTTCTGTGTGTACAGCTGGAGGAGAGACCAAGTCAATAAAGGATATTTGTAGCTAATTCGAAGAATTGCAGTCCTGATCAAATAGAATTGTTGAACCAGTCAAGCCAGTAACTGATAACTATCAAAAAACTCCTAGTTACGATTGATGCATTTGTTGCTTCAGAACATGTGTCGATTTGTCAAGGAAATCTAGAGGAAACCTTGGCCTATATTTGTGCATGAAACTGAGTCCTATAATGATTCATTCTTCTATTCTTTTATTTCCAATAAAGGTTGTCCTCCTAGTTTATTGGGAGTGGATCGACTGTGTATTTAGTTAGTTGTAGAATCTCTTATAAGCCCATCGGTTAGAGATGAAGAATGTAATGCAGTTTTATCTTACTTGAGAACCGAGTGTACTTTATTTCATAGTTAGAAATAATCAAGGATTTTAGTTATGTCATATTAACTGTCAAAAAGTATCAAGGTGTTTTATGATGCTTTTGTAATATTAAGATTTGGTTTAGATTCTGGAGGCTCAGCTAAGGGGTCCCACTTGGGGAGCATCCATGTTCATATACTTTCATTTCATTCTAGGTGAGTTCATTAGCAAGCTTATGTTTGTTGGTTAGAATCTTTCAGTTAATTGTCCTGCAACCATAGAAACTCCATTCTGTGATTGTTCCTACAACCAAAGGAAAACAAAGTTTATGGTTACCAACTAGTTAGTTCATTTTCTGCATAAAGTTATAAGTTTCATATTAAGTAGATTAAGTTGATATCGGTAGAACCAACTTTAGAATTCAGTGCTTTCCATCAATTTCTTATTTAGGTTCTTCAAGCTTAAAATAAGTGTTCCTTATGAGTTTCTTAGTGAACATATAGTGCAGACCTATTTCAAGTATACGTTCCTGGCTTGACAAGTGAATGAGATTCTGATTAATGAATTGGTAGTCAAATGATGTAGAGAATTGAACCTTTCAGTCAAGAAAATGTGTATTAATTACTAGGGCATTATTTGGAACCAACATTTTTGGCGTTGTTGTCGAGGATGGTGTCAAACTAAGAACTTATTGGGAATATAGGAGTTAGAATTTTGAAGCCTTCAGTAGATGTCATTAGAGTTAGAGGTACCTTTGAATCATTTAAGAAAAGAAGCATAAACCTATCACCCAACATTTTGTGTAGGTATATTGGTAATTGAGACAAAATCTTCATGCATAGGCGAAGAAGGAGGGATGCATTAGGAAGATTTCTTCCCTCTCAGTCTAATCTTGAAATAAGTCCTTATTAATCCCCAGATATAAATCTTTTGTTGAAGCCTTTGCGGAAGATAGAAACCGAGGTATTTTTGATCTATTATAAGGAGACCTTGATTTCTTAAACGACCCCCCTGAAGAAAATATTTTACCTTTGGCTCTTTATCTGCCACAAATGGCGGCTTCTGGTGGGGGAGGTGTTCCACCTCCCAATCCTACTTTTGAATTCCCTATTCCTTACCAGCATGATAATGCAAACCTAAAGAATATTCTAACCTCCTCTCTTCCAAAATTATATGGCCTAGTCACTGAAGACTTAGACACCTTTTTGTTTGAATTTGATACCCTCTGCAAAAGTTATGATTATACCACTGATACCCATAAACTCAAGCTATTTCATGCTACACTAAAGGAAGCTCCTCTTAGATGGTTTATGAGTTTAGGTAGGGATACAATAACTACTTGTGATGAGATGAAGGCAAATGTTTTGGAGAAATATAAAGACTATTGTAGAGGAATTGATTAACATGGTGATGATATCTTTTGAATGGCACAAAAGGAGGATGAAACTTTGGAATATTATCTTGAAAGGTTTCGGTTCAATGTCAGGAAGTCCAAGCACAACACTTAAAGTGAAGAATCCTTGAAATTGATTTTTCTAAGGTGAATCAATGAGGATTGTATTGAAGCAATTGACCTTATGGGAGGAGGAGACATTGCTCAAGCTCAATGGGATGATATCAGGAAGATTTGATAGAAGTATTCCAGGGCTTATGCCAAGAAGGGTAGGTACTATAGGTCTGGTTTTACAACAACAAAAGCATCTTCAACAATTTCCAAGATGGAGATAACTCATTTGCTAAAAGATTTCAAGGAAGAAATTATCAACAATATGGCAACACAATTTGACACACTTCAAGCCAATAAGAAGTCTGCTAAAGCAAAAGCTATGTTAGCAGAATATTGCCCTCGTTGTAGATAAAAGAAGAGGGTTGCATATTCAAAAACATTTCAAGCATTGAGCTCAAGTGTGAGTATCCAGAATTTAGACCAATTGAGGATGAGAAAGGACATGTCTTTTTTATGGCACAAAGGAGACCATGGGCACCAAGACAAGGTATACCTCAAGATCCTCTTTCTTTCAATCTTCCTTATGCAAATCCTAATGCTAATAGTAATATTGGCAATCCCAAAATCCTTACAATTGGTCATATTATGGGCCAAACTTTTGGGGAAACCAACCTCCTTCAATGCCAAATTTCTTGAATATGAACATGCAGTCACCTCAAAATAATTGGCAACCCCCTCAGGGGAATTGGCAGACAGTACCTCAATGGAGATGAGGATAGCAATGGCAAACCCAATCAGTTGGCTACATGCAACAACCTATTCCTCCTTATCAATGGGCCCTATTACCTTAAGCTAACCAAAATGCTAATGAAACTAGACCCACTCAATTGCCAGCACAACTTGCACCAAATCCTAACATCAGAACACATTATCAGGTGTTTGCAAATGACCCTATTCAATACCCTGCTTATGTTGTGAATATCAGTAACATACAATTACACTCAAGAAAAGACTTGAGGGTCCCTCATCCACCTATTATTATTGAACTTTCTTCAGAACAATAAGAACAATTAGAAAATGTTTACCCTCAAACCACCGAGTCTACTCCAATAGGACAACCTAAGCAAACCCAAATAATGGAGCTAGACCCTTTGTTTGCTCATAAGCTAGCAGTCAAAGAACTTGAAGTAGAGCCAACCTTTGATTTTCTAGACCAACTCAAGCATGTTTGTGTTAAAATACCCTTATTTTAGGCCATCAAAGATGTTCCCATATATAGTAAGGCCATAAGGGAAATGTGCCTAAAGAAACTAGGCAAAAAAAGAAAAGATCCCCAAACTGTTAATGTCATGGGCCAATTAGCATAATTATGTTGGGGAAAGTTGTAATTCCTAAGTATTCTGATCCTGGTAGTCCAGTGGTAGGGATAACCATTAATGGGGTTTTGGTTAAAGATGCTCTTATAGACTTGGGAGTTGCTATAAATGTCATGACCATAAGTCTGATGTAGAATTTAAACATCGCAACTCTAAGGCATACACACACTATGTTGCAACTAGCAGGAAGTTCCACAATCACACCAAATGGGGTTGTTGAAGACCTTATTGTCACCCTAGATTCCTGGGAGTATCCAACAGATTTTATGATTCTACCCTCTAAATCCACTCTAAGGGGATATCCAATTATACTTGGAAGGCCATGGCTAACTACTATAGATGCCTATATAGGATGTAGGTCTAGAGATATGACCATTTCAAATGGAAATACCACCAAGAAGCTTGTTCTTTTTCCACCAACCAAGCCCAGTGAAGAGAATGATACAACAGTTCGGCCTAACTGGGGTGATGATATCGAGGAGGTTAATTCTCTACAATCATTGATGATGATTGGTAGGAGTTCTATTTTTTAATTGCAAGATGATGATGATATTTTATCCCAAATTATTTAGAATAATTATGAACTGGGAATTGAAATAGAGATTCACCTTTCATGTCCTTTGCAAATGTTGTTACCATCACCCTCCACTCCTGAATTCCAATACTAGTCACACCTGCTACACAGATTACTTCCACATGAAGTAAAGACCCCAACCATTAGTCCAACATCAATGATAGAACTGACTGATCAATTAGAAGTTTCTCCAGGATAATTTTTAAATATCAACAATAAGTGATGTAGAGTGGATTGTCTCTCACCAGTTTGTGTTACCTTGTCTAGGTATCTCCTCCAAGCTACACAAGAACCATCCAATGATTCTAAACCTCACACCCTCCAAGGGTCTACAAGACTTACCTTCTTTGACCTTCCCAAGGTCATTAGGCTAGGTTAAGCTCTTATTGTTTTGTGAGTTCCATTTTCTTGCTTCGAAGACCTTGTTTTTCCACTCTCTTTCACACTCAACCTGAGAGTTCAACCCCTCTACCACAAGATCTTAATTCCCCACACTACACACATTAGGATGGATGATTTTGGGAGGATTCCAAACCCTATTCCTTACTCAAGAGCTTTGACACTTTACCAGTTTGGTGTTTTACAAACAAACTGCACTTTTAAGCCTAACCGGTTCTAGTAGCCCTGTCAGCGAGGTATTCTGCATTCACCGATTAATCTTCCTGAACAACCCTATGAACTTTTTTACATTCCACACACCCTTTTGGTGTTTACATACAATATCTCAAAACCGGTGGGTTTTGTCACTAACATATCTAAGCCTTACTAGTTAACTAGGCCTAATTGCCCCTTTCTAGGCCTTAAAATAGGGATTGATCAAAACTCCTTCACCGGTCTGATTGCTTGAGTGAATTGATGATAGTTTGGGGTCTGTGCTTCCATATGGAATTCCAAACCTATCATACTTCTCCTTCACCCACCGGACTCACCCAATTAGGGCCTGTTATTCATGATTCCTAACGCTTGCCAACTCAACGTGCCAACCTTAGGGTGTGGTGCAAAATCTCTTATTTGGCTTCCCTTGTCTCAAAAACCAAAATGAAAACATATAATACATTGTAACCTAACATTCCACAAGGTTTCAGAGAGGAAATCCACCATGGAACGTTAGGTTGGAGCCATTTTGCTCTCAAAACCCTAGTTTTTTAGGGCTCTTAAACCCGTCTGCAACAAAATAGAGTTTATTCACAAACTACAACACTTCAAGACTCCAAATAAATAAAAATGAAGGTAATACAGCAGATTAATAATCCATGTCTGTATTTTGGGATGCTTGATTCGTACAGGTAGTACAAACTTGCAAAGAACAACAAAAACTCGGTAGAACACACCAAATGGGAAAACCAAAACTTGTTTATTTACCTTGAGATCTTCAAAAAATTTCAACAACTGATTATCATCGGTCTTTCCAATCCTTATACTATCCTTAGAGTAGTTACAAACACTCACAACTGATTGTGTCAACCAACTAACTGTTGGAATATGAAAATGTTGCAAAGTTGTTATGAGCAACTTTTGCAACTTTTGCAAATTATTGCATAGGTGAGCAACTTTTTCTCAAACCCAAACTTGGTCACTCTCAAATGACTCGTATGACCTTAACAATCTCAAAACAACATCAACCAACCTACATTAACCCAAAAACAACTTATCCTATTAAGTTCTCTACCTGGCACCCGTAAGAACTCACATGCCAAAATTGGCCAAACAAAGACTCTTAGGGCCCTTACAATCATTTGAGCACACATTCTATGGCATCTTGGCCTTATTACAAAACTAAAAACATGATTCCAACATCCTGGAAACAAACTCAACAAAAAATTGCTAAGTGCCCCTGCACCATACTCCCGGGGTAGGAAAAACTCAAGTCCCTTGAGTGGATAGGTCTTGAACAGTGGTTTCATGCTTCAGTATATCTCCTTTAGACATCCATGTAGCTTTATTTTTAGGGAGACCTGTCCATTTAACTAAGTAGTCTTTATAGACTCCTTTCTAAGTCTTTTTGACAATCTTGGATTCCAAAATGCAATCCAATGTCACCGGTTTTCTTGGACGTACGTCTTATATCCAATCTACTTCTTTAGTTGCAGTAGTCTCTTCTTGGTTTGTAGCTGATTGAGTTCCTTTATACTAGAACAAAACACACACATTAGATATTGGTGATATTCCCAAGTTTGTTGGTAGTTCCATCTCATAGTCATTGTTGCCAAACTTATGCACAACCTTAAGAGGTCCAATCTTCTTCATGCATAGTTTACTAGGCTTCCCCTTAGGAAGACTTTCCTTTCTCAGATAGGCCATAACCAGATCACCTACCTGGTAGTGTACTTCTCATCTTGTTTTGTTTGCTTGCATCTTGTATTTCTCATTGTTCTGTTGTAATGTCTTCTTGACTTGTTCATGGATCTCCTTCATATTCTCTGCAAAATTTTCACCTTGAGCACTCCTATTGTCCATAGAACTAAGGTCTCTGAGTTCTAACATACCCCTTGGATGACATCCATATACAATCTCAAATAGACTCTGGCCTGTGCTTCTATTGATAGAGTCATTGTGGGCATACTCTGCATGTCCCAATACTAGATCCCAAACTTGACCATGTTGTTTGGTGAGACATCTCAGTAAATTACCCAAGGACCTATTTACTACTTCAGTTTGACCATTAGACTGTGGATGGTATGCATATGAAAAAGAAAGGTTTGTACCAAGTTTGTTCCACAAGGTTCACCAAAAGTGGCTCACAACTTTTGTATCTCTATCACTCACAATACTAAGTGGTAAACCATGGATCCTCACAATCTCTTTGAAGGACAACCCTACTATGTAGGAGGCATCATTAGTGCATTTGTCAGGCACAAAGTGTGTCATCTTTCTGAATCTATCGACTATGACATAGACATTGTCATATCCTCTTGTAGTTATAGGTAAACTAAGAACAAAGTCCATACTCACACACTCCCATGGCCTTGTTGGTATTGCAAGAGGCTGATATAAACCTACATTGCTAGAGATACCCTTAGCCCTTTGACAAATAGCACATTTCTCCACAAACTTCCTAACACTTGACTGTAGTCTAGGCCAATGGTAGAACCTGCCAACTTGCTCTAAGGTCTTGTCAAGACCAAAATGTCCACTTAGACTACCTTGATGCTTCTCCTTGATGATATTGTCTCTCATAGAGCACTGTGGTATGCAAAGTGCGCGTCCTTTAAACAATAAGCCTTCATGCAACATAAAATTAGAATAGGCAACATGACAAGCATTAGCAAACTTTGAGCAAACATCATATGCTTCACCAAAATCTTTGTCACCTTGATAGAGATATTTCAGATCATTTAACCCCATACTTTATAGTTGTACTTCTTGAATAGTTAGAACCCATCTACTTATGGCATCTTCTACCTTATTAGTGACTCCTTTCTTGTGTTTGATGGAAAAGGTGTAGGCCTACAAATACTCAACCCACTTGAGGTGTCTTTGATTCAATTTCTCTTGCCCATTCAAAAAACTAAGTACATGATTATCAGTGTAGACTATGAACTCTTTACGTAACAAATAATGCTGCCACTTCTTGAGTGCTTGCACCATGGCATATAAATCTAGATCATAGGTAGAATACTTTTGTTTTTCCTCATTGATCTTCTCAAAGAAAAATGCAATCGGGTGACCTTCTTGGCTCAAAATGGCCCCTATAGCCAACTTATTGGCATCACACTCCACAATAAAGAGATGATTAAAATCAAGGAGCCTAAGGTAAGGAATTTTTGGTACCTTTTGTTTTAATAACTCAAACCCCTTTCTGTTGCACTAATCCACTTAAACTGACATTTTATCCCACCTTTGATGGTGTTCAAGATAGGTGCACACACATGGCTAAAACCTCTAATGAATTTCCTATAAAAAGAAGCTAAACCATGGAAACTTCTTACATCTCCTATTGACTTAGGAGTAGGTCAATTCACTATTGCTTCCACTTTTGATGGATCCATTTTTAAACAACCTTGAGAAACTACAAAACCAAGATACACCAATTCATTTTTGAAAAACTCACATTTATCCAAGTTGATCATCAAATTTTCTTGATGTAGCTTCCTCAAGACTTGATTCAAATGTTTTATATGCTCCTCCTTTGATCTGCTAAAAATCATAATGTCATCAAGATAAACAATGACAAACTTACCAATGAACTCTGCAAGAACCTCATTCATGAGTCTCATGAAGGTGCTAGGGGAATTTGTGATCCCAAAGGGCATCACCAACCATTCATATAACCCCTCATTTTCTTTAAAGGTTGTCTTCCATTCATCACCAGGTCTGATTCTAATTTGATGGTAACTTGATTTCAAATCCACCTTAGAAAATTAGCAAGCTCCACCTAGATATTCCATTAGATCCTCAATCCTCGACATTGGAAACTGGTATCTAATTGTGATTTTGTTTATGTCCCTTGAATCAGTGCACATCCTCAAATTACCATATTTATTAGGTGCCAAAATAGTAGGTTGTGTACATGGACTTAAACTCTTCTTTATCAACCCCTTATCTAGCAATTCCTGCACTTGCGTTGCTATTTCCTTATTTTGAGTAGGTGTCACTATGTAAGCAACTTTATTTGGCAAAGTTGAACCAAGTATGAGGTCTATCTGATGGTTAACATCTCTCATAGGAGGTAAGGCATCTGAAATCTTATTGACAACTATGTATTTGTATCGGTCTAGTAAGGTCTGCACTTCTTGAGGTATCACCGGTTTAGTTTCAGCCTTTGTCTCTTCTTTAGGTTTCACTATAAGAGCACATCCTTGGTTCCCTTCATGCTTCAACAATTTCAAGAACTCTTCCCACAAATAAACATAAAACTTGATCCAACATGTCTTTATTCACCCTGATCAATCAAGGGATCCATTTGAAACTTTCTACCTTCCTTGGTGATAACATAGGAATTCTTCTCCCCATCATGTATGGCTTTGACATCATACTACCAAGGGCGTGCTAACAGTAAGTGACATGTTTCCATGGGTAATATGTCACATATTACACTATCCTTGGAATCTCCTATTACAAAATCTACCCAAGCTTGCTCATCTACAAGAACATGCTAGCCTTTACTCAACCAAGATACCTTATAGGGGGTGGTATGTGGCAACCTTTTCAATTTTAGTTTGTCTACCATCTCAACTGCTACAATGTTCTCAGTAGACCCTGAATCTACTATAACTTTACAAATCTTACCATGAGATCTGTGGGTGGTTATGAAAAGTTTCTTCCTTTGTGTAGGTTCTTTGGACTGTGGTACCTTCAACAAGGTCGTTCTTAGCATCATGTTCTCTCCATCTAGGACTAGTCCTGCCTTGCTGATTGATGAGGTAACACTTTGACAATCCTCTTCTTGCACCAACTGAGTTCTCTTGTCTCCCATGTGAGAGATTGAAGTCTTTTCAGGACACCGGCTCATGGTATGCCCCACTTGATGACAATGGTAGCATTTTCCAGTGAAGATTGTGGTTCCTCTTCTTGAATTGCCAAATCTGCCCCTATAGTTATTTCTTCCTCTAGAGTTGCCTCTAAATTGTCCTCCTTTGTTAGGATTATCACCACAATTCTCTGATTGATTTCCTTCATCATTCTTACTGGGATTATATCCCCTTCCAAAGGTGCCTCTTCCTCTGTAACCTCTGCCACCTCTACCCCTTTGATTTTGTTCACCTTTCCTTTTGATCTTATCTTTTGCTCTGAAGGCTAACTGAAAGCATTTATGGACTGTGTCAGGTGCTATCATGCCGATCTCATCTTGAATGTTTTTTCTAAGGCCATTTAAGTACCTTGCAACCTTCTCTACTTCTTCCTCTTGCTTCCTAGCTCTTAGGGTAGGTTTGTTGAACTCCTCTGTATAGGTACTCACATCCATTTCTCTTTGTTTCAAATTCTGCAACTTCTTGTGCATCTACACCTTATAATCTACAGATAAGAATTGAGTTTTAATCCTAATCTTCATTCTCTCCCAAGAGATGATCTTCTTTCTCTCGGTTTGTTCCCTTCCTTATTGCATCATGTTCCACCACACTAGGACTGATCCCTTCAGTCTTGACTTGGCCAAATTGACCCTCTTTTCTTCTGCAACTTCCTTGTATTTGAAATGATTGTTCAAGGCTTCTATCCAATCCAATAACTCTTCGCCATTTAGGCTTCCATTCTAGATAGGTAAACCTTCTATTTTGTCTTTATTGAGTGACTTGAGGGCATCCAAGAAGATTTGTTGATCTTTGTCCAACTCCTTCTTTTCTGTTATGACTTATATCACATCTGCATCTTCATCATCAGTTTCATCCCCCCAAATAGTGACCTTGCCCTTGCCTTTCTTGGTTTCTTGCTCCCGAGCTTCACTAAGCATATCTTGGACGAACTTCTTAATGGCCTCTTGGTTCATTGGATTTGGTGGCATGTTGTTGGCTTATGACTCTACCTCTGGGTATGACATACACCACTCTTTTCAATCAATTAGATTTGATACCAATCTGATGTAGAGTGGATTGTCTCTCACTGGTTTGTACTACCTTGTCAACGTATCTCCTCCAAGTTGCACAAGAACCATCCAATGATTATACACCTAACACCCTCTAAGGGTCTACAAGACTTACCCTCTCTGACCTTCCCAAGGCCATTAGGATAGGTTAAGCTCTTGTTGTTTTGTGAGTTCCATTTTCTTGCTTCAGAGACCTTGTTTTCCCACTCTCTTTCACACTCAACCTGAGAGTTCAACCCCTATACCATAGGATCTTCATTCCCCACACTACACACATTAGGATGGATTATTTTGGGAGGATTCCCCTATTCCTTACTCAAGAGCCTTGACACTTTACTGGTTTGGTGTTTTACAAACAAACTGCACTTTTAAGCCTAACCGATTCTAGTAGCCTTGTCAGCGAGCTATTCTGCATTCACCGGTTAATTTTCCTGAACAACCCTATGAACTCTTTTACATTCCAAACACCATTTTTGGGTTTACATACAATATCTCAAAACCAAAGGTGGGTTTTGTCACTAACATATCTAACCCTTACCGATTAACTAGGCCTAATTGCCCATTTCTAGGCCTTAAAAATAAGGATTGATCAAAACTCCTTCACCGGTTTGATTTCTTGGGTAAATTGATGATAGTTTGGGGTATGTTCTTCCATATGGAATTACAAACCTATCATAATTCTCCTTCACCCACCAGACTCACCCAATTAGGGCATGCTATTCATGATTCCTAACGCTTGCCAACTCAACGTGTCAAGCTTAGGGTATGGTGGCAAATCTCTGATTTGGCTTCTCTTGTCTCAAAAAACAAAAAGAAAACATAGAATACATTGCAACCTAACATTACCCAAGGTTTCAGAGAGTAAATCCACCATGGAACATTAGGTTGGAGCCATTTTGCTCTCAAAATCCTGGGTTTTAGGGCTCTTGAACCCGCCTGCAACAAAATAGAGTTTATTCAAAAACTACAATACTTCAAGACTCCAAATCAAAAACAAAATGAAGGTAAGAGACCAGAATAATAATCCATGTCCCTTTTTTGGGATGCTTGATCTGTACAGGTCTTACAAACTTGCAAAGAACAACAAAAACTTGGTAGAATACATCAAACGGGAAAACCAAAACTTGTTTATTTGCCTTTAGATCTTCAACAACTTTCAACAATTGATTATCATCAGTCTTTCCAAGCCTTATACTATCCTTGGAGTAGTTACAAATGCTCACAACTGATTGTGCCAACCAACTAATCGTTGGAGTATGAAAATGTTGCAAAGTTGCTATGAGCAACTTTTGCAACTTTTGCAAATTGTTGCATAGGTGAGCAAATTTTGCTCAAACCCAAACTTGGTCACTCTCAAATGACTCATATAACCTTAACAATCTCAAAACAACATCAACCAACCTACATTAACCCATAAACAACTTATCCTGTTAAGTGCTCCACCTAACACACTTTCGCATGCCAACATTGGCCAAACAAAGACTCTTAGGGCCCTTACAATCATTTGAGCACACACTCTATGGCCTCTTGGCCTTATTACAAAACTAAAAACATGATTCCAACATCCTAGAAACAAACTCAACGAAAAATTGCTAAGTGCCCCTGCACCAATAAGTTGACTACAACTCAACATGAATCTTTGACAGTTTTAAAAGCCCATCAACATGTGTTTTCTTGGGACTATCATGATATGAAAGGATTGGATCCTATGCTCTATATGCATAGGATTTACATAAAAAATATTGCAAATGAATCTGACAACCATAAAGGAGAGTGAATCCTACAGTTAGAGAAATTGTTAAACAAGAATTACAAAAATGATTAGATGCAGGCTTCATCTATCCTACCTCAGATAGCCAGTGGGTATCTCCTTTGGTCATTGTAACAAAGAAAGGAGGCAAGTGAAGAGTATATGTTTACTATAGATAACTTAATGCAACCACTAAGAAGGATCACTTCCCATTACCTTTTATTGATCAATTATTGGATAATCTATTAGGGAAGCTAGGTATTTATCCTTTCTGGATGGGTTTAGTGGATATAACCAAATTAAAATTTATCTTGGGGATCGGGAGAAAACTACCTTCACATGCCCTTGGGTTACATATTCTTATTTAGTTCTTCCTTTTTGCTTGTGCAATGCCCTTGCAACATTTCAAAGGGTAGTCATCAGTATCTTCTCTGATATTTCTCTTAACAGTATGGAAATATACATGGATGATTTCACAACCTATGGAAAAACATTTGATGAAGCCCTAGCCAATTTGGAGAAGGTTTTACAAAGATGTGAAGATCAACATTTATCCCTTAATAATAAGAAGTGTTTCATCATAATGATAGAAGGTATAGTTCTAGGCCACCACATACCTCAATTAGGCATGAACCAGTAGCATGAACTTCTTCTTTCACATGCAAACTTTTTGCCAGTATTTCAAGTACATGGGTGGTTGGATTACTTTCTAAATCTCGACAGTCTTGATAATGTCGTGGCCCATGAGTTTGTATCCACACTTCTGAGAGATCCTCCATTAGTAGTTACCAGGCAAGGTACAAGTAGGACATCTCTACCAGAAGAATGGGCTTCTAGAGTAGTATACATTATTAAGTATCTTACCTGTGAAGGTCGTCAATCTCTTCTACATGTTGTACATTTTAAGTCTCTCTCTTATCTCCGCCATGGAAGACACATGAATGTTTTGACTGTTTTGTACCACATGCTAAAGATGTCTGCAGAAACACAAAAAGGTAGGGAAAACTTTGTGTCCCACTATTGTTTGATTAAGTTATTAGTAGAGAGAAATGTACAAGAAACAAATGTTGGGTTATCATGGGATAGTTTTCTTAAAGGGGAACGAATTAAGAATTTAGGGTTTGTATCTCAACCCAGGACTTCTAGAAAGAAAAAGTTGAGAAAATCAGTATTAGAAGCCTCCTCTTCAAAAGACCCTAATGATCAATCTTTTTTATGAAAAAATATGCAGAGAAAGAAGAAACCCTAGCACCCTCACCCCCTTCTAAAAAGCAGGAGGAGTTTGCAAAAGTTAAAACACCATTAAAGGAAATATCTAAGGAGCACGAAGAAATTTTTATGCAAAGGGTGTCTGATGTTGAAAAGGATAGTCCTCTGAGACCTAAAGTCTAGAAAGCAAACCCCTCATCTGTAGTTTCTCCTGCAGCCAAAGCAAAAATAACGTGTTCCAAACCCTCTAATTCACCTTTAAGATGTAGTAATCGGAATTTAGGCAAATCTAAAGGAAAAGTAAATAAAATTACCTTACAAGTGGTTATAGAAAGTGAAACTGAGTCAGATAACAATTCTATAGGAGAATTGGTAAGGATGATGTACAATACACCACCATCCAAAGTTCCAACTCCTTCGTCTCCTCCTCATTATTTTCCATTAGAAAATATATGCATGGAGAAGAAAGAGGGGATAGATCTAACTATTAATCTGAATGTGTCATTGCAAGATGGTACTCAAGTAGGAACTGAAGGGATGGTTGGTTTGAATAAGCTTGCAGACACTGTAGAGCAGATGGCTTCTACAAGTCAAGAAAAAATAAGGATGCACTTACCAATTCCTCCAACATTCATGTGGCCAGAATTGTTGTATTAAATGTACCAAACCATTCAAGAGGAATGTGAAACCTAGAAACAAGAGAAGGAAAAATTGAAGAATGAAATCAATAGGAAGGATAAGGAAATTTTGAAATTGAAAGCTAGTTTGGGAGAGGTCATGAAGTTAGTCCCTCAAATTGTGCAATGTTGGCCTCCACCCAGATTATATTATTTATATTTAAAAGAAATATATCTTTCCTATCAATTATCAAGAGAGTTTTCTGGTTTATTTTCTTCTTTGCTAACCTCGAGAGAGTTTCTATGTGCATATGAGACTTCGCATTCTGATTACAAAAACTCACTTTGTGAGTTATATCTAAATAATTATGCAGTTCCAATTGACACTCATTGAAACCCTTTGTTATACATTGGTGATGTTCAACTCAAGGCATTCATGTCTTACATATAAAATCAGAATAGTTGGGGGCAATAGTTTATGGTTGCCAGCTAGTTAGTTCATTTTCTGTATAAAGTTATAAGTTTCATATTAAGTAGATTAAGTTGATATCAGTAGAACCAACTTTAGAATTCAGTTCTTTCCATCAATTTCTTATTTAGTTGCTTCAAGCTTAAGATGGATGTTCCTTATGAGTTTCTTAGTGCACATATAGTGCAAACCTATTTCAAGTATACGTTCCTAGGTTGACAAGTGAATGAGCTTCTGACTAATGAATTATTAGTCAAATGATATAGAGAATTGAAACTTTCAGTCAAGAAAATGTGTCTTAATTACTAGGGCATTATTAGGAACCAACAGTGGCAGTGTACTTTCAATGTTTTTAGTGCATTCCAAAACATCATACCTTTCCAAAAAATATGTAGTTAAGTTTTTATTAAATGACACCACCCACTTAGACAGGGTGTTCGCCACTTTATTTTACCCAAGAGTGATACACATGTGAAACTTTGAAAGCTTGGAACGTATTTAGCACCTTCCATGTGGATTTAATAAAGTTGTCTATATTCCATACAAGCACTCTTCCTTGCATTCAAGCATTTACAATCACCATAAAATCTCCCTCTAAATGTATTCTTTCCACTTCAATTTTTTTTACCATTAAGACTACTTTGAATGCCACTTGTGCTTCTGCGAGGTTTTTTGTTCTTTCCTTCAACTTTTTTTGCTCCTATTGCAATAATATTACCCATGGATTCTCTTGACATGAAACATGCACCTGAAGGTCCTAGATTCCCCTTTGACACCCCATCAAAATGGACCTTAACCCACCCATCCTTCAGACATTTCCACTTCACATTTTTATTCTATAAAGAAATTGGATTAGCCCAATTAGGCCCATTAGTAGGCCAATGTGAAGAGCAATATTATTTTAATATGACGAGTGAATATTATGCACCAAGGTACAAGGAACCAATATTACTTGGTATCCCTTGCATGGACTATAAATTTTCAAACAAAAAGGATATCCTTCTTCATACCCAACACCATAAAGCCTTGTCTAAATATGTGAGAAACATATATTTAGAGCATGATAGTCTAAGTACACAAAAGGTATTGAATGACCTAGTATGTAAAGGATGAAGGTCTATACTAGAAGCTATTCCAACACAAATAGGGTAAGTAGTACCCTGGATAGTGTTACAATAGTATATTGCAAACACGATATACAAAAGAAGTGGCCTTGCCCCATTTTATGCCACTCTAAACATGCCAAGATATATAAAATATAGGTGGCCTCAATTAATCAAAAGAAAGGTATAGAAGATTAAAAAAATAAAATGTAAATCAACAAGAACAAGACCAAATGAAAAACAAGTCAACAACCAACATATCTCTTGCTCTTCCCCAGAGCCTGGCACGCTTTCTGGGTGGTTTTAGTTTCCTCTTGGGTATTCTTTCTCTACATATATCTTCCATTTCTACTACTATGGGAGACGAGAGGAGAAGGGTTGAACCTCTAAACTGTGAAGTGGTAAAAAAGGACAAAATCATATGGTGTATTTTGGATCGTGGCAGGCTTACTCTTTTCCTTTAGAGACTACATGGAGCTAATGCCAATATCACCAAGAAATTTGCAAAGGGTCTGAAGGATGTGAAAATTCAAATGGGTAGCAACAATATTAAGATTTATGAAAAATTGATTGCAAAGGTCACTAGTCTATCTATTGATGGAGCAAAATTCTATAGAGACAGAAAAATGTCAGATGCAACGGTCAAAAGATTTCCCAGAAATGACAAGGAAAGGAATAAATTGACAAAAGTGGATAAGAGCAACTATGATACAGGTAAAATTAAAACTATCTGGCATTTTGTGGTTTTTGTTCTTATGAAGTATATAACCCTATATGACAAATATACTATGTCTTTTAGGCACCATTTCGTTTTGTTGAATCACTTTAGGCATAAGGTGCAGATATCTTTTCCTTTCTTTTTGCTTGCCTCTATCAATACTAGCATTAAAGATCATAGGAAGAACAAGAAAAACCTTGTCCTTTAAGGGGGTTTGTTGTTTTTTATTCGTGAACGTATAAAAACCATTTCCTCCTTGTCGTCCAAAGTTTTTGATCCTTCATATGAGTTTGAGGATGAAGAGTCTGTTAGCCTCTCTTCTGACGACGATGACTGGAATATTGAGATGGAGGACACCAACTTTGAGTCAAACACTATCTTGAAGCAAGGCCAAAGGGCTAAAAGGAGCAGAGCATCCCTTATTTCCATTTCAAATTCTGAGTCTCTGCCTTTCCACAACACTATCCTAGACAAGTCATAACCCGTCCTAAACAGGAATGATAGAACTGCCTTTCCTAATGATCTCAATGCTAATTCACCTTATCTTAGTTTGGACAGAGAAAACCCTGATGATGTCTTGGTCGTCGCTCGTGACTCTGTTGTGGATAATTTTAAAATGTTTAAGTGGGTTTTACATGAAATCAAGGAAATTAATGTTAAACTCTGAGCTATGACTAGCAAACAAGATAACCAAGGTGCAGAATATTGGATTGTTGAGCAGAGGAAATCAATTGTTGAATCTATACAGAAGACAGTAAGCACAATGAATGACCTTAAGAAAGATTGTGACAACAGAATCTCAAATTTGGAAGAGAAATTAAAGATATAATATGATGGTAGAGTGAAACAACTGGAAAGCAAATTCTAGAAAGTTGATGATAACCTCATCTCTTTGGTTACCTACAATTAGAAGGTTGTGAAGAATTTAGCTAAAAGCATAAACACAATGGTTGGAAAACTTGAAAACCTCCATTAGGAAGGGACTATACTTGATGCGGATTCCATAGAGAAGAAATGGGAGGATACTTCCAGGCCTTCCAAGAGAACTAGAACTAATTTGAAGAAGAAATCTCCTAATCAAGAAATACAAGAATTGAAGAAGATAGCCCTCAACATGACACGATTGGAAGCTGAGGCTGCAGAGGCCCTTAAAAACTTGAACTAGGTGTTCCTTTTTGTTGTTGTCTTTGTGGTTTTTGGCTTTTTGCTGGTCTTTTTCTTACTTTTGACTGCTATTTAAATATGGTTATTTCTTTTTGCAGCATTTTGTAATAGATATTTGTTAAAGGGTTTTGGGTTTCTTCAAAACCTGTTCGTTCCTTAATAAAAACCATATATCTTGCCAAAAGATAAGCTCAGTGTACATAGATAGTGCTTAAGGAAATGCACATATCTCTAGAAAAAGATAGATAGATAGTGTCTTATATAGGAAAGATACATTTGTTAAGGCATATATACTTTAGATAGATATGGATACAAGATAGATTAGGAAAAAATCTATGAAGGTAGTCGACTTAGTTCAACATCAGTCTCTTGTTCATGATTTTCATGAAAGCTCGATGTTTTGTGTTATGCATAATTTTATTTTGTTTGAGTTCAAGTTTATATGTTATTTATTTTCTCAATATAATGAAAATCAAAGATCAATCCAAAAACTAGGTCAAGAAAAGAGCCCCCAACAAGGGATGAAGTATGGTGGGATGATATAGATAGACTATATTTTTATTATGACAGGTAGATAGTGGAACACAAATACTAATAATCAAGCCATGATAGGTGGGTAGATGGGATATATAAACTTTAGGAGGGATCTTTATGGATGCTTAAGATATATGGTACAAAATAGGTATGGATGGTAGAAGAAGTGACTTTTGTATTGTTTAAAACATGCTAAGATAGTTTTCCCTTAGATTTGATATATTATGGAGGCTATGGATAGGATAATATATATAAAAGGAAGGAAAGATGAATGAGAGATGTGTGATAGGGGTATTGAAGATTCGAGAGTGGAAGAAGATTTTGGATAAGAAAGTTTGGATTCTAATTTAGTTTGTTCTTTGATATGTATTTCTTGGAAGGGGGTCATTAGATGAGATGAAAGGGGTGCTTTGATATTTATGTGGAAGGGAATTATTGGTTGGTCTTGAAGTTATATTGGGTTCTTGATTTGGAATGGGATCATGAGGTGGAAGGGGGTTATTAGATGAGGTGGAAAGCATGATTTTATCTTGATGTGGAAGGTGATCATTAGCTACTATTTTACCCCTGCGTTTTGTGACTATACACTTAGGAGTCATATTTTTTATGAAAGGTAATCCTTCTACTAGATATATGGTGTATTAATATGGAACAACAATATAATTGGCATTGTTGAAATTGCTAACCTTGATAGAGGCATCTTATTTTTCATGTTTAGGGAGTGGGTCCTTAAATATATTAAGACCTTTTTTGAGGAGGAAGGAGTATGTTCAATAGCAATATCACCCTTTTCTATAAGGTCTTGGGTAATATGATTCAATTTCATGCAATATAAACTTTTATCCAATTTGATCTTATGGTAGTTATAAAGCTCATTATCTTTATACCATGATGGTTTCACTTGAGGTTCATAGTTTCTAACTTTTGGTACTGCCATCATCTTAGCTTGGACCAATATTTGCAAAGTAGTTTCAATAGGTTCCCCTAGAGGAGTAAATCTTCTTCTTGGATTATTTTTTTACCCAGATGGATTGTTTTGTCTATGAAAGGTGACACCTTGATTTTATGTTATGTGTTTACTCATATGTTAGATGGGTTTTTTATGCTTTGAATAACTTTTGAATATACTACACCATCATTGACAAAAAAAAATTCACCCGAAGATGAGGTTTATCAATAGAAATAGAGGGATTTTTCTTCTCGTCCTTATAAATATTCACCAAACCCTTATATATGCAAGAATTTTGAATGTTTAATCCCTTATTTTATGATTTCATTGAATACGTTGACAAATTGAACTTGCAAATGAAAAGCCATTCCTTTAGGTTTTGAAAAAATATGTCAACAAGTTGTGTTTCAGGAATATGATAAGGACGCTTGCTAGGTTTATCCATTGTTCTAATAAGGATTCAAATGATTCTTCATTTATTTGTTTTGTGTTGCATAGATTATTTATTGAAACTTCATGTTAAATGTTGTATAAAAAGTGTGAGATAATCGTTTCTACCAACTCGTGAAAGGTATTAATCCCATGAGGTGGGTGTGAAAACCACTCAATAGCTCGACCTCCCAAACATCAAGGAAAGGGAAGCATAAGGTAGGTATCATTGTAAGCAACCTTCATGTAAGCTAGATAAAATTCTCTTACATGTTCATGTGACTCACCTTTTCCTTTGTATCTATCAAACTCAAGGATCTCAAAGTTTTGAGGAAAAGGTATCATGGGTATATAACTATCAAAGGGATACAGGCATATGTTCTCAAGTGTGTAACTCTTTTTAGAAATTCATATTTTCATATTCACTATCTTTTATTGCAATATATATATTTTGGTCACCAAGTCATTTATGGATGTCAAAGGAGGCACATTGGTAGGAATATATGTGGAAATACAAGGTTGACTTTTTGGGATATATGTAAAGGTGGGTAGTTGACTTGTTAGAATATATGTAGAGGTGGGTGGTTGTGATGAAGGATGCGCCCCTTACACACCCAAAAGTAAAACAACAATTGAGAAATAAATAGAAATTGCAAGAAAGATAATAATTGTTTTTTATTTCTTTAGAAAATATGAAATTACAACACTAATAATAAAATATGATATTTTGGCCACATAGACCTTATACAAAAATTTGCATAAATCTACAAGTTGGAACTACAATTGGAATCACAATATGCACTTCTGAAATTTTGATACGAAGGAACTACATTTTTGAACTCCCCTTCTTATATGTCCTTAGACAACACTTCATTACTCCTCAACCTACCAAAAGACCATTCTTATATCTTCTATGCTATTCCTCAATATATAAACTCATAGGGGCTCAAAATACAACCATAAAACGTTGTAATGGATGAAAACAGGGTTCCAAAATATCATGGTAAAAATCCTTATGACCCCTACTTAGTGGATAACCCGTAAACTTAGTATAATACAATAAATGAATCACATGGTCTCTATATGACCACCACTTTCTAATCCAACCATATTGATGCCATAAAGATGCTCCCTAACTCCCCTAAGACCCAAAAATAGCACATGCAAAGACATGCCAAATTGGGTGCCCCATTCTAGATAGCATGCAAGTGGCATGTGTCAACATGCATGGAAAGATTCACCAACTCCCAAAAGTGGATGCCTATATAAGATATTCTTCCAATATGCTCTACAACCACCATTTACAAGTGCAACAAAATGCTTTCTCTTCCTTGAGTGAGCACCTAGGCGTAAGATTCTTTCATTATGCCTTGCAACCCCCACCGATATGTTTCCAACTCCCAAAAATTCTATTACATGAGGTCATGGGAAAATATTTCTTAAATATATAGGTCCTTATTAAATGAATGTATTCATCTAAACACTATCACCTAGACATAAAAAAAAAAAAAAAAAATTCAACCTTGCATTGCATCTCCTCCTTGTGATTATATCATCTATTATTGCACTTGATGATGCTTGTGTTGCTACAAATATGACTTCCTGTGATTCAATGTAGTAATATATACATTGTTTTTTTTTATATAATGACTTGGGATGGGCAACCATTACAATTTTTTTTGTGAAGTCCTATCTTGCAAATTTGGGAGACACCATTGATGATATACATCTTCTCTTTGATGAGATTGAATCTTCTTAAGTTGTTGTGAGGGAACACTTTAACCCTCTTATTCATTCTCTACATGATCATTCCTCGTGGTTTGACACAAGTGTGGATACTTTTGAACAACATTTGGAGGAGGAATATTTGCCTTCAGAGAAGATTTTTGAGTCTTTGGATTTTATTCTTCATTCATGTTCACTACATCATGGTTTGCCTTTTTTTAGCAATTTGGCCTAGAACACCTAATGTGGAAGGAGAACTTTCAATATCGACATGGGGACACTTGGGTAGCTTTGGGATATTTCGTACAACTTGAGATTTCTTCCTGCATCTTCCTTTTAGGAACGAAAAAACATCATCTATACACCTTTATTTTTTTTCTTCCTAATGGGAGGAACATTGTTCAACGATTGTGGACCATCTGAACTACATCCAATTTTTTAGCATCTACCACCAACACATATTCCACTTTGAGGGGAGAGGGCTAGGGGGACTTTTTCCTTGCATGGGGTTTTGTCCTTCTTATTCTTCTTTGAGAGTATTTTGTATTTTGATCTCTCTTTTTGGGAGGAGTTTTGTCCGACTGGGTTTTCTCCTTTTGTCCCTTTTTAAGAGATTTTATTTGTACATGGGTACTTAACATGACGTAGTAGTAGAGACCCATCTTAGTGTTCTACCTATTAAGTTCATCACCTAGGTCCTAATGATAAATGTTACTTAGGGAACACATATGATTCTTCCCACTTGAAGTGGATGGTTATCATATTTTCACCTTAAGTGGATAATTTATCACCTTATGTCTCATATCATAAGATTAAGACACTTTTAATAATCTTATGTAATCCTATGTTCCCCTTGGCCTATATAATCAAGGGTCTCTCATACATGGTAAATCCATTATAATTGCATTCTTGATAGGAATATTATTTATTCTTTTCTTATTGATCTTCTCATTTCATTTTTCTCCCCATTAGGCATAGATCTTGTGTGGCCATTTCCATATCCAATTTAACATTTGTAATTGGGGAATAGGTGTGGAACTCTTAGTTCCACTTAGGGGTTTGTACCTTATGAAAATAGAAGTAGAGAGAAGAGGACTATAGGAAGACCAACATGGTGGGGACTAGGATGTTGAAGGGATTGAGGATTAAGGACAAGGCATAACAAGTAATTGAGTAAAGGTAATCTTGACACTATAACACTATTAGGAATAAAAGAAAGGGATTGAGGTTTTGGAGGTGGAGGGAACATGAAAGTGTTACTTAGATAAGGGGAACATTAAAACTTTGGGAAAAGGAGAAACATGAGGTAAACGGTTAGGGTTTCAAGGAGAGGGAGTAGAGCATATTGAGAACTTAAGGAAAGGGTATTTTGAAACTTTGACATTGAAAGAAAACTTAAGACAAGAATGAGGAAGTCAGAGTTAGGGATATGGCTGGACCTTGAACTTGGTGAGAGGTTTCGTGAATTCAAGAACTTAAGAAGTCACCAACACACATCTTCTTTGCTTGCCTTTTAAGTTGTTAGAGGTTTGGAGAGTTTATGAACCTTAGAAATCCCCAAGAATATTTCTTTCCTTAGCCATTTTTCTTTGTCAAAGAGTCAACAAAGTTCAAGTACTATTAATTGGTAGACAACATTGCTATCATTTCCCTTGATCTCCATTTCCATGTGATTTATTGAACCTATCAAAGTTTCACAAGGTTTTTTAACCTTGAACATGTTTGATATACTGATGCGGAGCCTTGTGTCAACTTCTTTATCTCACTCAAATTACTTGGCACAAATACACTTCAGCCAACCAATACTAGGTTCCCCAACCCTTCGCATCTTACACTCACAAACCTTCACCAAATCACTCAAATGGGGTTTTTCAACTTCAATGGCTTAACCAAACATGACTTTTGGGTTCAACACACCTGTGAAACCTTGACACAAGATTCCACATACCCAAGTTGACCAGTTCAATCCCCAATACACAAAACAACACTTAACCGGTTTATTCCTACTAGCCCTTCAAACCGGTATTTGCACATTAACTCAAAACTTTCCCAAACAACTTGGAAAAAAAACACACTTTCAGATACCCATTTGCAAGTTTCACAATATACTTAAATTTCAGATATGGTGGTTTTGGACCAATACCCAGTTTCAATACCCTATCCTACTGGATTAGGCCAAATTAGCCCACTTTTCCAAAGGAACACCCTTTGGATCACAAATCCATAACTTCACACCCAAAAAATTCTTAGGAAATGTTTCAAAACAAAGGATTTTCAGGGTTTTAGGCAGTGCCATGCATGTTTACCTATTCGAAGACAAAACCCACATATTTAGGAACCCAAACCTAAGGCTTTCCCAATCTCTCACTTCCGCTCACTTCTAGACCCAAACGAAGGATCCAAAACCTTCTATCCACCTGAATACACATAATCCACCATAAAATATTATCCTTATTAAATGAAATCCTTCAGACCTTCACATGGCATCGGTTACTCACTAAGTCAACTTGTGACTCTCCACCCATAAGGCACTCTCCTTACATGTTCATGATCTTCCTTGCATTCTCAATAATAAAAAGACTTATAGTACATATTTTAGACTCATCCTACAAGTTAAAAAATTTGCATAAAGTAGGATGAGTGAATTTCACATTTTTGACTCTCCAAACTTCCCTAAAACAATCACCTACAACATATTTTAGGACAACCAATAGAAGTGTATCAGATTTGAATGTAAAACCTTCAATAATAGTATCAAATTGTATTTCAAACACTCCTCTACATTTACAAATCCATTTCCAATAAAATATGAAGCAAAGAAGAAGGGTTTCAAACCAATTAAGTGCATATTTTAACCAAACAGTTCAGGGAAACTGTGTTCTTCTATTAATAACCAATTGCCTTTATATTCCAATCTGTATGTCTCCCCTAAACCAATGTTTAAATACATCTTCTCAATAAAAACTGACAACCAACTCTTAACCACCTATACAACCACCTTTTAGGCGTTTCATGCCTAATTTATTGTCAACTTGACACTTTTAGTTGTCAATTGACAAGTTTTAATCTTTCTTGTTAGAGGACTCAACTTAATCAACCTATTACATCGATATGGTCATATGAGACCTTATGAAACTCAAAATACTTATTAAACTCCTATTCTACCCATTGAACCCCATTACATGCTCATTTTGATATCATTTTGCCCACATGACAACTTTTGACAACTTATTATAAAATGACTCAATACATGAACAATATGACTTCAAATGACAATATCAAATGGTCATTTTAACCTCGTAGAATTAATATCTCATAAATATTCATTATGGCCTCATGGTGGCCAATCTTGTCTTGGGTGCTCCTGCACCATACTCCCGAGGGTTCAAAATTTCCAAGTCCCTTGGAAATGCCTGCAAAACAAAACATTAGAAAATAAAACATGGATTTCATCTTGACTTTGGGCTTGTACTTGTCCTCCTTCTGCAATCTACTCCTTGCTTGTCCGTTATCCTTTTGGATCTTCCCTCTCTCTTTTATCTTCACTTTTGGTTTGCCTCCCATTGGCAAAAGTAGCACTACCTATTGTCCTTTTCCATCCATAAGCAACTTCATGATGACCAACACCTCTAACATTGTTGCATACAACTGCAACTCAATCATATGTACCATCCAAAGACTATCCTCCATCTTAGTAACATCAATATACTCAACATCCAAAATATCCATGCTTGGAGAATAAACAAAATCTTTGGCCTTCTCAAGGCCTACCGCCAACTCATCAATAGTCTCCTCTTCCACTGAGACCAACTCAACCTTCCCATGCCATTCCTCTTGGCATACCAACTCATTACTCAACTCCATGGCTACATCATTAGCCTCACAACTTGTTGTCATAGGAGTACTTTGCTGCTTTGCACTCTTTCCCACTCTCAATGGACATAACACAGTCCCAATAATGTTTACCTCATCATTCTCAAGCCCTTCAAGACTTGAATCCTTACTGTCCTCATCAACATCTTTGTCTTCCATCTCTATTTCAATATCTTGAACCTTTTCATCACTAGGTTCCACATCTTCTTGTTGTTGCACCTTGCACTCTTGCCCTTCCAATGGACAACTTACTTCTTCCTTAACATCTTCATCTATGAAGTCTTCTTCTGCATCTTCTAAAGCTTCTTCTAAAGCCTCAAGTCCTTTTCTCATCTCTTTAAATTCCAAGTTCCATATTCTCACTTCTTGATTTAATGCTGCCATCTCTTTATCAAGTTTCCTTTGCCTCTTTCTCTTTTTTCTTTCCTCCCATACTTGCAAATGTCTTCTTAACACTTCCATCTTTTCCACTCTTCTCCTCAACCGGCAACAACCTGGAAGGACCTAATCCCTTGCTCTGATACCAATATGATGTGGAGCCTTGTGTCAACTTCTTTATCTCACTCAAATGAGTTGGCACAAATACACTTCAACCAACCAATACTAGGTTCCCCAACCCTTCACATCTTGCACTCACAAACCTTCACCAAATCACTTGGAAAACAAAACACACTTCCAGATACCCATTTGCAAGTTTCACAACATACTTAAATTTCAGATATGGTTGTTTTGGACCAATACCCAGTTTCAATACCCTGTCCTATTAGGATTAAGCCAAATTAGCACACTTTTCCAAAGGAACACCCTTTGGATCACAACTCTAGACCTTCACATCCAAAAAAAGTCTTAGGAAATGTTTTAAAACAAAGGATTTTCAGGGTTTTAGGCGGTGCCATGCCCGTTTACCTATTCAAAGACAAAACCCACATTTTTAGGAACCCAAACCTAAGGCTTTCCCAATCTCTCACTTACGGTCACTTCTAGATCCAACCAAAGGATCCAAAACCTTCTATCCACCCTACATACACATAATTGACCATAAAATATTACCCTTATTAAATGAAATCCTTCAGGTCTTCACATGGCATCGGTTACTCACTAAGTCAACTTGTGACTCTCCACCCATAAGGCACTCTCCTTACACGTTCATGATCTTTCCTGCATTCTCAATAATAAAAACACTTATAGTACACATTGTAGACTCATCCTAAAAACTACATAAGTTACACAAAATAGGATGAGTCAATTTCACATTTTTGACTCTCAAAACTTCCCTAAAACAATCACCTACAACAGATTTTAGGATAGCCAATCGAAGTGTATCAAATTTGAATGTAAAACCTTTAATAATAGTATCAAATGATATTTCAAACACTCCTCTACATTTTCAAATCCATTTCCAATAAAAAATGAAGCAAAGAAGAAGGGTTTTAGACCAATAAAGTGCAGATTTTAACCAAATAGTTCAGGGAAACTGTGTTCTTCTATTCATAACCAATTGCCTTTATATTCCAAATTGTATATCTCCCCCTTTTGGTGTGTGAACCAATGTTTAAATACATCTTCTTCATGAAAATCGACAACCAACTCTTAATCACCCATACAACCACCTTTTAGGCGTTACATCCCTAATTTGTTGTCAACTTGACACTTTTAGTTGTCAATTGACAAGTTTTAATCTTTTTTGTTACAAGATTCAACTTAATCAACCTATTACATCGATATGGTCATATGAGACCTTATGAAACTTAAAATACTTATTAAACTCCTATTCTACCCATTGAACCCCATTACATGCTCATTTTGACATCATTTTGCCCACATGACAACATTTGACAACTTATTACAACATGACTCAATACATGAACAATATGACTTCAAATGGCATTATTAGCCATGATTACAATATCAAATGGTAATTTTAACCTCATAGACTTAATATCTCATAAATATTCATTATGGCCTCATGGTGGGCAATCTTATCTTGGGTGCTCCTGCACCACATACACTTCCTTAGTCTTCATCGAGACTCAAGTAGTGATCTAGAACCAACCCTAGTGATCAACATGACTATTACCACCCATTGGATAAAGAAATGTTGAGTTTGTAAAATAATTTTAGGTCTTGAAAAGGGGTTTATAATCCAACCAACTTTACCAACACAAACTATGCTCAAAGCTTGTCAACATTTCACCCTTGGTGAGGAGTGAGTTGGCAAGAGCCAATTGAAGTTTTGGAACATCAAGAAAGTGCTAATAAACATTATACACCTTGTTAGCAATTTCACCCTACTTTCCAATTGGGCATCAAGAGCCAACAAGGACTTATAAACTTTTCCTAAATGCCAAAAAAATAAGACAAAAGCAATTCCAAGGATTTTACCTCAGTTTAGAACTTGGTGTCTTGAGTTGACAAAAGTTACAAAATCTCTTCTTATTAACAACAAACACTTGAAACTCTGCATTAAACTCCAACAATTAAGTTATTTCAGGAGTTTAAGTCCTTTCAACACAAAAAAGCATCCACTTATGATTTATTAGATTTAATATTGAAGGTGGGTACAACACAAGACAAAGGCAACAAAAAAAGAAAGAAGAAGGATTTTCATCAATTTTGGAGCTTACAAATATAGACACTAATAGATTCAATCTAGTAGATGTCAAACTTTTAGAACTTGGTTTAATGCAATCTCTAGTATCTTAATGCTCTTGAGGATGCCAAATTTAAAAACACCTTAGGGGAAGTTGTTGGATCAACAAGGTCAAATTCCTGAGGTCAACGTCCTATTATACTGGAACTCTACAAGTTTGAGTGGATAATTAGAAACAACATTCTCAAGCATGTAAATGACCTACACGATTTTGATATAGATTTAAATTATGATGTAGATGTATTCATTTTAAAATCTAAATTGAAAAGTCCCTAAACTGATTTCCACCTTATTGTCCCATGTGAGTTAAATGAACATCAAATATCTTTAAATACCAATGTATTACAATAAATCATGCACGCTTACCAAGTTGGCTTACAATTGCTAGTGAAAAATGGGTGAGAAAGTTAGATCGAATTTAGAATTTTAAATTTGGAGTCAATCTTGTACTACTCTAGATCAATCCAGAGACACCCAAAGTTAACCCAAGATAAGAAAGTATTAGTTTGGAGGTTGATCCAATATAAACATTGCTAGTTTTGAGGTAGGAATTACAATATAATAAATGTTATATAAATGATGAACATATTATAAATAATATAAAAAGAGATAAAATAAGATAAAATATAATTAAAAATAAATAATGAAAAATATCAATTATAAAACAAATTTAATAAAAATATATATCACTTATTATATCGAAGGCATTCCCTATATGAAATGGATGACTTACTTTTTAAAATCAATGGTTCAAAATTGAGAAGATGTAAGATAAAAGAATTTATCTCAATCACATGTTTACATTTATATTAATTTAAAAAAAAATTATGATAAAAACTAAAAAAATATAAATTTTAATATTGTTAATTAGAAAAAGAATTTAAATTTTTTTTATGATAAAAACTAAAAAATATCAATTTTAATATTATTAATTAGAAAAAGAATTTGCATGAAATAAAAAATCTATGATATTCTATCTTTTTTTTTCAAAAAGGAAAAAGATATTAAAAAATAAAGAATTGCCTTTATTTTTCTATTTTCTTATAAGAATTAATTTTTCATTGAGTTTAAAATTTATTTTAATTATTTATCTTTTTATAAAATTACAATTAATAATTAAAATATTAAAATTAGTCTTATTAAAAAATTTATTATTGTAGAATAATTATATTTTGAATTAAAGATCTACCTTTTATTAGTACTTGTTGTAGGCAATACTATTGCATTCAGTGAAGCCTAACTAATCAATTACTTCGCACCAATCAAAAGTGAGTATTATATTTGTATACACTTGATTTTTATAAAGTTAAGAATTATTTTTGAACTTAATATAATATATAAATGGTATATCTACACTATGATTGGTTTTTAAAAATTGGTGCTATAGGAGCAAATTTTTAGGAATAATAGATTTTAAAGTTTTTTTGGATTTTTTTATATTTAAAAAAAGAAATATCTAATTTAAATAGTTTTTGTTATTTTTAAATTATTTACAATATTTTAAATAAAATGATTTTCTATATAGATATATCAAAATATAGATAAAATTCAATCAGAGGGATTTGATTCAAACTATTTAAATTAAATTAAATACAAATATTTTTATTTAAAATAAACCTAATTATCATATGCAATATTTATAATTATAATAATATATATATTTTGAAAACATTCTATTTTTAATATTTTTTTGGAAATCATAATTTTTTAAATTATTATTATTTTTTGATCGATAACCAGGATAGATTTATATTGCTTAAAAAGGAAAGATTACATGCTTAAAGCTGAACATCAGCATACCACAACATGGGGTCTCGCCCCTACAAAATCAACAGAACTCGAGATAAACACCAAACCTACAAGGTCTACCACCACAAAAACCACCATACGAAAACCTCCCCACCCAAGACCTGACAACCCCCATGGGGCCAGCCTAACGAAACCAACCAAGGGCCTCTTCCATTGAGAAATTAGGAATACCCTGACTGGGACCTGCCACATGTATCTCCCTCCCTCCACCCGACATGGTACCCGACTTGCCATCTCGAAGCGAGTAACGCTCCACCACCTTCGCTTGCTTCCAAGGGACTTGATGTCGAACTAGTGGCCACCCCTGTTCATCCAAAGGAGCCTTCGACTTAATTGGGGTCTATTTGCGGCACAATTTTGCTCTTTCTGTTGGTCCTAGCTCCAGCACAAACTTCACAACTTCCCTCCACCCCTTTCTTGCATCTTTCATCTGAGCATCCACTGTTTGGGATGCTGACCAAACCGCCAACGACTGAACATCTCTCGTTTCCACACCAATCCACCGCCACGGTCCTTGTGCCACTCTCAAACCTTTGCCAATCTCTGCCCGAGCCACCACCTCCTCCAGCCCTCCTGACCATTTAGGTCTCAGCACCAAGGATGTCACCCGCATCACTTCCTCTGTCGAACCACCCACCGTCAGGGCCAACGCCACAAACAAGGACGAGATGTCCAGATTTGTATGCGCTCGACAGTCGGAAACCAGAAATTCTTCCCCAACCATCAAGCACACAACACTCCAAAACACTTCCCCATCAACCCTGAAAACATTCGACAATCGATTACACGAAATTGAACCATGAAATGCAGGCATTTGTCCGTCTATAGACAAGGAGAAATTGGCTTCCATCCTTCCCCACTCTCTCGACCAAAACCTACACTCACAAGCAAAACCAAAACCAACCACTGCAGAGTGCCAAAAAAACCAAGAGACTAGGCCCTAAAATAGCCAGCGCCACATCAAGAAATAATTACTCCACACGTAACACCTCAAACTGTGCATCATCATCTGATCAGCCCGCCAATTACTACCTTCATCATTCCTACACCACTGTTGCAACTAGCAACCAGATCAAAGGTCACAAGCCACGTGACACATCTTTTCCCTCAAGTCTAGTGTCAAGAACAAATCAAACCAATCTCAAAAAACACAACTCGGGCTCGCTTTCTCTTCTAAATCATAATCAACCAAACTCAAGAGAACACACATTCCGTAAGTCCTCAAATAGATTGAAGTTGCTATCCAAAGAAATATTAGCTCCAACATTCGAGAGCTTGTCTGCCTCAACGTTTGCTTCGCTGAGAACATGAGAGACCTTAAAATCATCAAACCTGCACAGAAGGAGATTCATCCTTCTGATGTGTTTGTCAAGATGCCAGGCCTCCATCCGACCCTTAGCAATCCCATTCAGCACAATATGGGAATCCCCCTCAAGATGGAGTTTATTTACGTCCAATTTCTTTGCCAAAAGAATGGCTTCTAAAGCCACTTGACACTCGGCTTCATTGTTCATACCATCCACCAACCTTTTAGCTCGAAAAGCTAGAATACTTCCAAACTCATCACGGGCTATGACCCCTACCCCAGAGATCCCAGGATTCCCCCTAGAAGCCCCATCAAAGTTGACCTTGATCTAGCCATTATCTGGCGGAACCCATTCCTGACTTTTGTCATCCTTCCTATGGGGATTAACCCTCAAAAGCCCATTAACAGGCCAAATTTTTTAATTATTTTAATTAATATAATTTATAATATAATAAATTTTAATCATAAATTTAAACATTTATATTATATTATTATGATGAAGGTAGAATATTCCCTATATGAAATTAACCACCTACATTTTTAAATCAATAGTTTAGAATTGAGGAGAAGGATGCAAGACCATATAATCAATCTCAAATGCTTATATTTATATTTTTTTTTTTGAAAGCTTTTATTATAAAAAAAATTTAAAATATATATTTTAATATTATTATTTAGAAAAAGAATGTGCATAAAAACAATTCCATTTTATTATTACTTTCTTGTGATAATAATATGTTTAAATATTATTATTTTTATTAAGATATTTTATCTTGGTTTTTTTAGTTTCAAAAGGAAAAAGATTAAATTATTAAAAAACAAAGAATTAGCATTATTATATTTCTTCCACCTCTTCTTCTTTTAAAGATTAATTTTTCATTAAGTTTGAATTTTACTTTGATTATTTGTCTTTTTATATATTACAATTAATAATTAAAAATTATTATAATTAATTTAATTTATAATTGTGACTAGGGAATTAGGCATAAGGATCATGTTATCAATTATGCAACCACGAAACATAAACAACATGAAATTAACCCCTAATACAATCAATAAAGGCATGAAAGACAAGACATTCAAAAGAAACATAAAACATATGCAAATGTCTCTTTCATTGTTCCTCCATTATTCTTCTTTCTCCTTCAAATGGTTGTGGATCTCACCTACAAAATGCAAGTGTGATTGAAAGCAAATTGGATGACAAAAGGAAGCGAAATCGACAGTGTAAGGATACTAGAAGCGTGGTTGAAAATCAATGAAAAGAGAGTTCAATTTATAGGACAAAAGTCTCCAAAATTGAAAAGGGCAATTTAGTTCAAAAATTGGCATGATTTGGGAGACAAATTATGGCAAATTCTATGACAAATTGAATGACAAATTTCTATGCCAAAAGATGACAAATTGATAGCAATTTGTGCTCACCAATTATGACCAAATGAGGAGGAAAATGTGCCAAATTATTTATGACAAATCAGGCACAAAAAGGGCTCATAAACTTATGACAAATTGGGAGGGAAAATAGCTTTTCAATTATGACAATTTTGAGCACAAAAAGGGGAGCTAATTAGTGGAAAAAAGGGGGAGAAAATTAGGAGAGAAAAAGGTGGGAGAAATTAATATTTTTTAATTCATTAATTTCTCACAAAAAGGGAGGTCAAATTAGCTAATTAAATAAATTAATTTAATTGTGACTCAAAAGACACTTAGGATAAATAAAATTAATTCATTTAACCTAAAGGGATATTAGTAGGACTTAATAATTAAAGAATTATTAAACCCTAAGAGATAGAAAAGAGATGAATTAGGTCGAGATCGGATCATGACACAATTAAAGCTATAAATGCATAACAAAGATTGTGGTCAAAAGAGATAATTGACAAAAACTTGATATTGATTGGTGAAGACCAATGAAAATAAGGTTGGATTGATAAATGACAAATTGATAGGGGATCAATGACTAATTGATCCAAAATGAAAAGGGTTTGATGACTAATTAAGATCGATGACAAATTGATCAAAGATTGATGAAAGGTTGATTTGATGAAGATTGGTTTGATAAAGATTGAAAAAGATCGATGGCAAATCGATAAAAAATGACAAAGAGATTGATAATTGAAGATTGGAAACAATCCAAAATGATCCAAATTGATAGTTGATTGATCAGAGATGATTGATAATGCAAATGACAAAGATTTAGGAGAAACCCTTAATTGACACTGATCAGGGTTAAAATAATGTCCAATTGATATGATAGGTTGATCATGATCATTGATTAAGAATCAAGATTGATATTGACAAGACCTAATTCAAATGCGAGAGATTGAAATTGAATAGGAAAAGAAGGCAGAAGAATGACACAATGCCAACAAATGATAAAGATAAAATGCAAGACATAGAGGAAAATGTTAGTAAGTGCGGAAACCCTAAAATAAGGTAACACAGACATGTTAAAGTATGACACCGCAAGCGTTGACCATTCTTAGATGCCTACAATAATGATTAGTCTTATTAAAATTTTAATTATTATAGAATATATATTTTGAATTAAAAATCTTTTATAAAAATATTTTTTTATAAGAATATCTTTTAATGTTATCTTCTTTTATTAGGATATTCTATTTTATTTTTAAATTTATTCTATTTTTTCTACTTCTTCTTTTAGAGATTAATTTTCATTAAGTTAAAATTTTATTTAAATGATTTATGTCTTGTTATGGAATTACAAATAATAATTAAAAGATTAAAATTAATTTAATATATAATACTTAAAACCTAAATTAAAAGTTTAGATAGTGAGAGAGAGAGAGAGAGAGAGAGAGAGAGAGAGAGAGAGAGAGAGAGAGAGAGAGAGAGAGAGAGCGAAAGAGACTAACTTTTGATTACTTGTTTCATGTCAACAATTTAACAATGGCATGTGTCCTCAAGGAATTACACTTAGGCATGCATGTCATTTGATTGTTATCTCCATGTCTATCTCTCTCACCTGTCTATATCTCCTTACCTCTCCCTATATGTATCTCCCCCCCTATCCTTCCCGCTATATTTATTTCTCTATCTCTTCCTCTTTCTCTCTCCATCTCTCCTTGTTTCCACCTCTCTATATATTTATATATTTTATCCCTCTCTATATCTATCTCCATATCTCTCTCTCTCACATACACATTCCATGTTTATCCCTCCCCATCTCTATCTCTATATCTTTGTCACTCTCACATACACACTCATTATTTCTCCCTTTCTATCTCTATCTCTATCTCTACCTCTATCTTTCTATCTCTCTCTTATAAACTCCCCTCCCTTCATCTTTCCCTCTCTCTCTCTCTCTATAGATCCCTCTCTATCTCTCTCTATATATCACTTCCTATAACTTTATCTTTATATCTTTATATCTCCCTCTCTCTCACACATAATATCCCTCTTTCTATCTTTATTTCTCCATCTCCCTCTTTCTCTCTCCTTCTATCTCTCACTCTTTCTCACCCCATTTATATTTTTCAAGTTATATCTACTTTATGTCACCTTTCTCTCCCTCTCTACATCACTTCCTCTTTTAATATCTCTCTACTTATCCTCTCTCTAATGCACACACACACACACACACACACACACACACACACACACACACACACACACACACACACACACACAACTTGTTTCTCCCTCCCTATCTCTATCTCTCTATCTTCCCCCCTCTCTACCTCTCTCTCTCTCTAAACCTTTTTGTCTATTACTTGTCTCTATCACCTTCTTTATCTCTCACTCTTGCCTCCTTCTATCTCTATCTCCATATCTCTCTCTCGTCATCTCTATCTATATATCATTATCTCACAATAATTCTCTTCTTCACTCCATCTACCTTCTATGATATCTCTATCTCTCTCTTGATCCTTTTATCTCTTTCTATACACATCTCTCTATCTCTCTCCCTATACTTCCCTGGCTATCTATATTTTCCTCTATCTATATCGCTCCCTCTCTTCTCCATCTACTGATCTCTCTCTCCTCTCTCTATCTGATGCAGCAAGGTAGGGAGATCCAACCTAACACAAATACCATGCAAAATATACCTGTAACCAGTAATACAACACCAGAAATAGCAGAAAGAACAACCGGTAACAACACATAATACATAACGGGTAAATAATATGAACAATTCTTATTACAGTCTTAAGAATTACAAATGCCATATGTTAGATCACAGTCCAGGATACAAACAATGCGTACAACACAATGACAAAATCCGCAGATCATCCACATATCAAATCGGCTTCTAGAAATAGTCTATCGATTCTACCCTAATCTGGACCTCACCCTTCCGGCCTCAGTCCACCGGATTAGAATCTTGCCAGATCTACATCTTCGCTCGATCTCTAAACTCTATCTTCTATCTTCTAACTTCTATCTCTTCAAATGATTCACAAACCTCCATTTATACCGTCCACAAATAATTACAACTCGATCAAGTTGGCCCAAAGACCAACCGGCTCATGAAACGTGCAACGGTAACATGTCGGCTCAAATCACTAAGAACAAATTCCAAAATTCATAAAACAATGCGTGGTCCTTCAGGAACATCGAACACGGCACAAGAAACATAAATCCACGATCCGCAAGTCACGAAGATCAACTGCAACCCGATCCAACTTTTCTCAACACACTGCCAGACTAACCGGTAAGAACATATCAATTGAGCCGATACCGGAATCAATAACTCATCGGGATTAAATCCAAATGCCATGAAACTCGAACACGACAAAGAAGACGAACACAAGAGAATAAACCCAAAACCACAATGCTAAACACTCAAACAAGAATAAATTCCATGATCTCAAGCAATTCCACTGAAAACTGCTCAACCGGTAAGAACTAGACCAGTGCTCCTGCATCACTATCTCTTTCTATCTATATCTTTCTTTACCTCTATCTCCTTACCTTTCTATGTATATCCCTATCCATTTGTCTCTTTCCTTATCCCTCTATCTATATTTCTCCCTCTCCCTCTCTATAGTTTGAAACCTCTCTCTCTCTCTCACTCCTTCCTATACCTATCTCTCTCACTTTCTCCCCCCCTTTCTCTCTCTCCCAAAATATATTTATCTCACCCTTTATCTCCCCTATTTCTCTCACCCTTTATCTCCACCTATTTCTCTCACCCTCTCTCCCTATTTATTTGTTTATCTCTAGTTCTCTCTATTTGTCTATCTCTTTCCCTCTTTCCCTCTCTCCCTCTCTCTATATCTCCTTATCTCTGTCTCTCTCTGTCTCTCTCTGTCTGTCTCTCTGTCTCTCTTTGTCTGTCTGTCTGTCTGTTTGTCTGTCTGTCTGTCTGTCTCTCTCCCCCTCTTCCTTTATAGATCTCTTTATCTCTTCCTTTTAATCTCTTGCTCTCTACCTCCCTATATTTCTTTCTTTATCTCTCCCTCTACCCGTCTTCATCTCTCTATCTATCTTTTCCCTCTTCCTCTCTCACTTTATTTTCATCTCTACCTCTATTTTCATCTCTCCCCCTCTATCCACGGACATGTCTCTATCTATTCATCCATCTCCCTCCCCCCCTTTCTCTCCCTCTCCCTCCCCCTCTCCCTCTCCCTCTTTTTAGACCTTTACATCTGTATCTATTTTCCTCTCTATATCTATCTCTCCATATTTTTTCTTTCATCTTTATTCCTCTCTCCTCTCTTTTCATCTCTCCACATCCATCTCCATCTCCATCTCCATCTCCATCTATATCCCTATCTCTATCTTTTTACCCTTCTCTCTCTTGCTCTTCCCCACTCTATCTCGCCCTTTCCCTATGTCTACATCTCTCTCCTTCTCACCCTATTGCCAATATAACACGTTCTTGTTGGTAATGGAGCTGAATTATTTTCTTGATTCAAAGAGTTTTTTTCAATCATGACTGGATCCTTGTAATTGGATGCATAGTTGATTTGAAGCTATCACTTCTCCATTAAGACCTTTGTTGCACAAACAACATCATTTTCTAGACAACCTACCAATTGATCTCATGTACCACACAAATTTATACAAAAAATAGACCAATTTTTTCCCCAATTGATCTTCCACACCTCTTCGACATACCCATTGCACACCAAGGTGCAATTACTAGTAATTATTTATAGTATTTTATTAAAGTGATAGTTGTAGTAAATATTTCTCAAATATAATTAAAAAAATATAAATTTAAAATAATAATAGCTCAAAATTATAATAATTAATAATTTCAACAAATATTTATATTACAATACTATAAGGCAAGTACTCGCCACTACGTGGCACTTGTCACTATCTTCTTTTGATAAGAATATCTTTTAATATTATCTTCTTTTATTAGAATATTCTATCTTATTTTTTATTTTTTAATTTATTTTAATTTTTCTTTTTCTTTTTTTAAGGATTAATTTTTATTAGTTTCTCCTTCCCTATATATCGATATCTCTCACTTACATAGACACACACTCCACATTTCTCCATCCCTATCTCTATCTCTATCTCTCTATCTCTCTATCTCTCCCTATCTCTATCTCTATCTCTCTATCTCTTTCTCATGCACTCCTCTCCTTTCATCTCCCCTACTCTCACAATACATCCCTCTCTACCTCTTTCCATATATCACTTCCTATATCTTTATCTTTTTATCTCTCTCTCCCCCCTCCGTCCCCCCCCCCCTCTCTCTCTCTGCCTCCCTTTCCCTCTCACCCTCTTTATGTTTCACAAGTTATATCCAATATATCTATCCTTTTTATCCCTATCTCTACCTATTTATGTCCCTATCCACCCCTCTCCCCCCTCTTTATCTCCCTGTTTGCCCATCACTCCCTCTTTTTATATCACTCTACTTCTCCTCTCTCTCTAACACATATACACACACGACATATCTCTATCTTTCCCCCTCTCTCCCTCTCTCTAAACCTTTCTCTCTATTACTTCTCTAATTGTCACCTTCTTTCTCTCTCACTCTTGCCCCCCCTTCCTCCCCCCTCCTTCCCCACCCCCTTCTCTCTCTCTCTCTCTCAAACTCTCCCTCTTTTTAGATCTTTATATCTATATCTCTTTTCCTCTATACATTTATCTCTCCATATTTCTTTTGTCATCTATTCCTATATCTTTATTTACTTATCTATCTCTCTCTACCACTATATCTCTTCCTCTCTCTATATATCACTTCCTATTCTCTATATTTATATTTTTAACTCTCCCTCCACCCTTCTCTCCCCCCCGTCTCTCTCTCTCCCTCCCTCTTTCTATCCTATCTCTATGATTCTCTCCCTCTCACCCTATTGCAAACATAACATGAGTTTGTTGGTAATGGAGCTTGATTATCTTCCCAATTCAAAAGTTTTGTTTATGTTATGATTGGATCCTTGTAAGTGGATGCATAGTTGTTGAAGCTATCACTTCTCCATTGAGACCTTTGTTGTAGAAACAACGTCATTTTCTAAATGGCCTAACAATTGACTTTATGTACTACACAAATTTATGCCAAAAATAGACCAAATTTTTTCCTAATTGACCTTCCACACCTCTTCATCATACCCATTGCACACTAGATACAACTACTAGTAAATATATAAATATATTAAATCATTCATTTCCCCATCGAAATGAACCCATAACTAAATGGGAATTGGCATTGGTTGCTAATTTTACGTTGACAATATTGAATTTGCGGGGCACACCCTCCACGCAAGAAAGAATTGAAATGCGACTCGGTCAAACACGACATGAATAGGGAGAATTAAAATTGCCAATTGCGTTAATTCATGTTGTTGAATGTTTCTAGTATTTCATAAATGTCTTCTAACTGGAAATTTGTGAGAACCTTCTATATAGATTCAAACTAGAAGGGTGAAAACAGTCTGCCACTGATTCAATACCCTATATAAAATGCAAGTCAAAGTCATGGTTTTTGAAAGACCTGTCGACCCAACTGTTTCTTATTGTTATGGTACACAAGCACGGTCAAATTCAGATTTCAAAATTCATTTGCGAGAAGATCCGGTTCATGATTATGGCCTGGTAGATATCTCCGAGGGACTTGTGAAGCAATGTAAGGTTTGTTTGAAGAACGCCCACAACTAAGAAGGCAAGAGGTATGAGATAAGCTGACTGACTTTTTATTTATTTTGTGTGCATTTGTATTTTTTTCTTTAAGAATTTGGAGGGTAAAATGAGTTGCGTGTACTAATTTATCGGCAAGTTGGGGACATATTTTCTATTTCCATGTGATTGACAGAGAAACTCACTTCAATACGCCGCCTGTTTCTTGAAAACCAATCTTATTTGTAAGAACTTTAAGTAGACACAGTGGAATTAGCATATTCGTTGAGATGCAAGCTTTATTTCTGCACAAACGTTTACAACTCAATTCTTATAGAAGCCACTTTCTTCAATCTTCACAAATTTTATGCCTTTAGAAACTCACTTCAGATTGTGATGGTGTGTGTGTAGGTCTACATGTGGCAAGGGCAACATTTCTGGTAACGCCCGTGTATATATTAAGGAGGCCTAAAAAGCTAGAAGGATCAGATTAATTTCTACTACAGGATTGATGTCCTTCTATTTGTGCTCACGTAAGACATGCCTAAATTTGATACCGGGTCTTTGCTCGACATACTGCAGTTTTGGTAACAATGATGTATTCATAATTGAGACTGGACAAAGCTAGAAAGCATGCTTTGAGCTTGGAATCGGATTCTAATAAATTTTCTATCTTCTGGTTGCTGTAATCTCAGTTGATCCGAGGAGATAATACATTTAAGCTTGGGTTAAGGGAACTTTGCCTAATTGATGAGATGGGCACGCTGCTCTTTTGATTATGGCGTCAAATTTATCTATGAGACTAGCCAAAGCTAGAAGGCAGGATTTGGTTTCTGAATCATCTTATAATAATAAGGCTTATCTTATCACAGGTCCCCTCTCATTTGTGCTCAGGACAAAATACACAATTTTGGTGCGAAGGCTTTTACCCCATTGAGATATACCTATATGGAAGACCGCACTTAATTCATCAAATCGAGAAGATGATTCAAGTCAATTCTAGTTAAGTAATTCCAAGAATGAAAGACGAACAGCCATGGGGATTTTGGGACTACTTTGTAACTGCTGTGATAGTTACAGCTTGCATTCCATTCATTTTGGGGAACATTGTGTTACTCTGCAACAGGCAATATAGACCCATCAAGACCAAGAGTGTGTACTTAACTGTGCTGAGTTCCGTGGGAGGATTGATATGGGTGGCAGCGACAATTGTTGTCAATAATCCGGAGCGAAAAAATGGTTCTATTTGGGGATTTTGCCCTCTATGGACTTTTTGGCTTCAAGCCTGCTTTGGATTCTCTTTATGGCTCAATTGCTTGAATGTGCGACTGATTGTTCTATACACTATCTTCAACTTGAAAAAGCGCACAAAAAGTATAAAGTCGAATCTGATTAAACTCGTATGCCTGCTCTTGCCAACAATCATCCTTTGCATATGTGCATCTGTGAAGCAACCGATAAAGTGAGTTGCCAAATACTTGTCAAATTCGTGTTAAGGTTTATGTCATTATGATGTTTCTTCTATAAGTTTTAAATTTATTTTCAATATGTGTATAATATTTAAGAAAGATACAAGTCGATAATGCTTTTGTCATCCGACCCAATCAAATGAAGATCCTTATACAAGTGGCTCCAACACACACATAATCCATGCAAATAATTTATCCATCTCCACCATATTTGCCACCATCTTTGTAAAATCTATCCTGAAATACCTCTCGATCTTATCAATCAGCACTAACAACCACCATTAAAATCAAGAGTACCTGATGTACTTGCCCTACACATGCATCAATATTAAATGCTATCCCCTAAATTAGTAAATGTACTCTCCTTGCTAGCTATTATAGTGCTCCTTGAGTGCCCATTGCTTGCCAGTAGACCAACTCCTTGTGAATAGAGATTTGTAGTATGTGCCACACGTCCTCTAGAGTCATTGTCATTTTTTTCTAGAAATGAAAAGTCGATGTCTTTCAGTGCCATTGCTTCACAAATGCTATCAACAAAGCCCTATTTGTCCCGATCTTGGGCCTTTACATCACATCATGCAATCCCATTGCTTCCATGAACATCTAGTCATCCTAATCGAAGATTTGCTTTGGCCTTAGCACGTTGGTCCGCCTCTCTCAAGCTACCACCATGGGTAATTTGTGCACATGCCCACAAACCCAAATCAGCCCCTTTTGAAGCCTAACCCTTCAATCGGTTTCCCATCTACCCTATCTATTTTCCCATTTCCCTATCCTGTTTTTCCCTTTAGCCCATCCATTTTGCCATCTACCTTATTCGTTTACCCTATCTAACCCACCCATTTTCACATTTCCTTAGCTTGTTCTTAACCCATTGTCATAATTTCCTAATCACCTCATTTTCCCATCTAATCAAATTGTTTCTTTTGTTTCTCCAACCTATTTTCCCCATTTACCCCATCTGTTTTCCCATTCCCTAATCTCGTTTTCCTACCCTACTGCCCATTTCCCTAGCCAAAATCCAAATCTCCCTCATTTTTCCCATAATCTCAACTCATTTTCTTGTCCAAACCTAACCTATCCCACCAAACACCTATTTTACTCCAAACGCTAACCTAGCTTGCGCCCCCAGAACCATTTTTCTCCAAACCCTAACTACTCACTCCTTACGCATCTACACCACCCACAATGTGTTTGCACCACAACTTGTTGTACTTGTGTCATGTAGTGTGCATGTGCACACCATAACCCCCTTGCACCAAATTGTGTATGTGCTATGCCCTAGTGCGCATGCACCATACTTGCTTATATGCTATGCAAGCATGTGCCTACGCCATTTGCACTTGCACTTGTGCCATTTTCATTTTGGTGCATGTGTAAAACTTATTCCAAACCTCTCATAAATGCTCCAAAACAACACATTATATCCATTAATGTTGAACTCACGTGATGTTGGCTTGCCGCTTGTCACTGGTTCTCACAAGCCAACTCGCTCCAATGCTGATTGATTGATGCATGCTCCATTTTGCTCAACTTCTTCCTCCCAAGTCCAAATTTTCTTTTCTTTCTAACCAAAGTCAAAATGAATTTTTCACCCCTTACATCTCTTATTTATAGATTTTCCCTCCAAATTTTCCCCTTTTTTTACTCTAATGTTTACCCTCTCACCCTCATTTTTCACTCCTAAGCTTTGTTTCTTCTATCAAGAACCCACCATCTAGGCTTCATAACCTTGCTGCTTGCCATCTCAAGGGGGCATCCCTACTGATACCTATTTGCTAATCCCCTTCCTAGTGGCAAGGGCATCCCTTCCAAAAATCCACGACATTTTAGTTTTCTTTGAAATGATATTATTTAATGCTGTCTACAAGAGGAAAAATGTAGATACCTAAAATGCATGCATTTTTGTCGTCACCACACTAGGACTATCTTGCAGATCTGCTTTTAACAATTGTATTTATTTAATTAGTCTATTCGATTGTTCTTTTAACATTAGTTAAATAACTCCCATATATTTAATTATCCCATCTATCCTTTCTTCTAAAATTAAATAAATAAATTACTTTTATTTATTTAATTAATTTAAGCAATTCAACCATTTCTTTTAAAGTTCCAACCTTAATTGAATAAATCACATTTATTTAATTAAATCAATCATTTTTCCAATATTCTCCCATAAATTAAATAAATACACAATATTTATTTAGTTCTTCTAAAATCCGCCTTATCTTGAGTTGAATAAACAATAGGTTTAGTCAACTAATTTATCATTTGTACTTTTCTGACTACAACGTTTAAAATAAACATTGTCAATCTTGCACAAGATTTAAGTGCACAAGGCTCAAAAAAGACCCTTCTCAATGAATTGGATGCAACAAGTTATGCTATTGAATTGAGCAACTAACATTTATTCAACTAATTTATCATTTGTACTTTTCTGACTACAACGTTTAAAATAAACATTGTCAATCTTGCACAAGATTTAACTGCACAAGGCTCAAAAAAGACCCTTCTCAATGAATTGGATGCAACAAGTTATGCTATTGAATTGAGCAACTAACATTCATCTTTAACAATCAACCAAACATCTTGAACACAACTCTTAGGTCAACAAGGTATTTTTTGGTAAGAAGTGTTTTCCTTTTTGTCATTTGTTTTCATGCATTTCTTCTATCAAAGATGTAGCTAGGTATAGAGAAAGAATCTTGTTTTATGCTTGTTTCCTATTGTTTTCCTCTATATTTTAGTGTTGATATTGGGGTTTACCTTTTTTTTCTTCACGTCCATATCAAATATATGTTTTCCTTTTATAATGATTGTTTTTCCATCACCTTAATGTTCAAGTTCAATGATATTTTCTAGTGCTGAAATGATGAAGTGATCTCCCAACTTTTTATTGTGTTCGGTAGACATTTCAGTTTCAATATGCTTGTATTCCTTTCATTTGTCTCTCCTTGAGGGTGATATGAACTGTTAGGTTATAAGAGCTATCAAATGAGGTTACAATATGTGGTTTTATGGACCACCAGCCACATCGGATCCTTCTTATCAAAATGCCTGAAGAGAAATACAGGAGGTTGTGAGAAGATGATTTTACTTTTTTCATATTTCTCTTCTTGAACCTTTAATGAGCAGGTAGGGAATGAAGAGTTATCAAGTATGGTTGTAATATACGGTTCCACGGGCCATCAGCCACATTTGGTTCTCCTATGCATACATGCAGATAACATACAGGAGATAAGAATATTCTTTTGTCTGAAAATTTTGATATGTCTTTCTCTGCTCAATCTGCCTTTAGGAATTTAATTACTTATGGAAAAATGTTGAAAATTTCTGAACATAAAATATATTGCAGGTTAATTTCAACAGAAGGGCCACCAGCTCCTCCAGAAGGGCCACCAGGTCCCTTAGAAGGGCCACCTCACGAATTTAAAGGAAATTGCAGTTTTACTCATAGATCTTGGTCATTTGCCTTCTTGTCATTGCTAGTTCTCTACTTCCTGATCTTTCTTGTACTTTCTTTCATGCTGCGGAGAGCCATGGCACAGTACAATGAGTTCAGGTTGGTTGTTACTAGCATGTTTTGCTAGAAGAGATATGATATAAAGAAATTGCATTTTTGTTTTCATCTTCTTGTAAATGTCTGGGGATAAAAGATTGTTAAAGTTTGTAGAAAATGTCAGACAAATGTTATCTTAGTTCTGTGTTAATGTTAAAACCTGTCTTGTAATGCAGGCTAATAAGAAATGGTGGTGTTATGTCATTGTTTCTTCTTCTTTTATCTCTAGTCACAATGCAAACTCATGCCTACACACTAGTGATTGGCCGAAGCTTTTTGTCTCTCTCGGTAGCTTCAGCTGTCTTTTACTATTTTTGGGCTCGGAATGGAAAAGTTATTTATAATGTTATCTTTAACAAAGAGGAATATGAACGGAAGTTCAATGATGAAATGAACCGCTGTCCAAGTGAACGTGACAGGTAAACTCTATATAAAATGACATTTGAAATTCCTAAGCTTTTTAAAGATATTAGTCTGCTGAGGCATCTACTTAAATTGATTGGTTTGGGTTTTGGTGTTAATTGGACAATGATGGGATAAAATTCTGTTTCAACTCCATCCAGTGTGCCTGTGACTCTTTTGTATGCATGCAAAGGATCAAAATTTGTAGACCATGCTTGTGAAATCATTGAATGCCATTTCATATGGTGAAAGGACATTTTATACTGATGATACAATGGATTTAATGTGATTAATTAATTTCTATCACAAAAGTTTTTTAAGATATGATCAATGGTTTCCTTATACCACAGGACTTCTGTAAGAAAGAGCTTAGATGAACTGAGTTTAGCAAAAACAATATTGGCTTGTTTTTTAGCTTAATGCATTACAGAACTACTGGATGAAGCTAGATATGGGTGGATAGGTTTTCTAATTCTTTAGATTGATTGGTTAACAAAGAGGACAAGCTATTGAGGTTGGGTTTAGGCCTTGGGGTGGTTCTTGCTATAAGAAAACCTTTCTGCCTACTGGGGATGTCTGTAGGAGCATCTAACTGAATTTGCTTATGGTATTTTTAGCCACAATGCAGAGAGTTTCTCCTATGTCAGCTGTGGAAAAAGATACAATCAGGAGATCTTGGTACTGGCATAAGGTTGTTTATCATACTAAACTTCCTGATTTACTATATGGCTTCATTCTATAAACAAGATGCTCTGGCACTTGCATCCTGTTTTCTGTTAAAACATTTGCATATTGGTTATTCTGTCTATATTTACATATTCCATTTTCATTTGCATATTGGTTCTCACTCTCTCTCTCTCACTCACACACACACACACACACACACACACACACACACACACACACACATGTATGTATATACATACACACGTGTCTGTGTGTGTAATGTGTATGTACATACATACATATACACACACACACGCGTGCACACACACACACACATGTATGTATGCATATGTATATGTATATATATGAAAATACACACACACACACACACACATACATACACACACACACATATACATATACATATTTTGTTCTGATTATCATAAATTTAAAATTAACATCATAAATTTAAAATTAACATCATAAGGATTACCAACCCAGACATCCCCAAAAGGGATACGAATATGGGAGTTTTGTGGTGAACCCGTTCATGGGAATACAAAATACATGTTCCATTAATGACTACAACATGAAGAAAAGGCTAATCAACTATGAATTAATAGATGTTACAGTTCCTGAATGAAAAAGCAGTATTTTGAACTTTGTATTTTAAAACATTTAAATTGTTACGAAAGGTTGGATACTGTTGACGTGTATTTCATACACAATCATACACAGAATAAAATACCGACAGGCATCTTATCCTCTCTTGAGAAAATAGTCTCTAACTGCTGAAGATCTGCAAAAAGGATCAGTTAGATGGACTCCAAGGTTCTTTTAGTGGGGTCTCCACGTGTGGACAAGCTTTTCAATGGTATGATGTGATTTGCTGTTTCCTCCAAGGCGTCTTACGGATTCCAAAGGCTCGAAGATTTTACTAAACTAAAGGAACTTTCAAAAAAAAAGGGCAAAAGGACCGGGTTTAAGGAAGTCTAATCTAGCCTAACCCTATGAACGACTTAGCATGAATGAGATTTGGCAAGACTCAACCAACTTCAATTTTGCCATAAGATAACAACTCAATTGAAATTAGTGCGATCTTCTAAGGTAATAATGGTGTTCAATGCATCAAAGACCAAGGACACTACTATGAAGGTACATATCCTAGATACAAAAATGCTTGAAGGTTAAGGACGCAAAGTGTTTTCCAGTCGACCACGCAAGGCGTTCCTACAATCAGCAAGAAGCTAGTGGTTTGGATTGCGAATCCCACCAAATATCAAATCTCACACTTAGCCTTTCAAATTAACAAACTACTTTGATTGAGCGTGATTCAAGTACATCCAACAACCATGAAGATAACTTAAGAAATTTGTAACAAAACACCATAACTTCAATATTTTATTGATTTCCAAGTCATCATATACAACAATTGCTTGAATTTCTCTCTTCAAGACTCAATCTTGCTACAAAATAAAAATTGCTTCTAACTCTAATCTCTCTTCTATCAACTATTATCTCTTACACTATTCACTATTATCAAATGAAATGAAAAATGGGGGTATAAATAGCATCCCCAGTTACAATGAAAGGTCCAGATTGAAAATAAATCAATGGACAAGATCATGACACCTAAACCCTAATTAGGGTTTGTTACAAATGACCTCCTCTTTACTGAACAACATTAAATACAAAGCCAAATATTAAATTTGGCACAAAAATCTAGGAGGTATCAACCAATGAGAAATAGGATGTCATGTCATTTGTAACAACCTTTCATCTAGAATCTTATTCCCTTTCCAATTCTCTTTCTTAGCATATGCAATGAATTTTGTCACGATTCCTTCGATTTCTGTGTTTGGAATCTCGAGAAGATTCTTGATACTCTCTTCTAAGTGGATAACCTGATCAAATGCATCTAGAAGAGCCGCGTCCCAAGTAGGTTCAAGTTCCTTTGTTCTATCAATCAGGAGCATGGTGGCATACATCTGATCATACTGCTCATCTGTAACATCTGCGTCTTTGCAAAAGATGATCTTGATTCTATCCTCAAATTCTTGTAAATCCACATCTGTCTCGACCTCGATCCTTCTGCCAAGAATGGTACGAAGTACCTCAAATACTCTGTCCTGGATCGGATTGATCACCTCCTCAACTTGACCACATCTAACATTGATGTCCTCGAAGAGAACACTCTTTATATGGAGTAAGGTTGACCACTGAAACAAACTGTGAGAATCACCTTCTAAGATCCTCTCCTGCGCTAAAATTCTTCTGGATGTGTCTTATAACTTTCAAGACAGGGATGACAACGTCCTTGGTATGGGCAAATGCAGCTACTGTTGCCATCAATCTGTGGATTATCTCAAGAACTTGGATAGCCTGATGGGTGATCTTCGACATCCTTGTAACAAACTCTATGGCCATTGTATGAGATCTATCCATCCAACTACATGTACGCTGGACCAGGTTCCTGAATCTTTCTGCTTCATTGATCGATTGAAGGGGCAATGCCTGCACTGGTGACCTAACTGGATCCTGACGTCCCAAAGGTTCATTGATATGACTGAAATATGTCCTCCATGCACCGACCTCTTTCTCAAGCTTTCTATTCTTTTCCACTTCTTCTCTAAGCTTGTCCTTCAATGCCTCAAATGTGTCGGTGGCATCATCTAAAGTCTGCTCTGCTGTGGATGGTCCTAACTCAATAGTCTGTATATGATAGTCTTCTGCTAGGATTTCACCCTCATATTTGTCTGCTGCTGGTGTAGCTATCTGCAGTTTTCTAGATCCAGTCTCATCTCGAATCATCTTGGACATCTTTGTAGCCTTCTTCTTCTCTGTTGTCATATGTGAACGTCCCACAAGGCTCTCTAAATCAATTGCACTGTCCTCGTCCTCAATTACGATCACCTTGGTTAATCTTTCCTTCAACCAATCTGGGATATTCGATCTTGTCTCTTGAACTTGAATTTCTTTATGTACTATTTCTTCTTGTCTGGGAGGAGATGTTACTTCGTTATCCTCTTCTAAATCATAGTCTTGGAGAGATCCATCGGATGAAACATGCTGTGCCTGTCCTTCCTCCTGTCTGTCATTCTGTACCATCGATTCCATGGACTCTTCCACTCGAACTGTTCTATCCTCTGGTCTGGAAGAAGTACTTGGTGTTTGATCTTTGTTGGCACCTTGCTTTTTCTTGGAAGACTCTTTCTTTTCTGATCTTTCCTTTCTCTTCGAACCTCTCGAATGGAGATTGCCCTCACTGGCACATCGAAGGTTACCTTCACCTGAATTCCTAGGATTAGGATTGCCTTCACTAACACTGGCTCCACCTTCGGCTGATTTCTCTCCCAAAGTAAAAGACATAGCTATGCCCTGTTCTCTTAACTTCTGATGCTGAACGTCTACCCATCTGCGAGTACAAGACAAGACTGGTGCCATCAAATCATCTAAATCCACGGCCTCGGGCTCATTCCAATTCAAACTAATTGTTTTACTTTCTCTATCATATGAAGATTGGATGTGCCTGCCGTTGTCCTGAGCTTGGTCGGCTACTCTGTAAATCTTACATTTCCTGATGAAATCCAAAGGCAATCTAGAATGTATCTTTCGTTTCACTTCGAGATCATCTAGGAGATTCATCACAAAATCTTCAATTTGGTACTCATGTCTAAATCTTCTACCGACCGTCTCCTCTAAATGTCCATGTGGATCAAAACTATTCCTCCAAGCAAAAGATGAAAAAGGATACAAGGCTAACTCCTTCTCTGCGTCATCCATGGCTGAGACATTGGGACATACCTCAACTGAATTACCCAAAATAATAGGTACCTGAACTCCATTCTGATGTCTGTGTCTGAATGCCTTCACATATGCTGCCAACTGCCTTGTTACTTCAAGTAACACAATTCTGTCTGTCGGGTACCTCGGTAACATGTATGGAGGTAAAGGACATCCATGCACTCTAATGTAAGTGAACTTGGGAAACTGAATGAACCAAGCACCGTACCTCTTGATGAACTCCTGGGCATCCTGAGATAATCTGTTGTGAATCCCTCCTTGCAACGTCCTTGTGATGTTCATCGTGAAAGTATCATTGACTAACTTGTAGTTCTTCCCTGGTGGATGATGCAAGTAGGTATAGGATTCACAAGCTCTGACCTCGCTAGGTCCTCTTCCAATCACTCCTCTGTGAGGTAGTCCTGCGTACTCAACGCTCCTGATTAAGGCATAGATGACGTATGAACTCATGTGGAAGGACTTAGTAGCCCTGAGTCTTCTCAACTGTACGTCTAAGCAATGGCTAATTATCCTAGCCCAATGTATTGTACCCTTTCCTTGAACAATCACCTGGATGAAGTAAAACATCCATTTCTCAAAATAGAAGGCATGAGGTGCTCCTGTAACTCTGTTGAGCATGGTAATCAAATCTCTGTACTCCTCTTGGAAATCAATCCTGTGTGGTGTGTTCGGTACTTTGCTCAGACGGGGACGACTCTTAAGTAGCCAGTTCTTGTTGATTATGCTTAGGCAAGCATCTGGATCATCATCGTACACTGATCTGGCTCCTTCAATGCTCTTGTATATCATGTCCCTGTGCTCTGGAAGATGGAAGGCTTCACTTATGGCTTCCTCTGAAAGGTACGCCAAAGTGTTTCCTTCGTTGGACACAATTGTCCTGGACTGTGGATTGTAATGACGGGCACACTCGATCATCAACTCGTGGCACTGAATAGCTGGAGGAAAACCGGCCGCCTTAATGATGCCACTCTCTATTATTCTCCGGGCGACAGGTGATGGCTTGCCAATGTAAGGGACCTCTCGAAACTTCTTTGTGCTAAAGTTCCCCAAGTTGGTATCTCCAATGTTGCTCCATTTAGACACGATCTTGGTCTCCACTTCTTCGGTCTTCTGATCTTCTTTCATGAGAGCTGAACGACTGGTGGATGCTCCCGCCTTCGGGGTCGCCATACCTACACAACATTTCATTATAAGAAATAGATTTTGCAATAAATAACGTAAATAAGAGAGAAAAATTTTTAGGAAACCTCATGATAAGTCCCTAGAGTTATCATTTCCTAAAAAAAACAACGATTGAGCCAAGAGATTCAAAAATTCAAAATTTCAAAATTTGAAATATGACGATGAATGAATAAAGCAATAATAATTAAATCGCCATACCTCGATAGAGAGCTAACTCTAGAATGCAAAAACAAAATTTGCCTAGGCAAAATTGAGGTATAAAGTAATCTTCAATATGATCTCCTCAAAATTGACTTCGCCACCTCTGGAGAGAACGTGATCTTCAATTATCGCCTTTGACGTGGTCTCAAATGGATCTTCAAGTTCGCACAAACAAATCTCCAAGTTTCGCACCTTCGACGTGGTCTTAGATGGATCCCCAAGTTCACCTTTGGTGTGGTCTTCAAATTCGCACCACCTTTTGATAACTAAGCGCCACCTTTGGATGAATAAAACTCGCACCACCTTTGGTCTTCAACGCAATTCGCACTCCACCCAAGATGATACTAGCGCCACCTTTGGTTTGAAATCGCACCACCTTTGAACACACTTCGCACTATATTCGCCTCTTCTTGATTCGTATGAAGAAAGGTAAAAATGATTATGTGAAAAATGAAATCTCTCACCCCTTATATATAGCGCGCTCATCCTTCACCCCTTAGGCCGACTTGATAAAATAAAACCATTTTTTAAATGATTTGCAATAAAATAACAAGGCCGACTTGCCTAATTGAGCGCTCAAATCGATTTTTATATTAATTAAATAATTAATTATTAATGCCTTGCGTTTTTTAAACGAGAATTTCGATTTTTAATAAAGGCAAAAAATAATTAATAAAAGATAACGTCATATTAAATGCTAAATAAATAAGATTTTCAAATTTTAAATCGATTTAGCATTTAAGGAAATTTTGAATTGTTTAATTTGGCGCCAAAACTGGAAAACAAAGGGACGTACCTCATCGCTCTGGTCCCTTGGAGAGGGACAGGAGCGATCCATGTTTTTGGTCTTGATTTTGCATTTTTCACGTTCAACTCCTTCATCTCCACATTGAAAATCGATCATTTTGATGGCCCTTCGAAATTGATCGCCTTGCATGCGCGAACAAGTGCATCTCATGACCATTATCGCCCTGGTCCCTTGGAGAGGGACAAGAGCGATCCTAAGGTTTTTTCTTGAAATTCTCCATTTTGATACGATCCTTTCCTTGTATCATCTTCCAAATGCCATTTAAAACCTTGTGCGTCCTTGTCTTAACGTGATTTTCAAAGAATATCATGTGTTTTGCCTAACATCGCCCTTGTCCCTTGGAGAGGGACAGGAGCGATCCATGTCTTTTCTCCGTTTTGAGCTCAAGTTGGTAACATTTGACCATGGTTCATCGTTTATCGTCTTCGAAATAATGTCTTTTTACCTCGTCCATCCTCGCCTTGACTTGCCTTTGAAGGAGTATGAGTGTTTTTGCAATAATCGCCTTGGTCCTTGTCCAAAGGACAAGAGCGATATAGACTCCTTAGCTTGATTAATAACATTTGGACGTTAAAAACCCTTGAATATCACCTTAAAAAGATGTCTTGAACCTCGTGTGACCTTGAAAAAACTTTGACTCAACGTGATTTTGCATGAATTGATCAATACACTCAATATCGCTTTGGTCCCTTCCTGAGGGACAGGAGCGAAATTCATCATTGTGAGCTTGTTCTTGTTTTTATCAACTTGCAATTATCTTCAATGCGTGTAATGACGTCCTTTCGATCCTTGGGGTAGCTTGATATTTGCTTGTCTCTTGAAATCTATGCCTTAATGGAAATATCGCTCTGGTCCCTTCCCATGGGACAGGAGCGATCTGGGGTCTTAGAGCGCAAATCCTTCCAACGTGACGACCTTGATGCTTGCGTTCGATTGAAAATGCCCTGAAACGTCCCTCGCCACCTTGTCTTGACTTGTGTCGACCTTGAACTTTGGAGGAACGACCTTGAACTTGCGTAGGAAGTATCATCATCATTGTATCGCCCTGGTCCCTTAGAGAGGGACAGGAGCGATCCTCCCTTTGTGGCCACTATCTCACTTTGCCAGGTTCCAAGTTTATATTCAACGGACTCGTCCTTCTTCACTCTATTCGTTCATGCCTTGACATTGTCTGTAACCTTGCAAGAAAAGCAATTATATCAAAAATCGCTCTGGTCCCTTCCTGAGGGACAGGAGCGAACTAGGCATTTTGGGACCCTTGTTGACATTTTAAAATATTCAATTTATATTCACTGAGTTCATTTCACCGTCTTCCTTGCCACCAAACATGAACTTGACTTGATCTTGGCCTGGATTTTGCCCAATGAAGAATATCGCTCTGGTCCCTGGGAGAGGGACGGGAGCTATAATGTTCTTCGCCCTGGTCCCTTCCTGAGGGACAGGAGCGATTTTAGCATTCTGGACCATTCTTCTTCATATTTGCACTTCAAATTATATTCATCTGATAAAACATCTTCCTTTGGACCTCTTCAAATCGTCAAGTTTTCAAAATCTTGCAAGGACAAGGCGAAATTTGAATTGTAGCTCCGGTCCTTCACTGAGGGACAGGAGCGATTTTCCTCCTGGAGGCATTTCTGTGCTCATGAAAATCTTCAATTTATATTCAATGGAAAGATCTCGCCGTTCTCCATCACTTCCAACTTGAAATTTGTCTGGACTCTGCAGGGATGATGAGATATTTGAAAATGAGCTCCCGTCCTTCACTGAGGGACAGGAGCGATTTTGCTCCTACAGGCCAAAGTAACATGATTTTTCACATTTTAACACTTCACGAGGCGAAAACAAACCAATCCCAATGCCCAGGATCAAAATCAAAAAGGGGTCAAAATTTGGTCAAAATATTCAATCGGACAAAAAAAATTCACATTGACTGTCAACACTTAGACAAATTTAAGCTCTGCATGAACATTCCAATTGAAAATTAGACCATTTTGGCGAAATCATTGCATTCAAAATTTGCATTCTAGAAAAGGAAGCTCAAAAGCTCTCAAAAATGACTGGATTTTGGCTTGAAAAGGCAGAATTTAAAACCCTAAGGCTTGGCCCTAAATCCAGACAATCAACTAACTAACAAAACCCTAAAAACGAAAGCGAAAACGAACGAAAAAAACAAGCAAAAAGAGGGGGGACCCCATTTGCGATGGGGCGATGTGTGAAATGGTCACAACAGATACATATCTGTTGATTCCTCGGATTTTGGCTCTTCACTTCTCTTGGCGATCAAAGGTAAGGACTTAAGGCTATGGTCATACTCCAAGAGGAAAACAATATCAAATTCTTACACACACAACAGCCCGGGCCAGGATAACTCAAGATACACCCTGTATCTTTGTTTTGACCTGCTCTGCGTTCCCCTTCTCCAATAGCCACTGCCTGTCTTGCACTCAACCAAGAGATTCTTTAATGCCAAATATCTAGGTTTACTAGGCAATATATAAGTTTCCGAGGGAGTTGATCAACCAACATATTCTTTCAAATCTTTTAATTTGCACATTTCCATTATAAAAGTTTTTCGATTTAATAATTCTACATTTCTACTCTTCCCATTACAAAATACAAAGGAATATTAATTCCTTTTCATAACATTTCTACCCCTGTAAATTGGCGGTTGGCCTCAGTAGCATTGGTTTTATCTGCCTTTTCGATCACAACAAATAGTGCTTAGTCAAAGCATATATGGATATATTCAGCTTTCTTTCCTGTGCAGCACCATTACCATCACAAAAAGTCCATTTAACTTCAACTTTGTATCAATCACTTTATTATGTAATATCACAGTTGTGTCAGTTTCCTTAGATTCAATATAATTCACAACTAGGTTCAATGATTATACAATTTGAACCAATCATATCTTTAGAATTACAAACATATTTCTGACAAGAAAAACATTATGAAATTTATGTAATTGAGGAGGTACAGTAATTTAATATGCTAAATTGGTTTTCAAAAGGACCATAATAATGAGGAACTAATTTATTATATCTTCTAAGTTTTAAATGATCTCTTCTAGATTTAACCCTTAGGAACGTTTGATCACCAATTTCAAATTTGGTAAAAGATAATTTAGATTTTTTCAACTCTTACAACTTTCATGTTATGTTTATCTTTATTAATGATAGTTTCCTAAAATTTCTCATCGATAAGGTTGATTTTGTGTTTCTCTTTCCTTTACTAGATTCCTGTAGAGGATAATAATAACCTTAACATTAGACCTTAAAGTAATAATATGCACTAGTATATGTTGTGGTACTTTATCTTGTCCCTTTAATCCACCTTAATAATTCTTCATAATGATCGCATCCTTATGAGGTACTAATACCGTCTAAAATCACAATCATGTCATAGCAATACCTTATTTAGAAGTTCCATTATCTAGATTCTAAACTATACACACAAACAAACACAAACACAAACACACACACTCACACAAACACAAACACAAGATCAAAGCTAATTGAAGACTGATGAAAGTAAATTTAACAGGCCTTCTATCAATTTAGTTTCAATACACAATGTCCCATGTAAGGTCAGTGTATAATAGTATATAAAGTGTATATGAGAAGTAAAAATTATAATCATAAGATTGTCTTTCTCCCTGTAAAATTTAACGTCTCCATGTGATGATTGCCTTTTATACAATATTTTTGTGTTCTATTTGTTGTTCCCCTACAAAAACTTCAATTGTAAGCCCTTAAGTGTTAGTTTTGTCATGTCCTGAATATGTGTTGCTCCCCTACAAAACTCTCAATGCTAGGCTTATTTCTCAAAGTGTTGAAACAAGAAGTTTGCTGATGATCTTACGTGAAGAAAGAGACCGGCAGTGCTGAGAGAGATGACAAGTATAGCAGATTAAGGAATTTAAATCATATGTCAAAATCAGATTTGGTTCCTAGTCTTCCATCAAACTGAAATAAGGCTGACTTGCTATTGTCCAAGACAAATTTAAACTCAGTAGCAAGCAGACAATCATTCCTAGTTCACTGCTTCTGGTGATGAATGATGGTGACAAGCAATTGAAGCATGATCCTACTTCTCTTCACCATCCATTGTAATGTTTCTTACAATAATATTATTTTTCTGGAGTACAACAAAGCTTGCAGGAAATTATGTGATTTTTGGTGACACCAAATAACATATTGTCAGTTGTATCCATTAATTTTAAGATTTCATTCATGTGTCCATACAGAAATGTGTTTTTCATTTTGCTATTTACTTAACTATAGGGCTTTCTTCTGCATGCAACAACTATTGTTGAAAACTTCTTAGATATACAAAGGATTCCTTTGGCTAGAGGTGAGATGTACAAGATAGTATTATGGATGCTTATTATTTCATTTTGGTTGTCTTTGCTCTGTTATTTTCTCTTTCAGAGCTTTATGAATATTGTTCTTACTTACATTTGCTTCTGCTTATTCCAACTCTGTATATGAGACAAAAGCAATGTGGGGAAGTAAGTTAAAAGCATGTTTTTCTGAATTTGTATATTTAAATTCTGCTTTGTTATTCTCATCTGCTAATGCTGTACATTTTTGCAGTAGGGAAAATTTTCCACCATCGTTTCAGAATTTGGAATCTGATTTAAAAAAGGCAAGAGAATCAATAACTTGTTATGAAAATCAAATAAAAAGGCTTGAAGAAGATATCCGCACGATGGAAGACAAAATTCGTGATCTGCAAGATCAGGCACCACAGGTCAGGAGTTTGTTTTATCTAAACTTTCATAACCTTAAAATCTGCTGCATTGCATAACTTGAAAAGTTAATTTGCTTTTGGTTCATGAGTGATTATGTTTGATATATTCCTTCATTCCACATTTTTCTTGATGTGCATGCTTCTTTTTTTGGTTTCACAATGAGCACTAAAGTTTCTCCTCTTTTGCTGCCTGTTTGGTTTTATTTTTCTGAGTATAAATTCAAACATTTATCCTCAAATAGCCATTATTTTTCCCTTGATGAAAACATATGAGGGGGTGTTTCCGAGCTTCAGTCACACTCTTAATGATTCAGCCTTATCGGAGGTGTCCAAAAATCCGATCCATAGCTAATAGTGTGTCAAATCTGTGATGCCACTAGTACTTGCACTTCTGTTTTGTGTTGCAAATGTATACTAACATGATCACATGGATCACTTATAACACCTTTCACAAGGTTTATTTCCTTCTTCCAGATTTAGAGATGTGGATCAAAAGTTTCAAGGTTCATGATATGGCTAATAAGTTTCCACTTAATAAGAGTATTGAATGTCTTTTGAATGGGCTAGATCGTTGGAATGATCCCTGCGGTTCAAAAACTGCCTCTTGGTTAGGCATTGTAGGATGGTGACTAATTTTGTCCCCTGGATATATCTCTATTACAGATGGTAAACCATATCATTTTAAGCTTAAGCTCTTGTAAATTTTATTTACTATCACCAATCAGTATATGATCTAATAGAAAGTGCATATTGAGTGTACAACTCACACATGATGACATGTTTCTCCTTTTGGAGTGTATTTCTTGGTTGTAGCTTTTGCCTTTATCACTGCTCGTCAAATAAAGAGAATATAATGTCAAAATAAATAGTTACTTAATCTTAATTAGAGACAAAAATGGTGTTCGCAATATGCTAAAGTTTTCCATAGGCTTCAGTACTAATATGTGCATAAGATCCAAAGCATGTTTGGAAATAATGAATTTTGAAGCAACGACTGTATACTATTTTAATTTTACTCTAGCCAATCTTGAGTTTATATGTCCCTATTGGTCTTCTTGTGAATTTGTTTGAAAGTTGTGTGGTATGCATCCTATGATTTGAAGGATTCCATACCGATGTTTTTCTCGTGTATATCAGCTTTGGGAATAGGTACTATGTCCCTTTGGATGCATTTATGCAGACCACATTAATCTTCTTTGTCAAATATAGTTAAAAATTTGACCAATAAGTGATGTAGTTCGATCCTCTAAGTGGCAGTTCTGGAGATAATTCCCTTAAGGCTTAAGACAGTCACCATGTTAGGCTCACAATTTCTTCACTGGTACTTATCCATAACTGTAATATTCTGCACAGTTTTTCCAAAAGTTCTCTCTTATTTCATAGACTGTAAAATCCTTATTTTTGTGAGATTTTCTTATGCTAAATCTACCCAAGACCAAAATGACTTAAACTAATTCAAACAACCTTCTTGCTTAAAAGAAAGACATAAATTCAAATGGACAAAACAATGGTATTCCATTCATTAAGAACATTGTTAGCTCCCTCAACAAATGCACCCCCTTAACATATGCAATGAAGTTGCATTCATAGGGAATCCGGAATACAAGAAGCAGGGGAGGATTATAATTCATCCTCTAAGAAGTGCAACTTCGAAAGAATGATATAACACCTCATTATCCAAATAAAGGAAGTGTAACTCCTGTGGAAGAGGGTGAAACCCCACACTCCGAAAAGGGCAAACTCAACCTACGTCAAACTCCACCTAAGTAAGCTTAAATTAATGATTAAGAAATGCATAAATAAATAGTACAAATGAAATGAATAAATAAATAATACATAAGAAAAACTTAACTATACCAACAATAATCATAACATTAATGCATTACAAGGCGTAGGGTTTGTATTAAGGCACTCTCCTACATAAAAGATGTTGGATTTCTCAAAAACTGCTTTGAGGAGCCCCAAAAATGCAAAATACAAAATGTGTCAAAAACCCCCAAAAATTAGATAAACAATTTTTTTGTTCTAATGAGTTCCAGTTTGCAAAAAAATCTTCACATCAAGGGTAACACACTTGTCTCATGGATTGCAAATTCTTAGATGAATTGTTTCAATTTTTATTTATAAACTTTAAATTTCCGTAGCTATAAAACATTTGTTATTTAAATGTAAAAATCAATATTGTAGCTTCACATCTACTCAATTAGTGTACTTTTTGCTAGTAAATACATTTTCAATAAAAAAGTTTCATTTACATCGCTTTATCTTCTATATTTTGTGTTTCTTTTACTTTGCTTTGACTCATTAAATTTATGACACATTAAGCTTCTGCAATTTAGAATGTTGTCCACTGGATTACCAATGAAACCTGGTTCAGGGGTTTTAGAGCGGTTTGTTCCATATCTGTATGTCTTATAGATCAAGATCAGATTATAAAAGTACTTCTGTCTTGAGACATGGAACCCTTTAGATTATCTTCCTTGTTGGTTTAAACAATCTGTGATGGTAGAAAAAAGAGGAACATGTGATCCTTTAAACTTGTTGCTTGACAAAGCCCTCTAGAAGCAAAGAAGATGATGGAATAATTTGAGCCAAGTTCTTTTAGGGTCCCAAAACCTTTCAAGATACACATCAATTTTCAATAGCCCCTCTTTTGAAGAAAAATGATGCTAATGCAGTAGAGAAGTGCTTGATCAATAGGACCTATATTTATCTGTTGATAACTTTCCAATTGTGAAAATCTGTCATTTTTCATTTTCAAAAGTTGCTTGCCATGTCAAAAATTGGTGGAAATCATTCTTTACTGCTATATCTGATAGATTAAATACAAGAAATAATAATACAAATCACAATGCATACCAGACATAGGAGTAAAATATATATTTATTCACACATGAAATTATTACAGAGAAGAAGACTAGAAATGGTCAGCCAAGGATTACAATTGATCTGACTATATCCTCCTCCCTTTCTTGGCGGTACACAACATATTTAAAGCACCTGACAGTTGCCAAGAGGAACACAACTGTCAACCAACTGACACATTAACTACCCAAGAGTGACAACTCACTTAATACAAACAATTAATACATTGGCAGATAACCAATATTATCAACATAACAATATAAATTTTATGCCAACTACATCATCCCCCCCAAAAGAAAAAGTCATCTTCCAGACGACAAGTACACATCAAGTAATATTTGGGAAGACTAATGACAAGAGTATAGACAACGACTTATATTGGGCAATCCCAACTTGTAGTGTACCTACCAAATCAAATGGAGGTTTGGAGGCAATGCCCCCAGCGGGATCAAGGGGAAGTGCCCTTTGCAGAGGTTTGGGGGCAGCGCCGCTTGCGGGGTTGAGGGGTAGCGCATCAATTTTCTGATTTTTTAAGATGTCGGAAGTAATGCTGATGAAGCTAGAAAATGGAGATTTGGTAGTGTTTAACCAACGCATGATGTCAAATTTCTGATCAAGTCGTACTCTCCACTTTAGAATTGATGGCCATACTAAAAGTTGTACGAAACTTGCATAAGATTGCCATATCAATCCTACCACCTGTAGCGTCCTAAAATTGCGACACTTGCAATTTCGACTGCATTTCGGTCTTCACGATGGCGACGCAACACGCAACCTGAATGGAGACCCCGAAACTTGCTCACGACACCAAAAACTGCATTTTTCAAGCACCCTGGCCTGAACCTCCTTGCACCCTGCTGTCCCGGGAGGTGGGACCAGAGCGCGGGCGCCCAGCGCCCTGGTCCCTGGGTCCTATTTTGGGCCCGGTCTCCTAAGGGGTCTCGGGTCTTTTTGTTTGCAATTTGGAAATTAACTTTCCTGGTCGGCCTAAGGTCGGGAAAATCAGTCTATCAGCCCTAATTGACAAGTATATAAACTACATTTTTCTCTCTCATTTGGCATGAAGAGGATATGTGTACAAAGCGTGGAAACTATACTCAAGCATTCAAGCATTCAAGCATTCCTTTAAGCAATTGATCATTTCAAGTCTCCATTCAAGGCTAAGTGTTGCATTCAAGACAAGGATTCAACCATTGAAGAGGAGATCACATACTACTACAACATACAACATACAACATCTAAACCTTCGCACATAAGGATACAAACATCCTTAGAACAAGGTATTAGTACTTGTTTTACAGTCATTTACATTTACAGCTCTTGCTCATTTCTTGGTTAATTCCAAAACCGGGGTTTGACCTAAAGGCAAACCCCTAATCCCTAACCCCCCAATCGTCTTCGCTTTTCTGTGTGTAGGTTGCAGGTACGCGGCTGAAATTGAAGATCTGGAATCCTTGTGCAGAGACGAACAGATCCCCCTTCGTTTCGCGGATTTTTCGGAGGACCGTGGCGCCGGGCGCCATCGTCCCGACAACTTTTGCTCAAATTTGCAGGACAGCGCCGTATCGACATTTTACTGCTAATTCCAGGTCCGCAGCTTCATACTGTATTCCTATCTTAGTTTATAAGCGAATCTTTGTCACTTTCTATGCATTCCTAGCTTAATTCTCCTATGCACATTCTTTACAAAAGAGGGTAGCCTTGCTGTCTTGACCCTTGAAACTCATTTAGCATCCAATCTTGCATTGCGTGGGATTGGATCTTGTGGGTTTCAACCCCTCTTTTGAATGTAAAGTCTTCCCCCCTAAGTGAAAACCATCGAATCCTAGCGAACCTCCCTTCTCTCTCCTTGGAGTTGGAAGAGGGGAGAGCAACTAGGGTTCGATCGCGATTTTTCCGCTTTACATTTTGGTGAACCCGACGTGAACATCGTTTCTGATTTTTCATGCTTAGATCTAAAAAAATTGATTACATTTCCATGTTTGATCTTTTGCAAAATTTTAGAGGTGATTGCATAAAAACCCTAAAATTTCTTTTTAGTAATTAAGCTTGTGAAATATTTAATTGTTTATGCTTGTTTCAGATCTGTCCTTCTATTACAAATTATCAATTCATATCTATGTTTTAATTTTGAAAATTAAGTGGTTAAGTGTCAAAACCCTAATTTTTGAAACCCTCTTGATCCAACCTTTGTCCGACAATTTCACTGATCAAAACATCTCCAAATCAGCTGTAACTTTGGATTCCGCAATAAAATCACAATATCTTTCATCCCTGAAAATTTGGAAAAAAGTTGCGAGGACCGTGGCGCCGAGCGCCATCGTCCCCGACATTTTTTCCGAAATTTCGGGAGCGAGATCTTACTGTATTTTTTTGCTAAAATCCAGAATTTTGGCTGATTTTATCAATTTTAACACCTTCAAAATTACAGTCAAAGTTGGTCTTGTGATTGCTTGGATTAAGGCTTTTAAACATTCAAAAATCATTGAAACTGAAATTTTGTGTCAAAATTGTGTTCTTACTGTCCTAAATCTGAAAAGTGCGTTAACATTCATTAAAAATTTCAGTGCTTTATTCAAATTCTTGCATTTTGTGACTTTTGAAATTAAGTGCTTAATTACAACAACTTTGATTTCCGCTTTCAAAATTGAATTTTGCGTGAAATTGAGTCAATTTTTGAATTTCAAAGCTTGCATTGCTTCTGACATTCCCTCTAAAATCATAAAATTCAAAATTTCAGTTTCCCTCTTTTTCTTCAAAATTCAAAATTTGCATTTTTCGACAATCTGGGTAGGGTTCAATTTTGAGATTGCAACTTTAATTTGGCCTATCTACAGATCGTAAAATCACTCAATTTTTTCAGATTGGCTTTAAAATCATCATACCTTTCATCCCTGCAAATTTCGAAAAAAGTTGCAAGGACCATGTTGCACTCCGAGCACCACGGTCCCGGACATTTTTTCCGAAATTTCGGGAGACTATCGTGATTGCATTTAACAGCTTAAATCCAGAAGATTGGCTGATTTTACTGAAAATTGCTACCTCTAAAATCAAAATTTTCTCTCCTTCTCTAGTGCATGAGTTTTACAACAATAAGCCCTACTTACACTATTCCCGTTAGACGAAGCTGTAGAATTAAGTCTTTCCGAGGTTTAACTACTGAGGAGATGGAACCTAATTTGAATAGCCTTTTTAACGAGGACATGGGTAATTCCTCTATTCCTCCTAATGATGAAGAAGCTCTCCATGAGGTTTCTGAAGAACAACTTTCGAAATTGGATAACCAATTTGACGATTTTCGACAATGGAGGTCTCAAGAATACCCTGATAGTCAAGCTCTTCCTTTAATTGAGGGTCTAAAACGTATGCTCGAAAGTGATAAGAATGGAATTGATATTTTGCGTGGTATTTCACACATTGTGGATTCGAACGTGATGCCTATGAAGAGTTGTGCCGAAACTTTAGGTTATACACAACCTCCTACACAAGTCAATCATTCTATTCCTTTGATGACTTCTATTGCTAGCATACCTACCTTTACATCAAACATAATGGCTACTTCTACACAAGACATTCCTCTTGTGATCACTAGTCATGGGGGCAATCCTTCCTTTTCAATTAACCCTCTTCCTTCATTCAATCCGACTTCTTCATTCACTCCTTCAATGAGTGTTCCTATTACATCTTCACAAATGAACATGACACAAGGGGGCAATTCATTTAATCATTCCATTCCTCCTTGTAGTGTTCCTCCTGTCCAATCATCTCCTATGACTAATTATCATAGGGTCCCACCACCTTACTCTTTGCCTTCTTTCAATAACATAACACCTCCATCTCAATCTAACACATCTAATATGAACTCTTCGACTGAAGCGACCATTAACAATCTTGCACAAACTGTCTCTTCTTTACAGCAACAAATTGCCTCTATGAATCAATCTAAGTTTAGTGTGCCCACATTTGATGTTGCGAGCCCACTTTCTCTTGACATTGTTCGAGCTATTCCCCCTAAACATGTTGAAATCCCGCATTTGGAGCTTTATAATGGTAAAGGTGATCCTCTAACACATGTTAAGACTTTTCAAACAATATGTACTGATTTTGCTTATGACCAAAGGTTGCTTGCAAAATTATTCACGAGAACATTAAGAGACAAAGCCCTACAATGGTATTGCTCGTTGCCTTCCTATTCTATTACTTCTTTCGAACAACTTGCAAATGCTTTCATTCAACAATTTCAAAACAATATAAGTCCTAAAGTTACTTTGATTGATTTAATGCATTGTAAACAAGGTGTTAAAGAAAAAGTGACTGATTTCATTGGTAGATATAAGCATTTATATGCTCAAATTTCTTTTCCAGTGCCTGACAATGATATTCAAAGAATCTTTATTTCTAATTTACAAAAAGATATTCGAGACAAACTTCTGTTTTCTGAGTTTACTTCTTTCCAACAGTTGTGTGCCACTCTTCACAATTATCAACTGACTGTGAGTCAAATGGAACAATCACATCCTATGGCTCCGAGTGATAAGGGTGATAGCAGTCAACAACCATTTGGGAAGTTTAAACCGAACAGAGACTCCATCAAATTCAATGAAAACATCATCAACAACAATGTGAATGCAGCATCAGGTGTGCCTCCTATTTCTAAATTTTTCAAGAAAGAAAGAAAGTATACTCCTTTGAATGAATCATTGCATAGTATTATGAATAAATTATTGGAACAAAATGTGCTTACTCTTCCTCCTATAAGACAAATTGATCTTGCAAAGATTACTTCACCTTATTTTGATAACAAAGCCTTTTGTCAATTTCATCGTCAGCCTGGGCATGATACTGAAAAATGTTTTTCTTTAAAGGGTAAAATTCAAGATTTGATTGATAATAATACTATCTCTGTTTCTGGAGTGAATGATAAAGGCAATACATCTGTAGCTCCTCCTAATCAAAATCTTCAGATTTTCACTGATCCATTACCTTCTCATACCTCTAATGCGATTGAGACTAATGATTCCTCTCTTTCATCTGATGGTCTTGTGTCTATGACTCCAAATGTGATTAACTTTGTAGAGCAGCAAGAAAACCCTAAAGAACCTTCCATCACATTTGATTCCAATGAAACCATTAGGGCACCTGATGGTCCTTTATACATAGTTGCAAAAGTCAAGAATACACCTTGCCGTGGAGTGCTTATTGATTCTTCGTGCATGGTTAATGTTATTACTGAAGAATTTCTTTTTACTTTGCAATTGAATCAAGTGATATATGACAAAACAGATGTGATTGTGAAACTATTTGATGCATTTTCTTCTCCTGCAATTGGTTCTATTACATTGCCTATTGAGGTCCATAACAAATCCCTTGATGTGAACTTTGCTATTATTCCATCTTCCGAACAATTTCGTGTGAAGCTTGGCTATCCTTGGCTATCTTCCATGAAAGCTATTGCTTCTCCTATTCATAAGTGTTTGAAATTTTTCCATAATGGTGAAGTTGTTACTGTCAATCATAGCCTCTTTAAACCAGCTGAAAGAACCTCTAGTGTTCCTCTTGATTACTTTTGGCCTAAACAATTCCAATCCCTTCCTCCGCGAAGTGATCATCTTTTCAAATCTTATCAAAAGTGGAAAACAGATATGATCCTATCTTTAAGTGAACCTAGAACACCTAAACTTGACATTCCTATCATTCTTGAGAAGGAAGTTCTTCCTTTGAAAGATAAAACTAATGTCTTTCCTCAAGAAGATTCCCAACCCATCCCTATGGATGTGACTATGTCTATATCTAATAAACTTCCTAAAAGTAGACCTATCCCTCCTCGTCATGATGGACTTGGTCTCCTTCCTAAACCAAAAATTCCTCCTTTATATGGAGCAGTTCCTCCCCCTTCCTTTTATAGAGAGAAGAGACCTTCTTCTTCTCCTATTATCCAGCCTAAGAGACCACAACCTAAACACCCAAGTGATAGGGATGAGAACATTCCTCCTCCTCAATCTTCTTCACTTCCTACTAAGACTAGACGAAATCGTTCTGCACGTGAACGCCGACGAAAGCGTCGTCTTAGAGCTCAAGCAGCTACCTCTCAAACTTTGCCATCTCCAAAAACACCTTCAACGAGCATTATTCCATTTTCTCCTCAGCCGGACATTGAGCCTAAATCTCCTAAACATAAGATGCATGATGGTCTTGATCCTGTGCGAGTTAAAGACCCTATTTTTATAAATCTTGATGATGATATAGATGAAAATGTTATTCATGATGAAAATATTACTTCTCTTGCTTCTGATAGTGAATATGAACTTGTTGATATTGATAACCATTTATCTAATGAATTTTCTAAAGCACTTATCCTAGCTCCTAGACAAGAACAATGTGGCTCGGAACATGAACATAGCCCTTGTTTGGATCTTGTGATAGCTCCATCTGTTGTGTTGAATGTTCCTCCTCTAGCGTGTTCCCTGCCTTCCCGAAACATTGATCAGCAAGATCGGGGGGTAGATGACGTGCTAGACTAGTTACATTAGCATAGCAGATTCTCTCCTCCTCTCTTGTGTTACTTCTTCTATATGTTATTCTCATTCTTCTATTTGTTGTCCTTAGTGTTGTCTACTTGAGGACGATGCAAAGCATTGAGATCTCTCGATCTCTCTCATGTTGACTCAAAAGACACATGTGTTCCCTTCTTCTAGGTGACCTTCCTTGATTGGGGAATGAAGAACAATTATGCATACATACATATGATATATACATGATTTATCATACAGCATACTGACCCCAAGGAAAGCGAAGTCACCTCGTGCTTTGTGTTTTGTGTCTATTATCCTTGGGCTTATCTCACACTCGGGGGCTAAATCCTTGCGATAACGTGCTCCTTTCCTTTCTCATTCTTATGTGTATCACTACGTTAAAACAATCACCCCCGGTGAGGCATGTGCGATCGCTTTAACGTAGGGGGGCATACATCCCGTTCATATCTTTTCAAGATACTTGAGAATTTCTTGGCAAATTTAGCTTTGCCTTGAAAATTCTTGATATCTTTCTTGCATGACTCATAGTGAGGGAACCTTACTACTGACAGTCATGGTTCTCCCTCGTGATCTTCCCTTTTACTTTGTCAATCGAAGTCATAAGATCCTTAGTCCACTGGGGGCTTGGTGTATCTTGCCTCCTTGACGTGGTGAAAGTTTTTCAATGTTGTTTCCTTGTACTTTACCAGAAGTATGAGCATACATACTCCCGCTAAAGTGGGGGCTAAATGTAGCGTCCTAAAATTGCGACACTTGCAATTTCGACTGCATTTCGGTCTTCACGATGGCGACGCAACACGCAACCTGAATGGAGACCCCGAAACTTGCTCACGACACCAAAAACTGCATTTTTCAAGCACCCTGGCCTGAACCTCCTTGCACCCTGCTGTCCCGGGAGGTGGGACCAGAGCGCGGGCGCCCAGCGCCCTGGTCCTTGGGTCCTATTTTGGGCCCGGTCTCCTAAGGGGTCTCGGGTCTTTTTGTTTGCAATTTGGAAATTAACTTTCCTGGTCGGCCTAAGGTCGGGAAAATCAGTCTATCAGCCCTAATTGACAAGTATATAAACTACATTTTTCTCTCTCATTTGGCATGAAGAGGATATGTGTACAAAGCGTGGAAACTATACTCAAGCATTCAAGCATTCAAGCATTCCTTTAAGCAATTGATCATTTCAAGTCTCCATTCAAGGCTAAGTGTTGCATTCAAGACAAGGATTCAACCATTGAAGAGGAGATCACATACTACTACAACATACAACATACAACATCTAAACCTTCGCACATAAGGATACAAACATCCTTAGAACAAGGTATTAGTACTTGTTTTACAGTCATTTACATTTACAGCTCTTGCTCATTTCTTGGTTAATTCCAAAACCGGGGTTTGACCTAAAGGCAAACCCCTAATCCCTAACCCCCCAATCGTCTTCGCTTTTCTGTGTGTAGGTTGCAGGTACGCGGCTGAAATTGAAGATCTGGAATCCTTGTGCAGAGACGAACAGATCTCCCTTCGTTTCGCGGATTTTTCGGAGGACCGTGGCGCCGGACGCCATCGTCCCGACAACTTTTGCTCAAATTTGCAGGACAGCGCCGTATCGACATTTTACTACTAATTCCAGGTCCGCAGCTTCATACTGTATTCCTATCTCAGTTTATAAGCGAATCTTTGTCACTTTCTATGCATTCCTAGCTTAATTCTCCTATGCACATTCTTTACAAAAGAGGGTAGCCTTGCTGTCTTAACCCTTGAAACTCATTTAGCATCCAATCTTGCATTGCGTGGGATTGGATCTTGTGGGTTTCAACCCCTCTTTTGAATGTAAAGTCTCCCCCCCTAAGTGAAAACCATCGAATCCTAGCGAACCTCCCTTCTCTCTCCTTGGAGTTGGAAGAGGGGAGAGCAACTAGGGTTCGATCGCGATTATCCCGCTTTACACCACCTACTGTTGTCGTATTGAATAACTAAGAAGTTGTACGATGCAAATGAGACAATGCACAAATTGCTCTTGAAGAGGCCGTACAATATGCCATGAACTAGGAAGACGTATTCGTATGTTGCCAAACCACGAGCTAGGAAGATGTAACCGTATGGTGTGGAGGAGATTTTCTATGACATGTACTCGTACGGTAGAACAAGGTTGTCTTATGGCCAAGCAGTGCCGTATGGTGAACTCAGATTGCCAACACCACCATACGTCTTGAAGAGGATAAGGATGCTGTACGTGTTGAATGGAAATTAGATGCCGTATGGGATAAGGAAGTGGATGTTGTATGGGAGACTGCCGTATGTTGTAGATGCTAGGTCGTACGTGGTGGGACCTTTGCTGTACAAGTTTATGTTGCCGTATGAGGGAGAGTTGTTAGAGTTGTCGTACAAGTTGTATAAAATGATGTCGTACAAGAAAAATGTACCAAGCGAGTACGAGTGTGAAATATCATGCCACAACTGGAGGTCGATGTCGTACGTTGCTGAAGAAGCCGTACGGGCATGCCAAGAACTCGCTATACAAAAGTACCAAGAAATTGTCGTCCAGAGGTAATGAAATTTTGTTGTACAAGATTAGATGAAAATTGCTGTACAAGATACAACAAGGATGTCGTATGGGTAGAAAATAAGGGTGCTGTACGGATGTGGTGGCAAGTTGTTGTTCGAGAGTGATGGCAAGTTGTTGTGTGTGGTGCCAAGGGTGTCGTACGAAATTCGAAAGGAAATACAAGAGCAAGGAAATAAAAACAAAATCCAAGTAAGTTTATTGATGAAGTAAATGTTACCAAGAGAAATGCAGAAACCTTGGAGCAATCACCCAAATGTGAAGGAGGCACAAGAACTTTTGAAATGGGAAAAGCAAAGAAAACCCCCTTGTGTTATTATGAATGAGGCAATGCTTAAAATGTGTGTGTGTGTGTGAGAGAGAGAGAGAGAGAGAGAGAGAGAGAGAGAGAGAGAGAGAGAGAGAGAGAAGCTCTTTACAATAATGTCATTAAGAAGAAATGAAAGAGGAGATATCCCTTAAATAGAGATGAGGAGAGGAGTTAACTCCCAAATCTATGAATGCCACCATTCATAAAATGTGTGTGCCATGTGTCCACATCTTCTTAAGGAGGAAATCTAATATTCCTTAATAAAGGAAAATAAAAGAAATGACTTGTCTTCACACATGTTTGTAACTCCCAAATCTATGAATGCCACCATTCATAAAATGTGTGTGCCATGTGTCCACATCCTCTTAAGGAGGAAATCGAATATTCCTTAATAAAGGAAAATAAAAGAAATGACTTGTCTTCACACATGTACTAGAGGACAAGTTACATATAGGGATTCCAAAGGAATATCCTAAACTAAATCCAAATAAACCTAAGCCAAGTAAAGATTAAATATTCTAACACCCCCCCTTAAGCTTTAATTGGGGAGTTTACATCAAACCTGTCAATGGGTTGCAAACCAAGATTTTTACAATGAAATTAGAACTTCTCTTTGCAAAGTGGCTTGGTCAATATATCTGCAACTTGGTCTTCCCCCTTGCAATAGAGGAGTGAAACTTGCTTGTCTTCAATTTGTTCTCTAATAAAGTGGTGTTGGAGAGCAATGTGTTTTGTCCTTGCATGGAAAACTGGATTTTTAGCCAAGGCAATGGCACTTTGGTTGTCACAATACAGTGGAGTTGGTTCGTGTTGAGGTAGACCCAAATCTTCAAGTAGTCTTCTAAGCTACAAGGCTTCTTTGGAAGCATTAGTGCATCCTTTGTACTCAGCTTCAGTGGATCCAAGAGAGGTAGATTGTTGCTTTTTACTATTCCAAGAAATTGCTCCTGAACCAACAAAAAAACAATAACCACAAGTAGATTTCCCATCATTGGGATCTCCACCTAGATCGGAATTAGTAAAACCTTTTAAAGTAAAATCAGAATTTGCATCATAAAACAAACCTACATTAATAGTCCCTTTAATATATCTTAAAATTCTTTTAGCAACTTTAAAGTGTGTTTGTTGAGGTTTAGACATGAATCTTGAAACGAAACCAACACTATAAGCAATATCTGGCCTAGTAAGAGTTAAATAATTCAAACTTCCAACTAATTGTCTATACAAAGTAGGATCAACAAGTGGAGTTTGCATATCAAGCATTAACTTAGTGCCTAATTCAATAGGAATTGAAACATGGTTAGCATCATTAATTTTAAACTTGTCTAAAAGATCTTGAGCATATTTACTTTGAGATAGAAAAATACCATTACTTGTTTGCCAAATTTGCATTCCCAAAAAATAATGTAAAAGTCCTAAAACAGTCATTTGAAATTTTTGATTGAGTTGAAACTTAATTTTAGAAATCAAATTATTGGAACTTGAAGTTAGAATTAAATCATCTACATATAAAATTATAATCACAATGTCATCTTCACTATGTTTAATAAACAAATTTGGATCATTTTTACTTCTAATGAAACCTTGAGAAAGAAAGTGTTGATGATTGTAGCTTCAGTCAGATTAATCTAATCAATGAAGTCATACAAGTGAACAATTGATATTTATCCTTTCACATAGTTGATTGATGTATTTACCTTGATGATGTTAAATCATGATTATAAATAATCATGTATATATATATATTTAATGATATATATAATTAAATATACACATACATGATTATTATATAAATCATGTTATTCTGGAAACGATTATAATCATCTTCACCGATCTATTATTAAATGATAAAGAGAATCGATCATACAATGGATCGATTAAAGATCATTATGTGCTTAACCATTAATGAAGTTGATTATGTAAACCGATGAATCTGTTTGTATTGATTAAGAAGTCTAAACCAATATCGATCATGGAAATCGATGTCTATGTTATACGGACTACAATCATGATTCGATTATAAGAATCGGTTTATGAATATTGATATATTGATCAATGGAATGATCAATATAATCGATCATTCTACTAAAACGACTAAATCGTTCATTGCTGTTTATGAAGTATGTCTATGAAGAGACATGACTCCACGCATGTCTATTCATGAGACATCCAACCAAACATATATATGGATGAAATCGATTCAAATGGTAAACACAAAAATCTACAAGTGCAAGCCAAAGACATCTAATGTATTCTGATCAAAATTGAACTAAGAGTATTCTTATTATCTCAGCGATATTATTGAAGACATAGTTAATAATATATTCAAATAGACAAAGCAATAACAGAAAACAAATCTGATTACTTTAACATGGTATCAGAGCCAGTCTAAGGAAGATCCGATCAGATTTGAAACTAAAAATCATCAAGACTATCATTGAATCCTAGAAAATCACATTCCTTTCTTCGAAATGGCAAGCGGAGTTAGATTTGAAGATCATCTTGAAGGAGCCTCAAACTTCGTATCATGGAAGTTTAGGATTATGCTTACTTTGAAAGAGAATGAATTAGATTCATTTGTAAAAGGAGTTGTACCTGAACCAGATGAAGAAAACAAGAAACTTCAATGGAACAAAAATAATAGCAAAGCCATGAAGGTGTTAGTAGATGCCGTTAGGGATCACATTGTTCCAATTATCTCTAAGTTTGACACAGCATACCACATATTCAAATCCCTTGAGAGCATGTATGAAATAAACAAAACCATATGAGATAAACAACAGCAACAAGACTCTCACACTGAAAAGACAACTTCATCATGTGAAAATGAATAAAGGAGAATTAGTTACATCATACTTTATGAGGACAACAGAGCTAAGGGACCAGCTCTCTACCATTGGCCATCAAATCGAAAGCAAAGAGTTAACAATGCTCGCTCTAAATGGACTCCCAACATCATGGGAATCATTTATCCAGGGAATAAGTGCTCGTTCAAAACTTCCCAAGTTTGATCGATTAAAAACAAATTGTATTCAAGAAGAATTCAGATTAGTCACAAGATGGATTAATCAAAGTACCACAAATGAAGACATTCATGTGCTAAACTCTCATTCTCACAAGAAGGGGAAGAAAAGGAACTTCAAAAGAAAGGACAAAAGTTCAAATGGGAAATGCTCATCTAAAAGAAGAAGGGACATGTCTCAAGTGCAGTGCTTTAGATGCGACAAGTATGGACATTATGCTATGAAGTGTCCGGATAGGCCAAAACCTCAAGCCTCTATTGCTGAAGTTGAGAAGGCTAGCATGGAAAATGATTTCGAGAAACTTGTTTTCTATTCAGTCTTATCAAGCCAAGTATCAACAGGCCTTAGCACTTGGATAATTGATAGTGGGGCATCACGTCATATCACCGGATTCATAGAACATCTAGACAATCTAGTGAAGAATTCAGATGAGGAAGTGACTATTGGGGATGGTACTGACTATCCAGTACAAGGAATTGGAACCTGCACCATAAATCTAAAGTCAGGCATCTCTATTCATCTTAGAAGTGTATTGTTTGTACCCGAGATAAAGAGAAACTTAGTTTCCATCTCGACACTTGAAGATAAAGGATACAGAATAACCTTTATGGAAGGGAAAGTCCTGGCATGGCCCAAGAACTCAACCATAAAAAGGGCTCATATGATTGGGGTTAGACATGGATGCCTTTATAAACTTTGTATTTCTCCCTCTCAAGCCCTAATACATGAATCTACTAATACAAACGAGATTTGGCATAGAAGATTAGGACATCTCCACTTTCGTGCCTTTCCTTCCATATAGAGAAAATGGTAATAGGCTTACCTAAGCTCAAACCAGAACATGAAGGAATATGCAAACGTTGTGCCTTGGGAAAGAATACAAAAGGGACTTTTCACAATAGTAATAGTAAATCAAAAAATATACTAGAACTCATTCATTCTGATTTATGTGGACCCATGTCTGTAGCCTCTATAGGAGGATTCTTGTATTATATTATCTTTGTAGATGATTTCTCTAGGAAAACATGGATATATTTCTTAAAATGTAAAGAGTCTGAAGAAATCCTTATGAGATTTAAGGAATTCAAAACTCATAGAAAACATGTCAGGAAATAGAATCAAAACATTAAGAACAGACAATGGGGGGGAATATACTTCAAAAATGTTCAAGGACTTTTGTGTTAATGCTGGGATTAAGAGGGAGTTTACAGTTCCTTATAATCCACAACAAAATGGGGTGGCAAAAAGAAAGAATAGGACTATTGTTGAATCTGCTAAAGCCATGATGTATGATCAAAATTTAGAAACTTCATTTTGGGTTGAAGCCTCTAGGACTACTGTCTACATCTAGAATAGGTGTCTTCATTCACTTCTAGATGACAAAACTCCTGAAGAAGCATTCATTGGAATCAAACCTGACATAAGTCATTTAAGAATCTTTGGTTGTCCAGTCTACATTCATGTACCTAAGGAAAAGAGGTCTAAGTTAGAGCCCTCAAGCAGGAAGGGAATATTTGTGGGCTATAGTGAAACATCTAAAGCCTACACGATCTACATACCTGGACAAAGATTGATTGAACTTACTAGGCATGTAATCTTTGAGGAAGACATTGCTTTCAGAAGATCCACAAGCACTCATGAGATAGAAGATCAAGAGCCTCCTCAAAATATGGAAGAGGATCATGCTCTTGAGATTTAGAGGGAGACTCATGAAGTGATGGAAAAGGAAGATCAAAGTGAACCCTTGAATGAACCTAATAACACAAATGCAAATCGAAAGAGACCACTTTGGGCTAAGAAAATGATTCAAGAAGCTGAGAATTATGCAGCACCGAAGGGAACCTTCAGAGAAAGCAAAAGACCTCACATATACTCCAGCTATGTTGCTTTGATGGGTGAGATCATCAAGTCAGAACCATCCAGTATTAAAAAAGCTATAGATCTTCAAGTTTGGAAAGATGCTATGACAGAAGAGATCAATCCATTATTAAGAATGAGGTTTAGGACATTGTACCCAGACCAAAAGGAAAATCAGTGGTAACATCAAAATGGCTCTTCAAAATTAAGCATGTTGCAGATGATAGCATTGAAAAATACAAAGCACGGTTTGTTGCCAGAGGCTTCTCTTAGAAAGAGGGAATTGATTATGAAGAGACATTTGCTCCTATTGCTCGATATACTTCCGTCAAAGCTATGATTGCTATTGCTGCATCAAAGGGATGGAAAGTCCATCAAATGGACGTAAAGACTGCTTTTCTAAATGGTGTAATAGAGGAAGAAGTCTACCTAGAGCAACCTGAAGGATTTGTTATACATGAAGCCAGTTCACATGTTTGTAAATTAAATAAGGCATTGTATGGGCTTAAACGGGCCCCTCGAGCTTGGTATGAGAGGATTGATAAATACCTTTTGGGCCCGCGATTCTTCAAAAATGATACAGATCCAAATCTTTACTTCAAGGTAATTAGTGGCTAAATGTTGATTCTTATCTTATATGTGGATGACCTATTGATTACAGGAGAAGATCACTTAATTACCAAATGTAAGCAAGACCTAGCATCAGAGTTTGATATGAAGGATCTAGGTGTTTTACATTACTTTCTCGGATTAGAGGTTTGACAACAAGCTGATGGTATCACCCTGAATCAAGGAAAGTACACTATTGACATTCTGAAGAGATTTGGAATGATGGAGTGTAAACCCATGACTACACCCATGGAAACAAACTTGCACAAGTTGAAGGAAGCAGCAGTAGACTCAAAATTTGCAGATCCCACTCTATACAGGCAGATGATCGGATCCTTGATGTATTTGGTCAACACTAGACCCGACATCTGTTATGCAGTAAATTCACTTAGTCAATTTATGTGTGAACCAAAGCAGATACATCTGGTTGCAGCAAAGCACATTCTGAGATACCTACAAGGCACTATTGGATATGGTCTCAAATACAAAAATATAGACTTAGAATTACATGGGTACATTGACTCAGATTGGGCTGGAATTGTGGTTGATAGGAAGAGCACATCAGGATGTTGCTTCAGCTAAGGATCAACTATGATCTCATGGATTAGTAGGAAACAATCCTCAGTTGCACAGAGCTCCACAGACGCTGAGTACATTGCAGCCTCTATGGGGGCAAGAGAAGCGGTATGGCTAAGGAAATTACTTGTAGGATTGTTTGGTGAATCTTTGAATCCTACTATCACCCATTGTGACAATCAGAGCTGCATAAAACTTTTAGTGAATCCAGTGTTCCATGATAGGTCGAAGCATATTGAGATTCCTTATCACTATGTTAGAGACATGGTAGAAAGGAATGTGATTTAGTTGAAATATGTTAGTACAAGTGATCAAACAACAGACATTCTCACCAAGCCTCTCTCCAAGACAAAGGTGGAACACTTTCGGAATAAACTTGGTATGATTGAAAATATAAATTAAATTTGAGATTGAGTCTAGTATTCGTACTAATATTTAAAAGATGTTTAATGTGTAAACTCTTTTGTCATGTGTGTGTGATTCCATGACTTCATGAACCCCTTGTGAATATTGTTGAAAGGTGACGACTTTTCAATAATTAACACTTGTAATAGATTGATATTGTAAGGTGACGATTTTACAATGATCAACTTCATTATTATGATGGGTATCATGAGACTTGATATCTGTGGACATGTCATGATAGTTAATATCTCTAAAGATATTATGGTAGATATCATGAGACTTGATATCATTAATAAAACCTAAATGTTTTAAGAGATAGTCATGGTGGATGTTATGTGACTTAATATCCGTGGATATGCCATGATTTGATATCCTTTATGGTAGGCATCATGAGACATGATGCCAGTGCACATACCATAAAATGGATACTTTGTGAGTTATGGTGAATATCATGTGTTGATATTCTTGTGTTCTCACCATAAACTCCAGATATCACAATGAGGTGATATCTCCTCCTCTACACAATAAATGGACATATTGTGTTTCATTCTTGGATAGATTTAATCCTCCCTAGCTAAGAGGGAGTGTTGATGATTGTAGTTTCCGGTCAGATTAATCTAACCAATTAAGTCATACAAGTGAGCAATTGCTATCTATCCTTTCACATAGTTGATTGATGTATTTACCTTGATGATGTTAAATCATGATTATAAATAATCATGTATATATATATATATTTAATGATATATATAATTAAATATACACATACATGATTATTATATAAATCATGTTATTCTGGAAACGATTATAATCATCATCACCAATCTATGATTAAATGATAAAGAGAATCGATCATACAATGGATCGATTAAAGATCATTATGTGCTTAACCATTAATGAAGCCAATTATGTAAATTGATGAATCTGTTTGTATTGATTAAGAAGTCTAAACCAATATCGATCATGGAAATCGATGTCTATGTTATACGGACTACAATCATGATTCAATTATAAGAATTGGTTTATGAATATCGATATATTGATCAATGGAATGATCAATATAATCGATCATTCTGCTAAAACGTTTCGGTATTTAACATGCGTTAAATATAAAACGATAACTAAATCGTTCATCGCTGTTTATGAAGTATGTCTATGAAGAGACATGACTCCACGTGAAATATGCTCACGTGGAGGCATGTTTATTCATAAGACATCCAACCAAACATATATATGGATGAAATCGATTCAAATGGCAAACACAAAAATCTACAAGTGCAAGCCAAAGACATCTAATGTATTCTAATCAAAATTGAACTAAGAGTATTCTTATTATCTCAGCGATATTATTGAAGACATAGTTAATAAATATATTCAAATAGACAAAGCAATAACAGAAAACAAATCTGATTACTTTAACAAAAAGAATGCATTAATCTTAGAATACCATTTCCTAGGAGATTGCTTCAAACCATAAATTGATTTCTTTAACTTGCAAACTAAATGTTCATTACCTTACTTAACAAAACCAGGAGGTTGAGACATATAAATTTCCTCATGTAAATCACCATTAAGAAAAACACTTTTAACATCCATTTGGTGAATAGGCCAATTCATTCTAGAAGCTAAAGCAAGAACAAGTTTAATAGTAGGCATTTTAGCAACGAGAGCAAAAGTTTCAGTATAATCTAAGCCTTCAATTTGAGAAAAACCTCTAGCAACTAATCTAGCTTTAAACTTAGTAACTTCATTATTTGCATTCAGTTTAGTTTTATATAACCACTTACAAAAAACAAGATTTTTACCACGAGGCAAGGGAACTAAATCCCAAGTTGGGTTAGAAATTAAAGTATCATATTCTTCCTTCATTGTTTTTTGCCAATGTGGTTGAGTTTTAGCTTGATCAAATGTTTTAGGATCATTAGAATTCATAATAGTAGACATTAAAGCACAATTGCAATAATTAACTCTTCTTGGTTGAAGTCTATCCATTCTAACTAAGTATTCATCACTATCTTGAATTAAAGATTTAAACCATTTAGGTCTTCTTTTAGAAGTAATGGATTCATCACTAGAAGAAGAGTCATGAGGAGTAGAGTTATTATTATCATCATCACTATCACTAGAAGTAATAGAAAGAGATGCATTAGGAGTAGGGTTAAGAGAAGGAGGTTGGTCCTCCACAAGCACAACTTTGCTTTGAGCAAGTTCATCATCCTCCACTTTAGAACAATCATGAATGCCTTTTTCTGCAATACAAACATCTCTTGCAACTTTTATTTTGTTAGTAATAGGATTGTAAACTCTATAACCTTTAGTATTTTCATCATAACCAACAAAAACAAAAGGAGAAGATTTAGCATCTTATTTTTGTCTTTTCTCCTTAGGTTTGTGAACATAAGTCGTAGAACCAAAAATTCTTAAATTCTGCAAATTGGGCTTTCTACCATGCCAAGCTTCTTCAAAAGTTTTATCCTTTAAGGCTTTGGTAGGTGTTCTATTAATTAAATAAGTTGCACAAGCCATAGCTTCAGCCCAAAACTTGTAATCCATATTTTTTGCATGCAATAAACATCTTGCCATTTCCACAATGGTCCTATGCTTCTGTTCCACCACACCATTTTGTTGTGGCTTATAAGGAACGCTAAGCTCATGTTTAATTCCAAAAGATTTCAAATAAGCATTAAATACATTATTGACATATTCTCTTCCATTGTCAGTACGAAGAATCTTAATTTTAGAACTAGATTGCCTTTCTACAAACATATGAAATTCAGTAAACACATCAAGCACTTGATCCTTACTATGAAAGAAATATATCCATGTTCTCCTTGAAAAATCATCAACAAAGGTAAGAGCATACCTTGAACCTTGGATGGAGGGATTCTCCATGGGACCTGTTGATGTGTGTTTTATGCACATAACATTTCAGAATAAAATACCAAGGTAATTTACCCTCTCTTGAACAAAATCACCTCAGATGCTAAGGATAAGATCAACTAAAATGATTCCAAGGTTTCTACATGTCAGGTCTTGACGAGTGGGTAACTCAATGGTCGATGTGAATTGCTGTGTTCACTTGGGGACTTACGCAAATGTTAGGATTATCTTCTTCGATCATGAAAATGCAGATTAGGTGTGTTGACAACTTAGGATTTAGCAATGAAGCTACGGACTTAATTCTTACTAAAAAAAAATGGGCAAAAGGAATAGGGTTCAGGAAGTCTATTCTAGGCCTAAGAATGTAGGAAATGATGAACAAATCTAGTGGAATCAAACTAGGCAAGGTCTCACAAATAGGTATTGACACAAGCTTAGTGCAATCGTCTAAGGTATACTCAAGGATTTTCAGGCTATTACCATCATACATTGACACCATCCAAGTTGATGCTTGTCAAAGGATGCATAATAGTTGAAGTTAAGCTTACTCAAATCTCCAGTTGACCACACAAGGCGCACTTACCAGTGGCAAGAGGCTAGTGGTATGGATTAAGGATTCCACACAAATATATTCAACAAATCTTTCATTCAATCTAACATACATGAAAACAAATTCTAATCTAACTTGGAGGAATTGAGGACCATGAATGCAAAGACAACATTTGAAGAGCAAAATCACCAACAATTGAACAATGATTTAGATTCAAATAGCTGCAACATATACCAACAATTCTACAAAAACTCTCTTACAAATGAGAGACAAGGAGGTATATATAGAGTCTCTTACAAAATGGATGGCCAAGATTGATCCAAGATCAATGGCCAAGATCATGCCAACAAAACCCTAGATTTACCCTAATTAGTGTTTACATAAAAAATGACGCCACCAACATATGGCCCAATAAAAAGATACCTAGTCATCAAATAGAGATTCCTCCCTGCATCTCTCTCTCTCCTAGCATACTCCAAGAATCTAGCCAATACAAAATCTAACTCCTCCATGGAAATGCTAGGCAAGGTATACTGCTGCAAATCAATCACGTCCAGTGAATTTGAGCAAGCTTCCAAAGTGTTCTCCCAATTTGGCATGAGCTTCTGCGAACTATGAACATGAATCAACAAAGAGACCAAGTCATCTATCTGACTCTTCTTCAAAGAGTCCAACTGACAAAAATACATAAATTTCATCTTGTCTCTTAATTCGGCTAAGTGTAAACCATTAGTATCACTAACATCAACACCCAATAATTCCTCAATTGAGGCAAAGATCTTCATCTGAATGTCCTAAATTGCTCCTTCCATCTTTGTACAACTCAACTGGGCACTCTCATAAGTTGATTTCTTCACAGCTAATGAACAATACTAGCCATGGAAATTGTACCTGTCTCCACTGTGCACAATGCTTTCGTTGATCAACGTGGACTTAGGAATCTTCTTCAAAGCTTTGAGGCGTGGAATAGTCCTCTCCTGGATAGGCCGAAATTCTTCCCAAACTCCATCCAAATACTGGATTCTGAACATGAGTCCTGTTGTCCTATCATATGCCTGGACAAATTGAGTAAGGAAACCATCCGCCTATTTTTTTGCACTCTCAATCCACTTCTCCACCTTCGAGAGTGTATCTCTTGGTGCTTCATAGTGTGAATGTAGTCCATGATCAACCGCAATAGGGGAAATAAGGGTGAGATTCTCACGCCTTATCCCCACAATATACTCTCTAAGTCTGATATTCTCTTCTCTGTACTTCTCCTTCTCTTCAATTTCTCTATCTAATCTTGTGCTGATCGCCCTAAGGTTATCACCAACCTTTTGAAACTCTTGCTCTCTTGTAGTACGGCCAAGGGCAACTGAAATAATCTGGAAATCCATAGGAGTAGCAATGTCCGCCGTCACACCTCCAATAGGAATAGCCACTTGCACAATCCGCATTCCTGTTTCATCTCTAGCTATGTGCGACAAAATCTCAGCTCTCTTGGGTTCTTTCTCCTTATTGCTCCTGGCTAAGTAGTCATCAATGTTATCAATAGGCTTGTTGACGTGTATTTTGTACACCATCATACACAGAATAAAATACCTAAGGGCATCTTATCCTCTCTTGAATAAAGTCTCTAACTGCTGAAGATTCGCATGAAGGATCAGTTAGGATGACTCCAAGGTTCCTTTTGGTAGGGTCTCTACATGTGGACAAGCTCCAGTGGTATGATGTGATTTGCTGGAATCACAAGGGGATTTACATTGAACTTCCGATCTGCTTTGCTGGACACAGGCTCTGACTAACTTAGATTAAAAAAATGGAAAAAGGATAAGGGCGAAGAGAGGATCTAATCCTAATACTAAGAATGTAGGAGCAATGATTTGATTTTTGATGAAACTCTAACTAGGTCTTGTTTTGACATCAATGGAACATCTACACAAGGCTAGTGCGATCTTCTATGGGAAGCTTTATGATGTTCAAATCATCGCCGCAGGCATAGATACCATCCAAGTTGATGCATATCAATGACAAGGCGACAAATTGAAATTGAGCTTAAGCTGAACGATTCCAGTCGACTACACAAGGCAAGTTTGCAATCAACAAACTGCTAGTAGTATGGATGTACGAATTCCACCATTAATCAATCACATTTCCTCCATTCATCTAATCATCTACCATCTAAGATTGAAGACTCAACAAGAAACCATGCAAATTGCAAGAAAAACGACATATTTCACCATTACTTCAATGAAAATGGAGTTTGTTTACAATCAATGGGAACAATTTCTTGCCTTGTCCTCCTATTCTACTCTAATTGCTATTCTATCAACTATATTCTAACTCTTCCAACTATTTACAACTCTCTAATTCTATCTAAAATTTTCTTTTACAAATGAAATGTTTGGGCTTATATAGTGCCCACAATACAATTTGATGGCTTAGATCAATTCAAGATCAATGGCCAAGATTTTACAATGAAAACCCTAATTAGGGTTTGTTACAACCATTACATAATATTTAATGTTTGACCAATGATAAAATTGTATTGCTTGGACACATGTCCCTTTTAGAAAAATTGACCAATGGATAGCCAGGGTAGGTACATCGGAGTTTGTGCCACCTTCCATGAGTTAAGTACATTGAATCTGGTCATGCTGAGGTGGAACACACTGACTGGAGAAATGATGACTAGGACGCCACCTCATCTAACACTTGTAACTTGGTAGATATTCATCTTGATATTGTTGAGAAACTTGCTTTAATTAATTCCTCTGGATCTATTTTGCTTCTTCAACGAGCCCTTGTTCTAACTCCTTGCGTCCTTGATGTGCAGGAAGATGATGTACCTCGCCTTGGAACGCTGGATTGAAAGAGGTCGCCCATGTCCTGGCTAAGACCGTCCCGGCAAAGACCGTCCTTGATCCGGCTTGATTTTCCTTGATGAGATCTCCATTTGATGCCTACACAACATTTCAAAATTAGTAACATGATTTTGCAATACATAACATAAATTAGAGAGCAAAATTTTAGGAAACTTAAAGATAAGTCCTTTATTAATCATTTCCTAAAAAAGATTGAGCTAAGGGAAAACAAAATTCCAAAATTAAGGCAATGACGATCAAAATTCAAAATCAAAACAATAAATCCATATCACCATACCTCTTTGAGAGCTTAACTCTAAAATGCAAAATAAATAAAATTGCCTAGGCAAAATTTGAAATAAGATGGTCTTGATGTGATCTTCAAAAGAACGTTCCTCTTATCAACTTCGCCACCCTTCAAGTCTTGGACGTGATCTCCTCTTCAAGTTAGCAATTTCGCCATCTTTGATATGTCTTTGACGTCCTAGGCAACTTCGCTCAAATGGAAACTTCAAGTTCGCCTCTCCTTTGGATAGTAGTTTCGCACCACCTTTGTATGAAATTCGCTCCTCTTTTGCCTTCTCCAAGTTGCATATGAGAGATGATAAATGATGATGTGAAAATGAAATAAACACCTTCCTTTATAGGCGCTCACCTTCATATTGACCTTAGGCCGACTCTTTGCAAAATATAGCAATTAAAACGATTTTTAAATAAATAATAAAGGCCGACCTTGACAAAATAAACCCAAGCGCTCCCTTTTGATTTTTATTAAATTAATAATTAATTATTAAATGCCTTTATTTTTAATTAATAAATTTCGATTTTTAATAAAGGCAAAATAATTAATAAATGTCAAACGCCATATTAAATGCTAATTAAATTAGATTTTCAATTTTATCGAACTTAGCATTTAAGGAAAATTTGAAATGTTTATTTGGCGCCAAAATTATAAAAATGAAAGGGACGTACCTCATCGCTCTGGTCCCTTGGAAAGGGACAGGAGCGATTTTGCTCTTATGGGCCTCATTTCACTTCATCACCTTCGAAAATTATATTCAACGGATTCGCAATGCCTCCTTTCATTCAATCATGCCTTGAGATCGGTTGAAATTTGGTGAGAAAATCATCTACAACAAAAATCGCTCTGGTCCCTTCCTGAGGGACAGGAGCGAACTTAAGCATTTTGGTCCTTTGTTGACGTTTGATAATCTTCAATTTGTCTTCAACGGGTTCGATTGACCTCCTTTCTTGCCTTCGAACATAAAATTTGCTTGGTCTTTGTTTAGGACGTACCTTATGAAGAACTTCGCTCTGGTCCTTCAGTGAGGGACAGGAGCGAATTTGACCCTCTAGGCAAAAACTTCATTATTTCGTTGTTTTTGATCAAGTCTGGATGCTCTATCATGCTTATTTCGTCCTTCAACATGCCTTTGATGTCTCGATTCGTCCAAACAAGGTCAGGAATGGCTCAGCTAAGCATTTTCGCTCTGGTCCCTTGGAGAGGGACACGAGCGCATTTCGCTCTGGACCCTTGGAGAAGGACACGAGCGAAATTTGACTTTTCGCACTCTCTATCAGGATAATTTTTAATGGAATATAACATTTAAGTATAAGTGACATTTCCTTCTATGTTTCCTCTTTCTTATACTTTAAGTTATATTCCATATATACTTTCAGGATGTTTGAGAGTGGTTTCAGACCTCCAGGAGTTATATTGCAAAATCTAGTTTTTGGAGGTTTTTTCAGTTTCCAGACTTAGTCAAATTTCAGGGTCAGGACATTCCAGACTTAACCAAATTTCAGGATCAGGACATCACACAAGCCGGACTTGCTTATCCTGTTGATCTCCCCGACAGTGCTTCAAGTTATATTCATTTGATAAAATATACCTCTTTGGACCTTTTCACATCGTCAAGACGTTAAAATCCTGCAAGGACAAAGCAAAATTGGATTTGTAGCTCCGGTCCTTCACTGAGGGACAGGAGCGATTTTTCCCCTGGAGGCATTTCTGTGCTCATGAAAATCTTCAATTTATATTCAATGGAAAGATCTCGCCTTTCTCCATCACTTCCAATTCGTAATTCATCTTGACCCTGCAGGAATAATAAAATATTTGAAAACGAGCTCCCGTCCTTCACTGAGGGACAGGAGCGATTTTGCTCCTACAGGCCAAAATATCATGATTTTACACATTTTATCACTTCACAAGGCGAAAACAAATCATTTGAAATGCCTAGGATCAAAATTCAAAAAAGTCAAAATTTGGTCAAAAATATTCAATTGGACAAAAAATCACATTTCATCTTCAACACTTAGACAAATTTAAGCTCTGCATCAACATTCCAATTGAAAATTAGACCATTCTGGCGAATTCATTGCATTCAAAATTTGCATTCTAGAAAAGGAAAATCAAAAAGCTCCCAAAACCGACTGGATTCTGGTCCGAAAAGACGGTAATTAAAACCCTAAGGCTTGACCCTAAATCCAGACAACTAACAAACTAACAAAACCCTAGAAAAAGCAAAGCGAAAACGAACAAAACGAGCAAAAAAACATGGGTCCCCATTTGCAATGGGGCGATGTGTGAAAACGTCACAACAAGGCTGTACCTCTATCATTTTCTTACTTTTCTCCATACTTTTCATCAACCAATCAGGAATAGCGGCCATCTCCATACCATCATCGAGACACATTTCTCGATCAAGCTCTCTCAACGCCAAGATAACATCATCATTATCATCAGGATTATTCCTAGTCAAATCGTATACCTCATTTCCCAAACTAACTTCCAAAAGGACAGTACGGGATCTCGACTGATCATCATTCTCATTTGGTGGTGCAGATGTCGCTGTGGCATGTAACTCCTGAATATTCTCTGGTAGTATCCCTGTGTTGGAACATTGTTGGGTTTCCCTATTCTGCTCTGTTATTTCAATTACCTTAATTGATGAGACACTGAGAGGTGGTGAAGGAATGATAGGTGGAGGAATGATAGTCTTTTGTTTCTTCTTCTTCACCTCCTCAATCTTCTCCCCTCTGGCCTTGACTCCTCTTGGCGTGTTTTTCCTTGTCTTGGGAGCTTGACTCTCTTCGTCTGCATGAATCCTGACATCGCTGATAGTCCTCTGATCATCTTCGGAAGTAGACTCTTCTGGCTTCATCTCTTCATAAGTGAAGGAAACACCCATATCAACTAATTTATTCATCTGAATATCTACTTTTCCATCAAGTTGGCCCAATAATCTTCTATGTCTACCTTGTGGATGAACTTTTCTCCCCTGATCCTTCCAACTTTCTTATCGGGATCAAATCTTTCTCTTTTCTTGAATTTCTTGAAGGTTGCAAATCGATAGAATGCAAGCTTCTCACTCGCAGTGCTGGCGGCTAAGGCAGACTTGCAAACCTTCAACATCTTCCCAACTGAAATAAGGAATGTCATGCCTGTCCTATGCTTCTCTTTCTGAATGGAATCAAACTCTAGAAGCTGTCTCACCACTTCCAACAAGATCATTCTGTCAGAAGGATACCTAGGAAGCCTGTAGGGTTCAGATTGAAACCCATGAATCCTAAGGTACGTGAAAGTGGGAAACTGAATATACCACGATCCATATTAGTTAGATTCATGAGGGCTATATCTTAACACTCCCTCTTAGCAGGAGTGGATCTAAGTAATTTTCTTGGGAGCATATTCTGTCATGACTTCCGACACAATTCGAGACAACATTTAATATAGTCTTGTCATGACAATAAACTCAATATCATGAGATCCGGCTCAGTCCGGGACAATCACTTAAGAAGTCAATCATGAGATGATCACATACTTTAGGATCAAGATATCTGGCACAGTCCGGGACAACAACTTAATGTAGTCAATCTTGACACTTGGTCAACTATTGTCAAGATCGTCACCTTGAAATAGTAACCTTAAACATAAGAAGATCGTCATCTTCTTGAACACAGTTAGAATATTGCAATATACATTATATTTATTTATTCATGAACAAATTACACATGGTAGGAATTTCATCCTAATAATCTCAATTATAATCTAGTCATACCAAGTTTACTTCTGAAGTATTCTATCTTCAATCTTGCTAGTGGCTTGGTGAAAATATATCCATGTTTTTCGAGAGTAGTCGTCAACAAAGATTATGTAGTATAAGGATCCAGTTAGGGATGGTGTTGACATGGGACTGCATAGGTCTGAGTGAATTAGTTCTAAAATAACTTTTGATTTGTGCTCGCTTGAGGGAAAAGAAACTTTCACATTCTTTCCCAAGGCACATCCTTTGCAAATCCCTGTGTGTTCAGATTTTAGTTGGGGCAGTCCTGAAGTAATTTTCTTTATGTTGGATAGAGCACTATATCTTAGGTGTCCTAATCTTTTGTGCCATAATTCATTATTATTTGAAACTTCAAGATTTAGTGCTTCCTTTTGATCACTGCATAGTTTGTATAGGCTACCATCTCTTGAACCTACTGTTATGGCATTTTTGATATTTGTATTTTTAGGCCAGAGTAGAACTTTATCTTCATTGAAGGTAACCCGATATCCTTGATCAGCTAGGCCTGAGATTGAGACTAGATTTCTTTTTATTCCAAGTACAAACAGAACATCCTTTAATTGTAGAGATACTCCATTTCTTAGTTTGATAGTACAGGTCCCAATTCCTTTCACAGGATATGTGGAGTTATCTCCAATAGTAACCTCTTCACTTGAGTGCCTGTTAAGTGTTTCAAACTGATTTCTGAATCCAGTTATATGCCTTGATGCTCCACTGTCTACGATCCAAGTGTTTTTATTTGTATTTATTTCGCTTGATAGGGCTAAGAAGAAAAGTGAGTTTTCTCCTTTGACTTCGGCTAGACTAGCTTGTGTTTTCTTCCTTTCTGGACAATTTTTGTTAGTGTGCCCATATTTGTCGCATTTGTAACACTGAATTTTAGACATATCTCTTTTCTGATGGTTTTTGTTTCCTCTCTTCCGTTTGGAGAACTTTTTCTTTTTGTTGAAGATATTTGTATTAAGTGCTTGGATTTCTCCTTCTTTATTTGTCCCTAATCCTCTTGAGATTAGTCGAGATTCCTCTTGAATGCACTCATTCTTAAGTTGTTCAAATTTGGGTAAGGGGGGTGTTCTGCTAATACATTGAATGTAGGATTCCCATGAAATTGGTAATCCTCTTAGGGCTATGAGAGAGATTTCTTGATCATCTACCTCATTTCCAATAGTTTGTAATTGGTCTTTTACTTCAGATATCCTTGAAAAGTATGTAGATATTGTATCATCTTTATTCATCTTTATGTTTAAAAGTTGTTGTTTCAAGGTTAACATTCTGCTCACATTGTTAACTTCATATGTATTTTTAATGCTTTTAAATACTTCATATGCTTTTGGCAGTCTGGCTATAGATGGAAGAATATGATCTTTGACTGAGTCAAGAATTATTTTCTTTGCTTTATTATTACGCCTTTTCCAGGTAGATTTCTCTGGTTCATCATTTGGCATGTCTAGATTTTCTTCTATGTAAGATTCTAATTCTAGTTCTTCAAGAATGGCAATGATTCGTATCTTCCAGGAAACGAAGTTGGAGGCTCCTTCGAGTCTATCTTCCACTCTCATATTACTTGACATTTTGAATATTTTCTTAGTCGGATATATCCTCTGCGTATATAGCCTCTGCGTTGATTTGTTATTTACTTCCGATAAATGCTTATGAGTAATATGGCTGTCTAATTTATTCTCTTAATATGTTGGCTCTGATACCATGTTGTTAAATATGGATCGAAGAATAATGACAGCGATTCTGGAAGACTAATTGCCGTGAGTTATTGATCGTCTCCATCATTGAATCCGGTTTAAATACAAGAGGAAAGGTTGCCTACGTAGGGACATGTCCATACGTGGCAACAATCCGGTTTAAATACAAGAGGAAAGGTTGCCTACGTACGGACATGTCCATACGTGGCAGTTGTCCCTACGGAGGCAACCGTTCATAACAATTAGTTTGTTTATGTTTAATTTCCAAACTGTATGCTCTGTTAATATATCACTCTCGAGATAATAACCGATTTACCATTAGTTAGATTCATGAGGGCTATATCTTAACAGAGAGTATGAATGTGTAGAAGACTGAAGTAATGCTGGAATGCATTAGGAACGTGCTATCAAGGATCTAACCAAGCAGTCTGTGCTATTAGCTAGATCAATCACTTGTTGATTACTCACATCTTCGACAAGTCTGTAGCCCTTAACGGGGTAGGCCCAAAAGCCTTTTGTAAATCCTCTAACAAGGTGGTTCACATCTGTGGATCTAAAATCCTCTAGCAAGGTAGTCTTTGATCGGACTTATCTCCTAACAGAGATTGAAATTCCTAACAGGATCTGTTCTGGTAAAGAACATTGTAAGACCTTAACCGGTCTGGTTCCTATTCTGCAGATAGTTACTTGTGAGTTCCATCTCACCGTGGTTTTTCCCATTTGGGTTTTGTTGACGTGTATTTTGTACACTATCAAACACAGAATAAAATACCTAAGGGTACCTTATCCTCTCTTGAATAAAGTTTCCGAATGCTGAAGATATCGCGAAAAGGATCAATCGGAGAAACTTCAAGGTTCTTGTATGTAAGGTCTCTACGTGTGGATAAGCTCCAGTGGTATGATGTGATTTGCTGGAATCACAAGGGGACTTACATTTGATGATTGAACTTCTGATCTGCTTTGCTGGAACACAGGCTCTTACTAGCTTAGATTTGAAAAAATGGAAAAAGGATGAGGGCGAAGAGAGGATCTAATCCTAATACTAAGAATGTAGGAGCAATGATTGATCTTTGATGAAACTCTAACTAGGTCTTGTTTTGACATCACAGGACCATCTCCACAAGGCTAGTGCGATCTTCGAAGGAAAGCTTTATGATGTTCAAATCATCACTGCAGGCATAGACACCATCAGGTTGATGCATATCAATGAAGAAGCGACAATTGAAGTTAAGCTTAAGCTGAATGATTCCAGTTGACTACACAAGGCAAGTCTGCAATCAACAAACTGCTAGTAGTATGGATATACGAATTTCACCATCAATCAAGCACATTTCTTCCACTCATCTAATAACATGAAATCAAATACGAGAAGTATAAAGACCATGCAAATTGTCGAATCGACCCATAAATTTCACCATTTCTTTAATGAAGTTACAAGTCTTTTACAACAACATCTTGGCAACAATCTTTGCCTTCTCTCTCTACTCTACTCTAGTTACTATTCTATTTCTATCTTCTAACTATTTTCAACTCTCTAACTATTATCTAACTCTTAATTCATTCCCTTTACAAAATGAAATGCCAAGGCTTATATAGTGCCCTCAATACAATTCGATGGCTTAGATCAATTCGAGATCAATGGCCAAGATTCAACAATGAAAACCCTAATTAGGGTTTGTTACAACCATTACATAACATTTAATGCTTGACCAATGATAAAATTGTATTGCTTGGACACATGTCCTCTCTGGAAAAATCGACCAATGGATAGCCGGGGTAGGTACACCGGAGTTTGTGCCACCTTCCATGAGTTAGGTACATCGAATCTGGACATTCTGAGGTGGACTACACTGACTGGATGAGCGATAACTAGGATGCCACCTCATTTGACACTTGGAACTTGGTAGATATTCAACTTGATGTTGTTGAGAAGCTAGCTTTAATTAATTCTTCTGGAACTATCTGCTTCTTCAACGAACCCTTTGCTTTGACTTCTTGTGTCCTTGATTTGCAGGATGATGATGTACCTCGCCTTGAAACGCTGGATTGGAGGAGGCCGTCCTTGTCCTTGCTTGATCGTCCTTGAGGAGACCGTCCTTGATCTGGCTTGATTTTCCAACTCCGGGATCTCCATTTGATGCCTACACAACATTTCAAAATTAGTAATATATCTTGAAACGTGGAAATATAGACTAGAAAGAGGATTTAAGTTTTAAATTAGGAAACCTCATGATAAATCTTTGAATTATCATTTCCTAAATTTACTAAGCCACTTGAGATTGAAAATTGAAAATTTAAAATTGAGACTAGGAGAATCTCGCCATACCTCCACTTGGGAATTAACTCTAAGAAAAGATGCAAAATTAAGCAAGTTTGCTAGGCAAAATGTGGATCAAAGTCTTCAAAATGTGCTTCTTCTATCAACTTCACCACTTCTAGCCTTCAACGTCTTGAGGAAAATTCGCTCCACCTCCAGCCTTCAACTCGCACTCCTTCTTGGACCAGATTTCGCACTCCTTTATTGCTCCTTCAAAATCGCACTTGGACAAATGATTGAAAGATGGATTAACATGCTCAACACACCCCTCTTATATAGGCGCTCATCTTGATAATTGCCCCTAGGCCGACTTGGAAAATAGGCCCAAAAAACAAATAAAATTTAATAAAAGAGGGGGCCGACCTTGCAAAATAATATCCCAAGCGCTCCTTTTTTTTAAAATTTAATTTAATAATAATTAATTGAATGCCTTTGTAATTAAAAACTTCGATTTTTTTAAAGGCTTTAAATTGATTATTGAATGTCCATGCGCTATTTTTAAATACCAATTTAATTAAATCTTTCACATTTTTATCGAATTTGGCATTTTAATGTAATTCGAAAATATTGGCACCTAAGCATGGGAGGAATAAGGGACACTAACCATATCGCTCTGGTCCCTGGGAGAGGGACAGGAGCGCTCCTTCATTTTGGCCTTGTTTTTCTTGTTTTTCACGTTCAGAGTCATGTTTTAGACGTCCAAAATAGCATTTTAATTGGGAATCTTGAGCTTAATTCGTCCCTTTTGTGGAAGGAGTGCGCTTTAAAGTACTTTCGCCTTGGTCCCTTGGTGAGGGACAGGAGCGAACTTGCCTTTTTCCTTGGGTCTTTGTCTCTTTAATCACCAATTTATATCGCAAGGCAAGTAACAATGTTATCCATTCATTCCATGCATACTTTACTCGTCCTTTACAATGCAAATTTGATATTTGAGTGAATATCGCCCTGGTCCCTTGGTGAGGGACAGGAGCGAACCTTTGTTCCTTGTGCTCATCCTTGTTTATATCAACTTGCAATTGCCTTCACGGTGTAAAATGATGTTCCTTACTCCCTTTTGAACACTTGAAATGTGAGTGGCAACTTAAACTTGGACACACTTGAACATTTCGCTCTGGTCCCTTGGTGAGGGACAGGAGCGAATTTGGGCATTTCCATCACCTTTGCGGTCTTTGATACTTTACTTTCTCTCCGAGGCGTTCCAAACATCATTGCCCCTTTGTGTCTTAGCTTGGAGTGATTTAAGCTTGGAGGGAATATTAAATAACCTTGAGTTCGCCCTGGTCCCTGGCTGAGGGACAGGAGCGAACTTTCACTTGTAGGCTCAATCATGCTTTGCTAACTTTTAAAACCATCTTCAATGGATCCGCTATGCTTCCCTTCACTCATCCTTGACATGTAATTTGCTTCATCTTAGCGAGAGATTTGTCTAAGGAAAAAAATCGCTCTGGTCCCTAGGAGAGGGACAGGAGCGCCTAGGACAATATGGGCTTCACTTGGCGTTTTTGCAATCTTCAAATTATCTTCAACGGACTTGTTACGCCTCCTTTGCTTGCCTCAAACTTAACACTTACTTGATCTTCGCCCAAAACTTGTCTTATAGGGAAAATCGCTCTGGTCCCTGAGAGAGGGACGGGAGCTATCACTTAAATTCGCCCTGGTCCCTGGCAGAGGGACAGGAGCGATTTTGCTTCTAGGGTCAATTTTCCTCATGATTGCGCTTTCAAGTTATATTCAACTGATAAAATGTATCTCCTTTGATCCTCTCAATTCGCGAAATCGTTCAAAACTTTCAAGGACAAGGCAATTTTGGAATTCAAGCTCCGGTCCTTCAGTGAGGGACAGGAGCGATTTTTGTCCTCCAGGCCCAAATGCTTCACTTTTCACCATGAAATGTCCTTGCTAGGGAAGATATCATCCTGCTTCATGCTATGAATAAAAGTTAATGTCCAAAAAAAGGTCTAAAATTGTGCATATAAAGAAAATCGCTCTGGTCCTTCAGTGAGGGACAGGAGCGAATTTGACCTTCTAGGCAAAAACTTCATCATTTCATTGCTTTTGATCAAGTCTGGATGCTCCATCATGCTCATTTTGCCCTTCACCATGCCTTTGATGTCTCAATTCGTCCAAACAAGGTCAGGAATGGCTCAAATAAGTATTATCGCCCTGGTCCCTTGGTGAGGGACAGGAGCGCTTCGCCTTGGTCCTCCTGGGAGGGACAAGAGCGAAATTCGCTCTGGATCCTCAGTGAAGGATAGGAGCGAAATTTGACTTTCGAACTCTCTATCAGGATAACTTTTATGGAATATAACATTTAAGTATAAGATACTTTAAGTTATATTCCATATATACTTTCAGGATGTTTGAGAGTGGTTTCAGACCTCCAGGAGTTATATTGCAAAATCTAGTTTTTGGAGGTTTTTTTAGTTTCCAGACTTAGTCAAATTCAGGATCAGGACATTCCAGACTTAGCCAAAATTCAGGATCAGGACTTTCAGACTTAGCCAAATTTCAGGATCAGGACATCACTCAAGCCGGACTTGCTTATCCATGTGATCACCTGGGCGACACTCAAAATGCAAAGGCTAACTAACAAAACCCTAAAAGACCAAAAAACAAACCCTAAAAAAGCAAAAAACATGGGTCCCCATTTGCAATGGGGCGATGTGTGAAAACGTCACAACAGGTTTCCACGTCAAAGTCTCTTGTGTTATGGTGTTTGTGCTTCTGTGGGTGAATGCTTTATTAGCTATTTGGTTTGCATGTGTGTTAACCGGTTTGTCTACTAAACTGTTTTACCGGTTTACTGTTAGTCTTGCAAAGTTTTTAAGTGCAAATATTTTTGGCATACTAATTCAGCCCCCCCTCGTAGTATTCATCATAGATATGGCACAATTCTATGGGATTGTGACTGTTGTTGCATGGCGAAAATTGTCTTGGAACCCTTATATTGAAGCAATTACCAATTTGTTATGATCCATTTATTGTAGAGATGATAGCGCTTATTCCTTAAAGGCATGTTGCCCATGCCTATTTGTTTTGTAAGATTCTATCATAATTGTATGAACTCCATTTTTATCGCTCAATGTTTAATTTGTGAATGACTTAAAAATAAATTTGACAAAATAATTACACATATTTCTTCGGGTTTCCATGTACAAATGGCTACAAATGGCTTAACCTAGAGTAACATTATAATCAACCTTCTCCCTATCCATCTCTTTTGTAAGATTAAAACTAAATCCAAAATGTTTGTTATGATGTTGCTTACACGCTTACTTTGTTTAAACAATAATGAATAAGGATTTACTGTGGAATTTTAGAAGACTAATTTCAGAAAAATTGGTGTAACATAAATTAATAGTGATGGAAGTTACAATTTCAAAAATACTCCTTAGGCATACCATATATCTCTACATCCTCAATTAATATGATTTACTTCCTTCTGTTCTGCAAGCTTCCGTTTCTGCTTAATTTTATAGCAACTAGCCTTATCATCTTACCGATGTCCCCCAAATCATCCTAGGCTTGGACAATGGTACAGAGTGCAAAGGCTCCGAGATCAAAATGTACAGTCGAAAGATGTCATGATACAATAAGTACGCAATTCCAACCCACAACCCACTAGTCTATCGTTCATTTACACTCAATACAATATGAAATTGCAAATAGACACTAACCTGGTTAACTCTCGTGTCAATGATTGGCAATCAGGTGCAGAAACACATAAATAAGATGTGCATTTAGTTTGATCAAATTCTAAACAAATTTATGTCTCTAAGTGCACCAAGTACATATTGCAGTTTCAGGTTAAGTGGTCATTATTTGCTCAAAGTCTAGGTCAATCTTGATTTTCCATGGTTCTAGAGAAATATGATCCAAAGGCCTTGGATAATTTGCTTTAGTAGATTGAATCGCATTTTAAATCTAGAACTCCTCAATCCTAGAAATTATCACCTTTGCTATATTGAAGCCTTCCCCAGCCGAAGGCTGCCACTTGGAGTTGCAATATAAACATGAGGATAAGAAAGTACCTATTAGCAATTTGTTAAAGCATTCATTGATAAATTCCAACTCCACGGTGCTGTGGCAATAAGTATATGAAAAGGAATCAATGGCATTAACAGTGGGACCAAAGTCACAAAACAGTTCAGAATCACATTAATGATTTCCCAAACCTACAGCACATTGGTATTTGGGACTTTGAGTGTGCCAGAAGAGTTGAAATATCATAGCAGCATGTAGTGGTATTGCTCCCACAGAAATGGAGTTGTTCTTAGTACAAAACTTGGTGGTACCTTACCTTTCATGACAAGTATTGAAGGTAAGTATAAGAGGAAGGCTTTCCCAAAAAAAAAAAGGTAACTCCACAAATTGAAATCACCTACATAAGAAGAATGCAAAAAAGGTTGAACATATCATTCATCAAACTCAAACTCCACAACAACTAGCAAGATTATAATTGGTGTGTACAGACACAACAAATTACTCTATAGAACAATCAGAAGAAAGAATGGTGCCAAAATCTGCAAAGCAAATCATGAGGAAAGTAATATGAATTCTGTCAATCTACCACAATTGAAACAATGAATATCATGGCTATAAAAAAGTCTTTCTTGCACAACTAGTACAATCACAACCCAATGTAGGAAAGGAAAAAGCTGGACAGAAATTTCGACAGTTATTGCACAAACTATGTCAAATCCTCTGGACCTAGACAAGGAGAAAGAGCACCTATTTCATTCACATAAGAATCGTCAATTCTTAAGTAGATGGATCTCAAGACAGACATTGGAAGCAATTACGAATTTGTTATGGTCCATTTATTGTAGAGATGATACTGCTATATCCTTAAAAGCACGTTGCCCATGCCTATTTGTTTTGTAGAATTCTATAATAATGGTATGACTCCACTTCTATTGCTTAAAGTTCAATTTGTGAGTGACCTAAATAAATTTGACAAACTACTTACACATATTTCTTGGGGTTTCCATGTACAAATGGCATAACCTAGAGTAACATTAGAATCAGTCTTCTCTCTAGCCATCTCTTATGTGAGATTAAAACTAAACCCAAAATGTTTGTTATGATATTGCTTACACACTTCTTTGTTTAAACAATAATGAATAAGGATTTACAGTGGAATCTGAGAAGATTAATTTCAGAATTAATGTATCATGTTTATGTAAATTGATGTTTGTGACATGCAGATATGAAGTTATACCTGACAGATTGCGGTATCTGTTTTTAATAGTTTAATACATATACTTTATGGTTTTAGTAGATTTTTAAAAACTTTTCTTTTAATGAAAAGTCATATTTTGCAAATAGATTGACATTTACAATTATGTTTATGCATGAAAGAGTTTCTACAAACATTTATATTTGAATATAACTAATTTTATAATATTAAAATACATTTTAAGTCTTACCTTTATTTTCCTATCGGTATTCACCTTGAACCTCCTATAGGTACAAGTGCTAGTAAATATATATAATTATACATGCATTCTTTTACTTATTCTCAATATGTATCAAGTCTATGTATATACGTTCGCGTCGAAAAGTCACATTCATAAATACATATACACATAACTATTATTGTACTTAGTTTATGTGTGTATATAGACATATTCACTCTTATAGTAGATATGACAAGATGACAAAATGAACAATCTAACAATGATGATCTCAAGGCTACACATTCTGACTCAACACTAAATCAACATTAGGGCTCTATGATGACTTAAACCAAAACAAGGATAAGACCCAAAACTAGAGACCAACATGTTAAAATATTTGATGTTATTAAACAATAGAGTGAGAGCTTTATATAAAGACTTTACAAGAGACGATGTTTCTAAAATGAAACTAACTAAAGACGACTAAGATGACTAAGATGACCATTAAAAAAAAACATTACTTAATTCTAATACCCTCCCTAATGGTCATCGTTCTACCTACGGAGAGAAAAACAGAGAAGGCTGCCCCCTTCTTCTCAGAACGTTCTGCGACATGAGCCTGCCATTGGCCCTGTCACTAAGATGAGCCTACCACTAACTCTCCCAGAATCTAAAGAACTTCTGGATAACACAAATCGTCCACAAACTTTTGCAGATGAGCATGACACCCTAGAACAGATTGCAAGAAGCCACAATTTTTGAGGAAAAAATCGCCAACCCGGAAATTGAAGTCTACAAAGCATCTTTTTTTCGGAAAAAAAGGGTAAAAACCCTAAGATAGGAACACTTGCACTCATGATTTTTGAGGACAAAATTATGCAAAACCTAGAATCCCAGACGAACATCGCAAATTATAGATGACCATACATGATTTTTGAGGTGAAAAATCGATCAAACCCAAACACGATTTTTGAGGTGAAAAATCAATCAAAACCCACAAACAAAAACCCAAAAATCTGAGGCACAAATCAGAATACAAAACTTCGTTTTTGAGGAAAAACGGTAAAACCCAACATAATTTTTTAAGGATAAAAATTATTAAAACCCTCCCATAATTTTTTAAGGGAAAAAATTATTAAAACCCATCAAAAATTTTTTAAGTGAAAAAAGTTTAATAAAACCCATCAGGACATGTCCAGGTGACCAAACAAAGAGGTAGATTGCGTGCCCTAGTCACATTGTTTTAGGGAGATGAAGACATTGAACAATGCCCGACTCCACGAAGCCCTAGACCGCAAGTATAGAGGATCTGAAACCCTAGGTCGTAGGATGCAGAATACAAATGCGGGTTGCAAATCTGAAACACCACAGTCGCGAACAAAAACTAGAAATCTGTGGGCATGAAAAAACAAAAGAAATCCTCCACGATCTTCAAACCCATCACCCAAATTGCCCACGAACATAGGTCCACGAACCCAGAATTTTTTTGAATTATAGCTCCAAAAGAGCCCACAAAATTCTGCAAAGATTTCAACAAAACCTCTAACGATTTATAAAAAATCAAAAAACCAAATTTCTGGAAAAAATCCCAGATAAGAAGGTTATGAATTTTTTCTCAAAAAATTTGCCAAATTTTATGAAATCCCTATTACCTATTTTTCGCTTCTAGCTGAAAAATAGGTTAAGATATGCTAATTTTACAAAATAAAACAAGTGTGTACTGCTTCTCTATTTTTGTGTTTCCAACTGCACTAAGGAATGAGCTAAAGATGGTACTTTTTAATACTTCTAGTCTGTAACAACAAAGGAAAGAGACATCTCATCAAAAGGAGAACTATTTTATTAATATTCAAACGTGCGTCCCACACAATGAGCCGTGAGACTAGCTACATGCATCAAGTGCAGAAAAGAAATATACAGATATGTATACACAAGTACAAAAAATGAAGAAGGCATGTTGAGAATGGAACCAGTCATTGCCTGAATGACTGGAACAGTTGAAGTAGACTCGACGTTGCCTTTGTCTTGCTGCTTCACCCTGGTCCGTATCTGCTTTCCTTCCGATACCTGCAAAAGAGTTAAAATATGCAATGCGTTAGAACATTTTGTTCTAAGCAATGGCTGACTACATTTCTAACATGTGTACTAATGCACGCATATATATATATATATATATATATATATATATATATATATATGATCCCTACATGCATCAGATGCATATAACTCGCATCACAAAGGGATCTCGAAAGACAAATATTAGATCAAAGGAAAATCACCATACATATGCATATTTTTGCTAACATGTTTGTTTCATGTACAGGATTAGGAAAAAGGACAGTTTGCTGGTCACAAAATTCACAAAAATGAGTGGAGATGAATGAGGCTCCCACAAGGGTTGAGCCCAGCTCATGTGAAACGATAGCAAGGTCCCATACAATCAAATTATATCAGAGCTGGTGATAAAAGGAAAAAGAGTAACAAAACGCAAGTATACAATCACATGATCAACCAATAAGCATGATAAGACTTTCCTTTTTAAGGACGTGGACAAGGTATTTATGCATGCTAATGAGATATGCAGTGCATACAGAAAGCTGTACACTAAGTATAGAAAATGCATATTTAGTTTTTCAGACTCAGTGGACAGCGAATAGTAAGGAATACAATGCATTTTCAGAATCATAATGAAGACATTTTCTAACACAATGCAAGATACCATTAAACACAATTATAGAAGGGATGCATATAATCGAAGATACAATCACAGTGATCGATTCACAAAGGCATGCAGTCATATTCCAGAAAGTGATACAAACAAGATATAAAGTCAGTATGGGCAGCAATCATTCACGCCACAGGCTACATATCTTCCATGACAGCAGGTGCACAAGTCTTCAAACAACATTTAATACGCCTTTCCAAAAGGTATAAGGGAAAATGCATGCAAGGAGCAGGAACAAGATGTGCAAATATTTACAAATGATCATTAAGAGGACATTTTATGCATCAAGCCTGAAATTTTTTTATGATAAACTGGAAGAGGTGTTATTGATCAGACATTTCAACAATTTCAAGACAGCTACGTCCTTGCAAATGATATTCAGATTCAAGAGTAGTTTGTAGAAGTATGCAGCTGCAGTTTTCATAAAATACATATTTTAATGCACAACATTAAATGGCAGATGACAAAAGGAGGGTTTTTAATGTTTTTCCACCATTTTCAGTCCAAACAGTCATTCAGAGATGCACACAGCAGTGAAGTTATCAAAGGATGGGATCAAGGAATCATTACAATGAAGAAAGAAGAAAATGCACTCTTTACAATACCTCCAGAATTAGCATATGGCTCTGCTGGAAGACCTCCTTCTATTCCTCCCAATACCACCATTCAGCTTGACGTGGAACTCATCTCTTGGACTAGTGTAGTTGATGTATGCAAGGATGGTGGAATTCTCAAGAAAATAATCTCTCAAGGAGAAAATTATGAGAAACCCAAATATGCAGATGAGGTGACTGTGAAATATGAAGCTAAACTTGAGGATGGAACAATTGTGGCAAAAAACAAGAGAGGAAGGCGTGGAGTTCTATGTCAATGATGGAAACTTTTGTCCTGCCATTGCAAAGGCAGTGAAAACAATGAACAGTGGAGAAAAGGCCATTCTCACAATAAAACCTGTGTATGCTTTTGGTGAGTAGGGTAGAGATGCTGCAGGGGTTTTTGTTGCAGTTCCACCAAATGCAAACCTTATTGTCACTCTGGAATTAATTCCATTTAAGTCTGTGAAAGAAATTACAGAAGATAAGAAGGTTGTAAAGAAAATTTTGAAAAAAGGTGAAGGGTATGAAAAACCAAGCGATGGAACAGTTGTTCAGATCAGGTATATCGCTAAGCTACAAGATGGCACGGTCTTTAAGCAGAAGGGATCTGAAGGCGAGGATTCTTTTCAATTTATAATAGGGGAAGAACAAGTTATTTCTAGTCTGGATAAAGCCGTAGCGAAAAATCTTAAGGGGTTTCATTGGCATGTTATGAAGAATGAAACGTGTGGAGTTTAAAACCCTTATTTTTCGGAAAATTATTCTCAGAAAATCAGAACCAGAACTGAAGATGTCAAAGGGGGTAAGCAGTGGCAGCCATTAATGGCGAAAATGCCTGCAATTCTTTCTAAAACCCAGCTGGTGACCTGTATGTGTTTCTTAATATACAGAAAATGCAAGGAATTGAAAGGGATGGCGTCAACCTTCGTTCTAAAGTTACTATCAACTACACAGAGGCAATACTGGGAACAATATTAAAGGTGGAGACTGTGGAGGGGTTCAAACATATATTTTTCTGTTTATCTGTTTCTTCTACGTGTTTAGAGATATTCAGGTTAAATTGAAAAGCCATGCAATAATTCATAAAATACAAATATTCTTTCCAGACTTGGTAAAAAATAGCGAACTTGTAAGCAGAGAGAAAAGCCAAGAAAAAATCGCCCCTAGCAGCAAGGATGAATATCGAACGCCCAGGAAATACACAGAAATATAAGAAAATCTCCACGGCCGCTCCCTAAAATAGGCTCGGAATCAACAAAAACACAGAGAGAAGATCAGGCCGTAAACGCCCCATAGGCCCAGCACTCACAATTACGCCTAGCAACAGCAAATGACTGATTTCTTCTTCCTCCTTCCATGCCCAGTTCAAACCCTAGCGGCGCCCAGCTTCAAAGAGAAGTTTCCAGATATCGAATGAAGTGGGGAATGAAAACTTTAGGTTTTCAGTTTGCTTTTGTTCTTTTTCATTTCCTCTCTCTTTCTCCTCGTGAAATACCTAAGAGGAGGGGAGCGTTTTAATTTAACACTTACATTGCTTCCTAAGTGATTTAATATCACTTTTTCTTTTTATTTCCACATATCTTATCAAGTGAGTTTAAATCACTTAGGAAATATGCCTTTCAATAAATATAAATAAATGTTTTTTTTAAAAGTTAAAAAAAAAAAAAGTCATTACCTAATTAAACATGTGATTTTATTTTATTTATACTTATAGTAAAAATGTAATAAATGTAAAAAAGGAAATTATTTAGTAAAGTGTTAAATAAAACGCTTTAAATAAATATTTTTTTTATTACATTTATTATTTAATAAATAAAGATAATAAAATTATCTTATTAAAGTGATTTATCTTTATCACTTTAAATAAAATAATTTTATTGTTTTTATATTATTAAAGCCTTTACTTTAAATATAAATAAAATAAAATCAAACAAATGTTCAATTAGGTAATAATGATTTTTAAAATCACTTTATCAGATATTTGTTTTCATTTATTTGGAGGTCAGGGAGAGATATTTTTGCATTTATGAGGGCTTGCAGGCTTGTCAGAGATATTTCAGAGTCATTTATGATGCATTTATGGGGTTTTATGGTTGCAGAATGGGTGGCTTGACTTTTTGGCTCAAGTACATTCCTTTTCAGACATGTTTGGGGCCTAAAAGGTGGGTTTTTTGAGTTTGCTCGACCTAAAAGGAGGAGGTGGAGCCTTTTTGACTGCCTGGGAAAAAAGCATATATACTAGAAGCCTTCATTTTGATTAGGGTTCTGATTCATTCATCTTTTAGCAGACTGTAATTTTTGAGTTCTCTCTACAGGAAGGGATGTTTTTGTAACACATTTTCAGGAATTATAAAGCTTGGTGATACGTGTTTGGCAAGGATAATAGCTTGGCTTACCTCTCTACTTCTCATCTTTTCTGTTATTGTATCTTTAGGGTTAGTCAGTTCTTTGTGGTTGGCTTTTTGCCCCCCTTAAAATTGCACTTTCTGTTGATGCCCTATGCAGAAACATATATGCTCTTGCAGGTCATAAGCTGTGTTTTTAGTAATTACCAGTCTTCGGTTGTGAAAAGGGTTTTTTCCTCTTAGGACTGTGATTATCCAGCCTTCTTATGAAGTATTGATGCAAAGATCATGGGTTGTTGGTTAGTGTAAAAGAGGTTTATTATCACTGTTACACTGTGTATCTTTTGCTTAGTTGGATTTCAAAATATCATCTGGTGCAAATCACCTTAGATTTAGATTTCAGCTTTACATGTTTTTTCCTCCTTACTCTATTCCTTGAAGAAGCTGTTAGTTTAGGTGCAGATTTTGAAAAGAACCAGCTTACTCTGGAGGTTCACTCCATTTTTTAGGCAACCCACAGGCCTAGGAGGGTTCCCATGTGTCACAAGCCTGCTAAGTTGATAGCTTAGCGAAGAGGGGTGCAGGTTCAAGTGATAACAATCCCATTGGCTTGCTCTAATACCATGTTAAAATATTTGATGTTATTAAACAATAGAGCGAGAGCTCTATATAAAGAATTTACAAGGGATGACGTTTCTAAAAGAAACAATCGTAAACTAAAGCTGAAAATAGAAACTAACTAAAGACGACTAAGATGACTAAGATGACCATTAAAGAAACATTACAATATTTTAATACAATGTACTTACTCGATCCCTATATCAGTTCAGTGTTCAAAAGACTCGAGATGGCATCGACATAATTCCCACGTGTCTATATTCCTCTCCTGAATGATACTCTCCCTATTTTTTCGGTGATGCAGGCTTAATGACCTCTTCTCCTGGATAGCACTTGGTCAATTCAAATACGTGATTAGACCATATTCAATTTCAAGGTTAGATAAGTAAAATTCATCATGCATGATCAAATATACATTCAATAAGTTTTTCAAAACTATGCCATTGCAACTTCAAGACCACAATAGAATTTAAATCGACATCTCATCTTGTCGTTAACAAACATATGTTCACACTCATAGCAATTTACTAACTATTTACTATGATACTTAAAAGTAAAGTTTCTAGAATTGGAATGAAATACTATGAAAAATTTGGGGATATGACAATTATGTATGAATAATGAACGTAAAATGGAAAACTGGAAACTTTTTTGGAAAAAATCAGTATTATAACATCTATTATACATACAAAGTGTAAAAAAATATTCAAAACTTCTTGAAAATATTTTTAAAATGAACTTGAATTTTAAAAAAAAATTTGAAAAATTTGAAAAAATTCTTGAAAAATTGAAAAAAAAGACGATTCACTCACCTTTGTCGGCTAAATCTGCCTTCTCCAATGATTCCTAAGCCTTTGATGCATGTCTCACACCTCTGTAGCCTTCGCCTTGAAGAAAAATGCAACCACCTTCAAAACAAGCTTGGAAGAAAAAAATGGTGAAAAATGCAAGTATGGAGGAAAAAAATGAGTGAATGAGTAAAGAGAAGGTCAAAATTGAATCATATGGGCGAAATTGGGGTTTGACTAGCATTTTTAAGCATTTAAAAGTGGTTTTTTAAATTGGTGGGGTCATTTTTGGTGCTCATGTGACCGGGTATGCTCACATTCGGCTTGGGTTCATCTTGGGTTCATCTCGGGTGCTCAAGACGCACCCGAGACTAACCCAAGTGCGAACCTAGACCAGGCTCAGATTCCAGCCTCGCAGACAAGAACCCGATATCGTAGGACTGCGACTTGAGGTAGGATGACAAATTGCTGCATTTTCATCTACTTGTTTGATGATGGTGTATGGCTCACATCCAAGAGGTCTAGGCTCCCTATTTGGACCTTGGAATTGCTCTTTTTGAAGACAACCATACTTTTTCACCCACCTAAATTTGACGAGGAACATGATATTGATCTTGACGCTTGTGTTTATCATTGGCTCTCTACAAAATTTCATGAACTCAATGTTAATTTGTTGAATGTGTTCAACAACATTGGTTGCCTTATTCACTTCCTTCTATGCATGGGGTGATGTCTCTTCCTACATGATCTGCCCTTTGAAGACATGAATAGTTCCATTTTAGTTGTATTTGACATACGAGAGATTCTCATCTCATTGTGTGGATTATTTGAATGGTACATCCTAAGGAGATGCACAATCATGTGACTGACCACCATCGGGGAATGCAGTAGTGGATTTGGTTGATCTTGCATCCATCATGGATCACATTATAGATGAGAAGGTGCTGAGGAATTGCGCACAATTGATTGTGGCAGCCAAACAGATCCACACGTTCAAAAGGAACTAGGTGGTTTCCTTCACAAAGATCCCTTTCTTGCAAGGCATGATAATCACACAATTTTCAAGAACTTGTCAACCACAGAAAAAGCACAATTCTAATAATGCTCATCATTGGTAGGTAGATGCAACATGTCAATTGAGATTCAGATGGATTGCCATGGCTTGGTAAGGATTGTCACTATAGGGGCAATGGTGCAAGTCATTTTAATCAAAATAATATGCTTATAGAAATAAATCACATGCTATTAAGGAAACACAGATCATAAAGAGGACTTTATTTTTATTCAATTGGGTAGTTATAGTACAATGTAGTACTTGGGTACAAGGACTTGTCACATCAATATCCCACTCCAGATTTCTGACTTAGACCAAATAGTCTTTTGGTGAAGACAACTGTCAAACCCAATTGCGCATAACCAAAATGTAATTAATACATTACTAAATTGACAATGCAACGATCACAAAGATAATGTAGGCAACAAAATGTCTTTATTCATACATTACAATGCAAAATACTTATTGAAAATATAAGTAGACAAATAAAAACATTTGATTTTTTGGCGTGTGGTTTCCTAAACAAAATGGCTGTTGTATGATGTCAGAGGCCTAATTAAATAGAAAAACCACATGTAGGAGGTGAAACTGTAGGCCTACTGCAGTAATATTAATTCCCTTGGAAACATTAGTTTTGAATGAGAATTACCACGGTGAAATGGATGCATCTTCTGGATTGTCTTGAAAACCCTTGATTCAAGTATGTGGCTACAGGATGATGCAAAGGGACCGTGAAGAATGGAGATTTGTGTTATTCTATAAAAAATGATACACACACACCCACAAATAATATGGACTATCGATGCTAGATACCTTCTAATTCAGAAAGATCTTGAAATTTATACCATTGTCTTTTGCAGGTAAATTCAAATGGCAAAGCCATTAATAAAATTGTCTGAAGTCTTTGCTTGGAAGAATTCCAAATGATAAATGAACTGGGTGTCACCCATAGGAATTGAAATTCCTCAAATATTTAAAATAAAATCACTTCTCAGAAATTGCTGTTACTGTGATTAAACTCGTATATATTTTATGTCATGGACTATCAATGCCAGATACTTTCTTATTCAGAAACGGTGTTGAAAATTGTATCATTGTCTTTTGCAGGTGAATTCGAGTGGCAGAGTAATCAAATTGCCTGAGCGGTCAAAGTCTTTGTGTGGAAGAATGCGAGCTGATGGTTGACTTGAAACCTGATATCACCCCAGGAATTGAAACTCCTCAAATATTAAAGAAAAAGAATCACTACTTTTAATGTAATATTAGTTAGATTTCAAGTGCTATTCGTTACCTAAATGGATGCAGAGAAATGGAGTATGTGAAGAGCTGATAGTATAATTTTTCATTCTTAAGAAGACAAATGAAAAACATAAGTTTGCCATATTGGAGTGCGATAATATATCTATATTGGTAAGTGGAGAGAAATCTTCTCATGTGCTTCTGGGAGGGGTCTCAAACACCCAATTGGTGACTTGACTGGCAGTGACTAAAAAAACAACTTTTACCTTTATATTTTGTACAAGTATGTTCCTCTGTTCAAAGTTTAAACCATTCAAATCCAAATGTCCGATATGCATTTCCTTGAATTCTTACAATCATCTTTTTAGCAGAAATAACAAAATAAAAGAATAGGGTGCACACTGCCTAACTAATAAAAGCTCCGAGTCTGAACCTCTTAAGTAGCGTTCAGTAGTAAAGACAAATAATAGGTACCATTCTTTGCCAAAAATGATATTCAAACAAATCATCGTGTTCTACTACAGAATTGGGCATTTTATAGATCAAAATCTTGGAAACAAGCCTACATTCATCCTATGTAACTACACCATAATCCAAATAAATGATGTAAATAACTCTTTCAGAACCACTGAGGATAATTTTCTCCTAATGCCCTCGAGTTTTTTGAGAATATGGCTTTGTATGACTTCATCAAGTATTCTTAAACAATCTCAGAGTATAGCTTGTTCCACGAATTAGAGTGGTTCTGTTACGTCAGGATACCAAATTTGTGAAACAAATAATTCTGTGTATGAGCAAACATCAAATGGCCAAAACATTTTCACAGTCGTGTAATAAGGGCGTTTCTTGTTAGGCATTAACTCCCCTTTCTGGTTAAATAATGGGAATAGAAATGGATCCACTATCATTTGCCGTTGATGTTACATGGAGCATCCAAGATTATTCTTATATGTGGACGAAAGGTTTGTTGCCAACCAAAATAAAATAAATACTATTCAGCAAAATTTTGCACAAATTTGTTTAAATGTATGCTTGATTCTCCTAGTAGATTTTAGGGGTGTAGAGCTTCACTAAATCAATTGTTTGATAAGCCCTGTCTATGGCATAAGTATATATTTGATTAAACTTTTAAGTTTGTGGAAACGAAAAACAAATCAATTTTTTTAAAGTTCATTTAAAAAAAAACTCAAATATAATTTGTTTGTAGTATGTCGATTCGTCCATTTGAATTTCACAAGTTTTTATTTTTTATTAAGAGAAGAAAAAGAATGAGTCAATCAAATAACCATGTAACAAAAAAAAGATTGGTTTCAAATGTTTATGAGTATGTGCACTACTTGTCTAGAGGGTCAACACATCAAATTAATGTTGTATGATTAGCTCATGAAATTAATGTTTTGTTAAGTTTTTCTTCATATATCTTGTAATTTCAGCTGCACTAGTAGATATGAATGCAAAATGTGAAGGTACAAAGGAGGCTCAATTGACTTGTATGTAATGTCTCTTTTCCTATCGATTCCAACACTTGAAAATTTCAACATTCTTGGAGAGTACTAGCTTTATTGGGAAGTTAATTTGACAGTTGCCAAATAATTCTTGGAGCCAAAATGAGTACATTGGTACTTTCTGTGATTGAATCCAACAATCAGGGAGTAGTGCACAGTGACACACTTATTTGTGAGGTATGTCATCTTTGGGAGAATGCCAAATTTCAAATAAACGTGTCACATACACTTTTGCTGTTGGTGGTGAGGTTGAAAATTATATTTGACATTTGATTTTATCATTTTGTCAAATTTCAGACACTCTTGCTTCCAAAGTTCAGGTTCAACATTTTTCTTGGAGGAAAACCCTCTTGGTTAATTCAGGCTTAGGAGATGAAACTTTCTGGTATTCACAATGGATTTCACCTAAAAGTCAAATTTGTGCTTCAGAAAAATTTACAAATTTATAGGTATTATTGTTTCAATAAATTTAGGTTTTGGATGGGATTTGAGAAATCATGGAGATCGAAGAGTCAAAAGTGGAAGAGGCGTGGTAAATAGTTAGAGAAAAAAAATGATTACCAGGGGAAGGATACAAAATATTTGTTGGTTTTTAGATTAAGCACACCCCTACAAACTTCCTATATTCTCTTCTACAAATATTGTTATAGGTCCTCCACTAGGACATGGCAAAAAAGGACAAAATGTGATTTCAAAATCTGCAAGAAGTCAATACCTAAGACTAGTGAATATTTCAAAATAATTGTGTTTTTTTTAAAGGGGGTGCGGTGCACCAAAGGTGTGGTCGAGTGTTGTTTAGGTTGAATAAAGTCATTTTTTTTTTTCAGTTTTAGGCTTACCATACCATTTTTGCGGGCCCACTAATGTCTAGAAGGAGAGTGCCAATTTGCCTAATCATATGGAAAAATTAAGCTAAGGAGATTGTAAAGAAAGGTGAAGGTGGACAAATGAACAAATAAATTTGTTTATGTTTTTTAAATTGATTGTTCTAGTAGGTTTAGTTGCAATAGAATTGGGATGCGACTATTCTCCCTACAAAACGACATGCCCAGGACATTATGACATATATTTTACCATACAAAATGACATGTAACATACAAAAAGCATCCGTTAGCATGCTGACTTTTTGATGACAGGAGGAAACGACAACCGCTACATTTAACAGCAACTTGTTATGCACAATTTTTTTTGATCCTCTCTCCGACCCAATACACTTTCAAATATATTTAATTTGATGTTTGTTTATTTATTTTTGTAAGAATTTGTTAAAAATAGCCCATGTATGAGAAGGACAAAACCCCATGTGAGGAAAAAGTCCCCCCCCCACCCTCTCCCATATGAGAGAAGAAGAAAGACTAAGGAGCCCTCCCTCACTGTAGAACTGCACCAATGGTAGAAGCTCGAAACTGAATGAAGAAATTGCTCCACGATCATCAAATGGTGTTCCTCCCCTTAGGAAGAAACAAAACCAAAGGTGAATCCATCAAGTCCCCCCAATCATGAAGGGAAGAGGTAGGAAAAAAACTCATTATGCATAAAGTCTCTGAAAATTGCTCAAGTGTCCCCATGTTGATGCTGAAAGTTACCTCCTCCAAAGGTGGTTTACTGATCCACACTGCTGAAAAAGGCACTCCAAGATCTAATGGAGATGAATGTAGAACATGATCCAAAGACTCACATGTCTCCTCTAAGGATAAAGAGACCTCCAAGTGTTGTACATAAGAATCCACAATCATGTCAGCCTTGAAAGAATGATCATGTAGAGAATGAACAAGAGGATCAAAGTTTGCCCTCGCAACAATCGAAGAAGGATCATCTTCATCAAAGAGAAGATGAATGTCATCAATGATGTCTCCCAAATCTGCAATGTAGGACTCCATAAACAAACCCGCAATGTCTGTCAAGTAGTCATCCCAATGAACTGAAGCTAGAAGACAAGATATACCTTGCTGCACTGAATCACAAGAAGGTAAAACTGTTGCAACATCTACATCATCGGGTGCAATAGGTGATGTGATATCAATAGGAGGAGATGAAATGCAAGGCTCAAGAATGGGGTCATATGTGAGAATCCCCAAGTTCAAGTACCCAAAGTTCTCAAAATCTGAATCATCACAAGAAGTGTGATCATCATGTGAAGAATCATCTTCATCAATAGGAGCAAAATCGGTAAAGGAATACAACCATGATGCATGATCAACCACCCCTGTAGCAATGATAGCTTTGGTCTCCAAGTCTCTAATGATAATTGAATCAGGTATGAACTCCATAGTTTTTCTTGTTTCCCCATGAGTGATTTGATAGATGGAAAGAAGATTGTTTGTCAAATGGTGTACACACAACACATCATTGGAGGAGTTATCCCCAATGGCAATAGATCATTTCCCAATCACATTCATGTATGTATGACTGCCCATCAAAATAGGTGGCATGGTGCAAGGCTCAAATGAAGAGAACATAGATTGAGAAGATGCCATATGATGAGAAGTCCCTGAATCTAGAAGCCATCTCCCTAAATCATGACTTGTATTAGCACAAAGATATTGTCCCTTCCTTTTGATTGTGAGGAAGGGGAAGGAGATGAATCCTTTTTATAAGCGGATGGTAAATCAATGTTGTTCTTCTTGAGGATGTTGGCCAATTCATTAATTTGCTTAGTGTAGCAACGACGCTCATCATGACCACTTTTCTTGCAATATGAACAAAACCTCTCCTTATATGATTTGCCCTTAGGGGAGGAAGTAGAATCCTTTTGTTGTGGAGAGGAAGATTGTGCTCCATCTTGTTGTGTCTTAGGCTTGAACTGCTTCTGCTTCTTGTTGGAAATCTTTCCTTGATTTTCTTGATTACCTTTATTAGCCACCAAAGCTTGTGACTTTGAAGATTTGAGAATCCCCATGCTCAACAACTTAGATTGCTCCAACATCAACATTTCTGTGAATGCATCAAATGTAGGCATAATGAAGGAACTACCCATTGTCAAGTGATGAGTTTGGAAGCTAGAAACAAATGCTGCATACTCTGATGGAAGCTTTCCCAAAAGGTTGTAGACCAACTGTGCATCCTTCTTATCGATGCCACAATCCTTCAGCTACGCTCTTAGCTCATTTGCCTTGGTGACATAATCTTGGATTGTATCAAAGTTCTTGGGATCCAACACGGTGAGATCATTATCAAGTTGATAGTCTCTAATCTCATCAATTTGTCCATACAATTTTCCCAAGACATCCCATGCTTCCTTAACTGTTTTACACTTGTCAATGTGAAAGATGAGATCCTTTGATGTGCATTTCCTCAATGTGCCAATAGCCATAATGTTTTTAGTGAGCCATTCCATGTGAACATTAGGATCAGTTGGTGGAGTTATAGTTCCATCAATATAGCGAGTTAATCCTTTTTCCATTAGCTTACTCCATACATCAATTTTTCATGAAGCATATTTATATGGAGTTAAAAGTGGAAATTTAGGAGAACCCATAGCAAAAAAATGAAAGAGCACTAAGAAAAGAGAGGCACAATCACACAAGCCACCCCCACAAATTGCTCAATCAAGAGACCCCCCAAAAATGATGATTTGACACTTTATACTTAGTGCGTGTACAATGGGGCACTTGCAAAAAATGACAAAGTGGACTTCTGATTTCAACTTTACAACTGCCTTAAATAGGCTAGAAGAGACCCCAACAAATATTGCAAGTGATCTAAACTGAGATCCAAGCAAAATACAAGTACCGAATAGGCCAAAAATGACCAAATACTGAAAGTACAATTTCTACTCAAAATCACTCCAAATTGATGGCAGATTATGAAAGTAGACGAAAAATTATGCACTTAAAAAAAATGACACCTGAAAAGGAGGTCGTATGAGCCCGAACGAAGCTTCTGAAGTTGCAAAATTGAGGATTGGACATGTATAGTCATGAAAAACTGAAAATTGTGAAAAACCTGTCCATCACAATCAGAAAAATCCACCATCACTGTGAAGAGCATGAAAAATTAGCTCAAATAAAAAAAAAATTGCACCAAAAAAGGAGCTAAAATGAGCAAGTTATGGGCCTCCAAAGTTCGCCCTCAAAACCAAAATGCTCAATGAGAGGGGGATGATAAATTTTCAAAAAATTGTTGATGCAGTGCTAACATCAACATTTTACGCGATTAAATTTGATAGTCGTATGATCGTCATCAGACCGTCGCACTCCCTTGTATGGAAAATGATGACATGGCAGACAATGTTTGGTCAGTAGAGCTGATGTGGCGATACAATCGCTGACATGGACTACTGACGTGTATTTCGTATGACTGAGGTGCGTTGATGTGGCTCAGTGACTGTACCTTACGTACAATTGCGTGGTAGATTATTGTGCAGGCTGCGTAGATGAACCATAATGTGCCATGTGTCGATGACTGGACAATCGAGTTGGCGCATGTTGGGCGCTGATGTGGCTCTATATGGCCCAGAATGATGTCGCGTGGTGTGATTATATGGTCGGTGTGGCTGCCCTGTGGGTGAATGAATAGGCTTCGCGTGGCGTTGGGTTGGAGCTGACTGGGCCTAGCAGCATGGTGAATACTGGCTGGTGTGGCAGATTTCGGTGGCGCGAAGGCGAGGGTTTTGAATTGAGGTCCGGTGAAGGTCGCCAAACGATCGATATATCTAACAAACGTAAGTGGAAGAATGAGGGGCTCATGAGCAACAACCACTGCGAGGAGAACGTCAGCGGTAGGATAGACAATGTTGGGGACACTTGGTGCCGGAAGAAGTATGGGCAGCGGGGACCGCACAATATACACTCCTTGCCGAATAATAAGCCCAACAGTACGATGTCGGGGGGGAACACCCCCCCGTAATTAAAAAAATTAAATGAAAAAAGAAAAGTTGACTATGCACAAAGAATGTAAACTAAGGTCCAAAGAAAGGTAAACTCTCTTTCATGGATTGAAGTTGGAATACAAGTAATGAGGCTTAATTTTGATATTCAAGTGATTCTAATCATACGACAAGATTGATGAAAAATTTATAAGTGAATTAAAATTGGACAATACTAGAGTTACTTGAATTTTGTGGAAAAGAAAATTTGGATATAAAAACTAGACAAGGAAGAGTAGAAATTGTTATGTATACTTCTCATCACAACTAAGGCATAATTTGATGAGTGTTCGTCAAGTAGTTGAAAAAGGACTTAAACTTATATTTGATGATAACATGTTTACTATATATATATGATAATAGACAACTAAGAAATATGATTATTATTCTAAAAATGACAAAAAACCAAATGATTCTATTCAGAATGAAAGAAAGTAAATTAATTTTTTACAATGCAACTATTTCAAGTTGCAAGTTGATTATGGCACCGAAGATATAGGCACCTTAATTTTTAAGGATTTGTAATTTGTATCAAAGAAATGTATTACATGGGTGTACTAGTATAAATTACATCTATAATTCCTTTTAATGTGGTTAATAGGTGTATGCGGAAAAATGTGGTGACAAAAATGAATAACTCGAATCTAAAAGACCCACACACCAATGAGACTCTTGGTGCAAGTAATGAACTAATTTAATTAGTTCAACCCCCCAAGGGGTGTCCCATTGTTCTCTATCTCACTGGATCCCTAAAGTCAATGTTTTTCTCTCAGATCATCGGGCAAGTGACTTAGGAATGACAATTCCAAGAACGAGTGATATTTGATTTATAATTCTAAGATATATATATATATATATATATATATATATATATATATATATATATATATATATATATATATATATATATATATACACGATGATTAAGCTAGTATGAAGATGATGATATGATAAAAGATTAGCAAATTATCCTAGCATGATATACTATCCTAGCATGAATATCTTATGATATGAAAAATATTCCTAAATGCTATGATGATGTTCTAACAAAGAGAGGCTAAAATTCTTACTAAATTAGACTATAATGTAGATGCATGAAACTTGGATTATATGAAAATGAGGAAAGAGAGCTCTATTTATAGGGAAAATAGGGCAATGAATGGTTAAGATTGAATACTATTAACAAGGGCTAGGATTGAAAGTTAATCAATCCATATTTAAAATTCTCACCAATGAAATGGTGACAATTGTCAACAAAAGGTTGCTTGAGAGGAGATGCAAGAAACATTAAATGCCTGAGAAGACATGAAGGTTACCCTAGAAAGTAAGGGTTAAGGTTAGGTTAGGGTTATCCAATGGATAAAGCTTTTACCCAAGGGGTAAACTCTTGTGCAAGGGTTAATAAGATAACCAAGGTTAAAGCCATGAATGCTTGTTGAGACTCTTGGGTTAGTTGAGGGTTAAGTTAGAGAGAAAGTATCTAACCATGCAAGAAGGTTGAGTTAACCATAAATGGTTATGTAAGAGCCTTTAAGGATTTGTAAGGCTTTTAGAGGTTAACCATTTGAAGACACGAAGCCTTTAATTGTTATTGAAGACTTTGGAGGCTTTGAGAAGTGACTTCTCTTTGCTTAGGAATGTGACAATAATTAGGAGATGAATTAGGCTAAATTGGAAGTGATTAGAAGAATCTAGAAGGGGTTTAGGAGGCAAGTGGGAGATGTAGGAAAATGCAAGTGGGGGGAAAAGGATTTTAATTAAAATAAAATTACTTTATTTCAACTAAAATAGATGCAACTTGCATAAATACAAGTGAGGGGATTTAATAAATAAATTAGATTTATTTATTTGCAAGGATCGATTTAATTAAATGTAAATTTAAATAAAAAGGGAGAAAGGGGAATTAATTAGATAAAGTGATTTATTTAATTAAAGGCTAGAAAAGGTTTAGGTAATTTTAATTAAATAAATTGAGTAATTCATTTAATTAAATAGAGGAATGTGAATAAATTAATTAAATATAATTTAATTAATAGGAGGAATGGGGTTAAAATAAATATTAAATATTTATTTAGGAGATTGGTCAAATTTATACGTCTACAATAGCTAATGTAGAAAACTTTTTCCTCACTCACTCAATGAGCATGCTCTTGAGTGGTTTTACTCAATATTTCATGGATATATCTACACCTTTGACATGAACACAAAATATTTCATCAATCATTTCCAAATATGAATACCTCTTGAAGTAAATTTCACTAACCTTATACAATAAAATAAGGACAATAAGAAGTTAGTGACTTTGTGTTACACTTGCAATATATTTTAGATAAAATGTGCCACCATCTCCTAGATATGTATAGAGATTTGAAGGGTATTTATGTATAGACCTATATAGAGTCAATCCCCTCCACCTTTCACTTTCCAAAATTTCACTCACCCTACAATTAGCTCTAGTCCATCACATTCCATCACCTCACTCGCTAACATGGAAGTAAGCCTACAAGGATAAATGATAAGACATGAAATGAGCCTACAAAAAAAATATCATATTGGAAAACACAATGTGTTTTTAAATATGCTCTAAATTTACAATTTTCAAGATAGATGACATGGAGTAAGTCTATCTCACCATTGCAAACAAGTTGCCTTTGAAAGAAAGATGAAACAAAACACAAACCAACGTATCAAGAAAGAAGCCTATAAAGATAAATGATAAAACATGGAATAAGCTTGCAAAAAAATAGTAACACAATGTGTTTTTTAGTGTGCACTAAAATTACATCTTAGGTCAACACAAAAGACAAGTATATGCCATCATTGCAAAGGAACAAAAGGGTAGCCAATGTTGGGCAGTAATGCAAATTCACATCAGTCTGTTACTACTTATCAAATTGCCATTAGTTTTATATCCAAAGTCATACTAGTCCGTTAGTATTACCGAATCATGCAGTCGGTACACACAGAGAAGTTGGTATGAATGGTCTAGTCGGTTACAGAAGAAAGCAGTCACAGAACGCAGTATTCACCGAGCTGTTTACCGAGTATTGTTTCATGGCTACCGAGCAGTAAAGTTAACTCACCGAGTGAAACGTTTTACCAGATACATTGAACCTGGACATGCACATGAAAACGTGTTACAAGATCGAGGCACATCTAACCGTTTTTTACATTGGAAATTGCACTAGAAGATTATGTTTGATTGCAAGGTCAATCTAACCAATGAAATATTTTTGTTTAGTTATTCATTTGAGGAATCTTTTGTAAGATCGAAGCAATGAATTAGATCACCGTTGTAAGAGATCTATTTATACAGCATGGGAAGAGAGAAATAAATGTGGATGAATATGTATGAATGCATGTGTGTGTATGCATGAAGGAAGACTGTTACAGAGACACAGAGAGGTCACCGAGAAGGTTATCAGTGAACAGTCGAAGAACAGAGTAAACAGAAGGGTTTATCGAGTTACAATATGGGTTACCGAGGTATGCTACAAGCTAGGTAATCTTATTTTGAGCACATAGAATCTGCTATAACATTTCAGATGTAAAGTTGCAGATATTTGTAATGATTCTATTGTAATATTTTGAAGTTGTAAGAGAAACCTTTAACAGGGTAAAAGACTCTAAACAAGTCTATAAATTGTAAATCCTTTAACCAGGTGCAACATTTATATAGTGTTGTGAAATCCTTTAGTAAGGTAGATCTAATAGATCTTGTTACTCCTAACAGGGTAAGCTATCAGAAATAGCTAAATGTAGCTCTAACCGAGCAATCTTTATTATTGCAGTAGTGAAGTTGTGGGTGCCATCCCCACCGCAGTTTTTCTCTCTAACCAAGAGTTTCTGCATGACCAAAATATATGTGTTATGGAGTGAATCATGTATGATTGTTATCTATTTGTTTTAACTTTATTTTATGTTACTGCACTATTCTGTTTATGCATAACAGTAAGGTTATTATCAAAGAAAGTTTTGGAGTACTGATTCACCCCTCCCCTCTCAGTACATTAGCTTTCCATATTGGGCCTAACAATTGGTATCAGAGCTTGAATCTTGGAAAAGGGTTTAACTACCTAAAGAGAAATATCTTATCAATGGAAGGCTACAAACAATCTCAGAGGATTGTGTATCTACAAGAAGAGCTGGATAATGCAAATCAAGTGATTGCAGAAATGCAGAGGCAAATGCAAAAATCTTTGAAAGTAAGGAGAAGATTATCTGATGACTTGCAGGATTCTCAAGAGCTAGTGGAACAAATCGAGACATCATCTGAGAACAGTATATCTGAAGAGATTGAAGAAATGATTGGAATGTTGAAAGAAAAGAACAAAGCATTGGCTGATCAACTAAAAGCAATTAAAAGAGAACATGAACATTTCAGTACACAAATGACTAAAAATCTAGATGCATTAAGGATAGCCGAGGATAAAGCAAGAGATCTACAAAGAGAGAAACAACAACTTGAAGCTCTAGTATCTGATAAGGATGATGAAATCATAAGGTTAACTAGTATTCAACAAAATATGACAGATCAACTAGGTTATGCACATCATGAAGCAATTCTAAAGAATGATGAAAATAAATCATTGAAGCTTGAAGTATCAAGGTTGACTGGTGAACTTGAAACTGAGAAGAAATCCAAAGAAACATTGGAGAAAAGTTATGAAGCATCAAAGATGTTGGATGAACAACTGAATACAAGAAGACCCTACAAAGATGGAGGACTCGGTTACAAAGGAAAAGAATCAACCGAGAAAGGAATTCATACTACCGAGAGAGGAGAATCATCAAAGCAAGCTAGAAACAGGAATAACATCAAAAGGAAGAAGCCTATTTGCTACTATTGTGGAAATCAAGGTCATACTGCCAACATATGCCAGATCAGAAAAGGTAAGCAACCAAATATCACTAAATCCAATGGATATTGTTACAATTGCAATAAATATGGTCACACATCTAATCAATGTAGGGCAAAGTCTGTTAACAACTATCAGAAGGCAAAATTCAAAGGGTTTTGTAGAAACTACAATAGATATAGACATAGTACTGAGAAGTGCTAGTCTAAGCAAAAGAACTACATGCGGTATCCACACCGAGCAAACACTAGTTGTTACCGATCTCACACAGATCCTTACCGACAATATGCAGCAGTACCATGGGATTACAATACAAGGATATGGTGCGAATGTTGTGGAAGATATGGACATATTAGTGCCAACTGCTTTATAAGGTTTGGAATGAACAACCGAAGATCATGGAGAAATCCTGGTATGGCATGTTTTCATTGTCACAAAGTTGGACATTTAGCTGGAGATTGCAGAGATCAACCTAGAAGAGACACTGAAGAGATAAAAGAAAAATTCAAGATGATTTGGAAAAAGAAAGAAATTATGTCAAATGAAGAAAGCACCTTACCTACCGAGTTAGGTGCACCTATTTCAAATTAGTCAGAAAAAGGTATGAAGGGACTGCATTCTCTAAAGGTTAAATCATAACAGTTCCTATTCTATTATGTACAAAATTCAAAATCTGCATAGTTAAGATGCAATTAGTCAGTTTATATACTATACAGGAAAGTCGGTGTATATAGGAAACCTGTCAAGTCGGTTAATAAAGGAAAGTTGGTTACTCGGTTAAAATGAAAAATGGAGTAAATCGGTAAAAGGTGAACCGAGTGCATTTAATGTCTTGACCTAACTTGCACGGAGCTCGATGAGGTATTTTTGAGTACTAAAAGTGTTTTCGCGGTCATTTACATTCACCAAGTTTTCAAGAAGCAGAGCAGAGCGAATCAAAGCGATCAAACTTCATTCAAAGCGAACTTCGAGGTATTTACATCAAATATATTCACTGTTTAGCTGGTTTCTGATCTAGTCAAATTGCTATTGTCTATTGAGTGTGAAGTGTTAGTCGTTTGTAAAACCTAAGGATAATTTGTCAAATCTTACCTGAAACCTACCATGGCGCCCAAGATCCAAGACCCCGTAGTTGTCCAAAATGTGGAGAAGCCCTAGCTGAAATATTCTTTAACTCCCAAAGTTGCCTCTAAACTGGATGACAAAACTGCATTTTCACTCATCCCGGATCGAGTCTTGTTAGTAGAAGATTTTAGATTCTTCAACAAATGTCGTGTTGAGGAACTCGGTCATGTTGAGATTAGTGACACATTTGATGAACTTTGCACTGATGGCAAACTGGATAGCAAATTTGAGCATGTCAAAATCAAGGGATTAACTGAAGCCCTAGTCTATCCTCGTGTGTTCAAACCCTAGTGGGTTAAGTTTGTCTTGAGAAGAGTACATGATGATTTCATGTGGCTACAAGAGCAACCGTTTAAGATCACTAAGGAAATCATTCACCTGATCACTGGGTATCCCATCTATGATCATGCACAAGCACAAAAAATGATATCACAAAAAGAGCTAATCAGTCTAACCGGAGTAGAATCTGATTACCGAGGACTGAAACTGAATAATGTCACTGATGCAGAACTCAAGTTTGCAATAAGAGTAATTGGTTACTGTTTCTTCCAATCTGCAAGGGAAAATAGTGTACCATGTGCTATAGTTGACTTGGCCTACGAAATAGTGAAGAAGGGAATGAAAGTAGACTTGTGTGAAGTACTACTAAAGAACTTCTTTGAGAACCTGAACACAATAAGGAAGCCGAAGAAGAACAACTTGGTAAATACACTAAAGTTCGGTTCACTGCTTGTATGTATGTTTTTCTACTTTGAGAAGTTCTTTCCCTCAGTCGGTAAAGTAGTATGGGAGCTACACCGACCTGTCACCCATCAGATCAATGACTTCATCAAGAAGTTAGGAGATAACTTTAATGATATCGTGGATGATTACTTCAGCAAATTCCAAGAGAAAATGCACAACAGGTACAGGATTCCACCACAGCAGGTAGAAAAATACAAGGACAATATATGTTTTGAGGTCGACACTGATTATTGCTATGTAAATGCTGTTGAACTGAGGACTCAATCATTGCAACCAATGGGTTATGAGATTGATTATGATATTACACAGCAACAAATTGATGCCTATTTATCATTGCCAAGGCATGCAACCGAACTAAGGTATGGAACCTATGAAGAGGTGAAGGAGAAAGTAAAAATGAGCATTGTAGTACCTAAGGCTACAAGAAAAGCTACAAAAATGATAAAGGTTTTATCTGAGAAATTCGGAGAAGAATCCTCCTCTACACCTGTCAAAGGCAATCTTGTCGTTACCGAAGAGGAATCAGAAGCACAAGAGGCAGAAATAACATTAAGCACAAAGTTGCCTAAGGGTAAAGTTCTGAAAAGAAAGAAATAGGACATCTCAAAGGCCCTACCGACTCCACCAACAAAGAGACCCAACACCAGAGCATCAGCTGCATCACCGAGTAAGAAGCAGAAGAGTGTCACTGCACCAAAGGTAACCAAGACCTATAAGAAATCTACTCAGAGACTCATTTTGGCAAAAGAGTCGAGTGATACAGAGTCTGATGATGCAAATAAATTCCAAATTGTGAAAAGCAAAAAGGTAAATATTCACAGTGTTGAAATTTTTTGTGCCAATCTTAAAGAATACGGTGGATTTGCAGGATTTAGATATGTTAAGTATGAGACTAGGAATAATGATGAGAAGCAACAGATTGAAGAAGCTGTCATCTGTACACTTCTGAAGTTTCGGCTAGCACCATTAGAACTAGCAAAGTCACTTCCGAGTGAACTATACTTACATATTGATAACAGATGGAAATATGCAATGGACTCAGAGAGACAAATAAGAGAAAGAAGTCTAGTCCATCTATTTCCTGACATGTCCATAGCAGAAATCAAGGAGCATTTGACCACATACAATTCTAAATTTCTTGTGAAACAGAGAGCCTTAAAATTGATGAATGGGCTATACATTGATGTGGAGAATGAGACAAAAGCCAAGTGGTAGGAGATCTTCAAACAAAAGGATGTCGGTGAACAATCTCAAATTGAAATTGTTGATGTCACCGAGCAAGATCTAGATGTCACCGAGCAAGGTCCAAACCCGGTTGACACTATACAAATTGATGAAGATGTAATGGATGAAGCAGCACCGGAGTAGGAAATGATTGAAGGCACTACTTATGCAAAACTTGTCTCTAGTGAATCTGTCTTAGAACAAGTTCAGCCTTATCCACCGGTGAAGCCACCTATCTCAACCGAAGCTCCTAAGGACACAGAGCAAGGCACCGAAGGTACCAAATCTAAAGTTGCAGGAGATACAACCAAAGATCAGACGTCTCAAGCACATACAAGCACTGCAAATGTTACAGCTGAGACCCCTAGCACCGAGCCACCCAAGGACACTACAACGGCTACAGGAACCGACCAAAGTGTTGCATCTACCGAGCAACCTACCGAGGGTCAGCAAGCCTCACAAGCACTTGTCTTAGTGCCACCAACCAAAGGAAAAGAAAGGAAGGTGAGAAAGCATAGTTTTAAATTCGACTTGTCTAAACCAATAGTGTTGCCCAATGTAGACATCTCCAAATTGAAAGGGCAAGCACTCACTGAATTCGGTGAACTATGCAAAGCAAAGGCCGAACAGGAGAAGCAACTGGCCATACAGAAGAAGAATAAAGTACTTCAGAAGGTTAGGACACTACTAACAAACATGCTACCATCAGCAACAGTGTCAACCGATGCATCCATCCATATTCAATTGGATGAACTCCTAAATCAGATTGAAACATCTAGAGTTGATGCATTTGAGTACTTAAGCAAACTCAAGGATAAAGAGCTTACTGCTAAAATGATAGAGGAAGTACAGAAATCCATTGCTGTTGGCAAGGTAAAACTTGTCAAATTCATTGCTGAGTTGTCCCCTCAACTCAAGCATATTCTTTATTTATTCCAGAAACTGTGTACATTTTCCTTATTTATTAAAGATGTCAAAAATAAAACTGATGCAATTGAGAAAGAGATCACCAATGTCTCAACTAAGTTGACCACCGAGCCTAATTCAGTTCAGAATTTTTATACAAAGCTTCAACAGCTCATGCCTCAACAGTTAGAACTCAGGAATGAAGAGCATAAAATTAGGATGGACACAATGACCCTTCAGACATTATTCCTTCCTCATCTCTCATCAGTACAAGAATAGATCAACAGAGCTACACGCCTATCAACTACACAAGAGGGAAGCACTCTTGATGGCTTAATATCACTCTTAGCTGATATTCAAGCACAAAATTCATTAATGGAAAGTGTAAAGGATTCACTCTCAGTCGCCCTCACTAACACCCGGACCAAGTATAAGTCTATTTTTTATCAGTTACCGCCTTCGGATGGAAATTAAGTTTTTAATGTTTTTCAAAAAGGGGGAGTAATATTATGATACTACATAGAGGAAAGTAATACCCAGCAAAGGGGGAGTAATACTATATTTGGAGTGATACAGTTTTGGTAACACAGTTTCAAGTATTGTGTACAAGGGGAGTATACCGAGCAAAATATACCGAGCAGAATATACAGAGCATTCAAAGCACACAAGCACATAACAGAACTAAACAAGCAAAATTCAAAGTTATGTACAAAATAATGATAAGGGGAGTATATCTGCATACACTATTTCATTGACTATTGTATATATTGTCAAGTGTAGTCATTTTGCAAGTATATAATTTTTGAGTTATGACTTTGAAAGTAGTTTTTGTCAAACATCTCAACTAATGTCAAAAGGGGAGATTGTTACTACTTATCAAATTGCCATTAGTTTTATATCCAAAGTCATACTAGTCGGTTAGTATTACCGAATCATGCAGTCGATACACACAGAGAAGTCAGTATGAACAGTCCAGTTGGTTACAGAAGAAAGCAGTCATAGAACGCAGTATTCACCGAGCTGTTTACCGAGTATTCTTTCATGGCTACCAAGCAGTAAAGCTAACTCACCGAGTGAAACGTTTTACCAAATACATTGAACCTAGACATGCACATGAAAATGTGTTACAAGATCGAGGCACATCTAACCGTTTTTTACATTGGAAATTGCACTAGAAGATTATGTTTGATTGCAAGGTCAATCTAACCAATGAAATATTTTTGTTTAGTTATTCATTCGAGGAATCTTTTTGTAAGATCGAAGTAATGAATTAGATCATCGCTGTAACAGATCTATTTATACAGCATGGGAAGAGAGAAATAAATGTGGATGAATATGTATGAATGCATGTGTGTGTATGCATGAAGGAAGACTGTTACAGAGACACAAAGAGGTCACCGAGAAGGTTATCAGTGAACAGTCGAAGAACAGAGTAAACAGAAGGGTTTACCGAGTTACAATATGGGTTACCGAGGTATGCTACAAGCTAGGTAATCTTATTCTGAGCACATAGAATCTGCTATAACATTTCAGATGTAAAGTTGCAGATATTTGTAATGATTCTATTGTAATATTTTGAAGTTGTAAGAGAAACCTTTAATAGGGTAAAAGACTCTAACCAAGTCTATAAATTGTAAATCCATTAACCAGGTGCATCATTTATATAGTGTTGTGAAATCCTTTAGTAAGGTAGATCTAATAGATCTTGTTACTCCTAACAGGGTAAGCTATCAGAAATAGCTAAATGTAGCTCTAACCGAGCAATCTTTATTATTGCAGTAGTGAAGTTGTGGGTGCCATCCCCACCGCAGTTTTTCTCTCTAACCAAGAGTTTCTGCATGACCAAAATATATGTGTTATGGAGTGAATCATGTATGATTGTTATCTATTTGTTTTAACTTTATTTTATGTTACTGCACTATTCTATTTATGCATAACAGTAAGGTTATTATCAAAGAAAGTTTTGGAGTACTGATTCACCCCTCCCCTCTCAGTACATTAGCTTTCCATATTGAGCCTAACACAGTCATCAAAATACAACATCAATTGAATCTTATGAAATATCATCAAATAAGGTTTTAGAGTGTGATGGATCAAAGAGGAGAGATTTGAAAAGGCATAATTATAGCAGGGAATGGATTGATGATTGTTTTATATGGGAACAACAGTATCTATACAAGTTGATGGGATACATTTAAGGGTTGAGTAAAAATATTAAATGGATTTAGGTTGCTTTGTATGCTTATCAACATGTTTGTGCATGTTACCACAATTCTACCTTGAAAATGATTTTTATAAATTTAATAATCATGCCATATGAAACATATTTGTTGAAATTTATATAAAGACTATAATTTTTTTTTATTTTTTATTTTTTTATAAATACTATAATTGGTGTCAAACATTTCATCTTGTTGGGAAAAGTATGAAAGTGAACCACATAGAAGCTGACACTAAAAAGCAAATTTGAAAAAAATGTGTATTCTAACATTATGTTTTTAAACATGATTTTTCCCTTGCTTTGAAAAGGCAATTTCTTCACAATAGGGACATAGACTTACTCCATGTCTTCTATGTTGAGTTAATATGTAATTTTAGTGCAAATTAAAAAACACATTATGTTTACCAACACATTTTTTTTGGTAGGCTTAATCCATGTTTTATCATTTATCCTTACAAGCTTTCTTTCCTTATACTTTGGTTTGTGTTTATTTCATCTTGCTTTTTAAATGATTTTCTTCCGAATGGTGACATAGACTTATTCCATGTTTTCTATGTTGACGTAAAATGTATATTTTAGTGCAGGTTCAAAAACATATTGTGTTTTCCAACATGATGTTTTCCTTGCTTCCAAAGACAATTTCTTCACAATGGTGAGATAGACTCTCTCCGCGTCTTCTATATCTTGACTTAAATTGTACATTTAAAGAAAATAAAAAAATAGATCGTGTGTTTAAATTTTTTTTTTTGTTTTTGTTTTGAAAGGCATTTTGGTGTGAATGATGACAAAAACTTATTCCATGTCTTCTATCTTGAGTTAAATAGTATTCTTAGACTTTGTACAATATTTTGGTTTTCAAAGTTGTTGTCCAAGAATAAAGCTATTCTAATAAATAAAACAAGGAACATCCGTTCCAAATAAATAGTTAAAGTCAGACATGTAATTCATATAATGGGATTGATCGAAAAAAGATATGGTGCGATAGGAGATTCAAATCAATGTATAGTGTATATTGCACAAAACTAAGATCATATATAAAAAAAGTCAACACATATCACATATATTTATATTCTTCATAAAACTATCCAAGTTCCATTGAAGAGATCACAAAATTATAATTAGAAACATCGACCCTTCACATTTTTGACATAATTGTCACTGAAACTTGCATCAATAGTACCACAAAGATACCCAATGTGCATGGAATGGAGATCAAAATAAATGCACTAAACTGAGGTTCTATAAAAGTCACATGTATTTATATTTTTACAAAAGCATTCCAAATCTAGTTTATAGATTACAAATTATATTCACATTTGTACCTCTATTTTTCTTTAGTTATTCTTAGTCAAACTTGCATCAACGGTATCTACAAGCATACCCACTACCTTCATGAATGGTTAAATATCACAACCTTTCTCTTCAAGTAATAGAGGTATGCACACCCCAAAAAAAAAGTTCCCCATTTTATGTTGTTGTAGGATTGTGATAAGAATTTATTGTAAATGCAAAGTTGTTTGCTTTCAATTTGCACAAGATTTTGTTTGATAAGAGAAAAGAAATCAACAACCTCTTTCACACTGGTTTTAGGATTAGCCACCTCTGAGCCATTGCTTAACTTAATTTTGGAGATGTGGTTTCTAACTCTTCTCATCCTAACACTATTGTGGAAAAATTTGGTATTCTTGTCACCCTCCTCCAACCAAGTCTCTCTGGATTTTTGTTTCCAGAAGACTTCTTCTTTGGCAAGAATAGATTCATGATCCACCAGGAGTTTCTTTTCTTAGAGAAACAAAGTCTCATGCATCCCAAATCTCATTACTTCCTCATTGACTTCTACTAGTGCAACTTCCAATTGAGATTTATTGTCAAAGATATTACCAAAGTGCTTCTTATTCCATTGGATGAGATTCTGCTTAATAATCTTAAGTTTGTTAACAACCTTAAAGGTCCCAGACCTAGAGACCTTGGCCCCATTCCACCATTCTTTTAGAATCTCCAGGATATGATCGTCCTTCAGCCACATATTTTGGAATTTAAAAGGACATCTCTTTGGGCCAACTTCCCCCTGAATGTCAAGTAAAATGGGAAAGTGATCCGATCTTGAAAAAGGTAGAACTGAGGCTTCCAGAGTAAAGGGAAAGTTGATGAGGCTTCCCAATAAAAAGAATCTATCCAGTTTCTTTGCAATGTTGCTAAATCCTAACCTACGGTTATTCCAAGTAAAGGCATCCTTAACCATATTTATCTCTAGTATACCACTCCGATGGATCCAATCTGCAAAGTCCAGAGAAGCCCGAGCATTAATACCTAAGCCTCCCTGCTTCTCATGTTGATGCAAAATTGCGTTAAAGTCCCCACCTAAAAAACATACTTGACTGAGGGTGCTCGTAAAATTCTCAATTTCCTCCCAAACTCTTCTTTTATCCCCATTAAGGATTGACCCATACACATTAATAATGACAAAATCCATATTGTTTTTGAGACAAGTTACCCTCCCACTCATCCAATTGTGGCTAGATACCAAAGGAAAAAGAAGGATACTAAGAGGGTTCCAGATAATAGCTAGTCCTCCAGAGGCCCCATTGGCTGGGGTCCCTATAATCTATTGAAATCCTAATTGCTTTCCAAAGGAAGCTAAGTCTACATCTCCCAATTTGGTCTCTTGAAGCAAGACTAATTCTGGGCTAAAAGAGGATAGACAACATTTGACTAGCCTCTGCTTGTTAGGGGAATTTAAACCCCTAACATTCCATGAAATGACTTTCATGATGCCTTGGGAAGGACCTTCCCCTTCCTTGCATGAAACATATCCGTGAGTTTAACCTGACCTTCCGCAGAGCCATCATTAGCTTGTAGCTCTGATAGGGATTTACTGCCTCTCTTTTTGTAGAACTTGGCACAATCCGGGGTGGATTTATCAGCTACCCAAAGTTTGATGCCTAAGGTTTCATTTTCCTTATTATTTAAATCTAGAAAAAGTTCCTCCATTCCTGAGACCACAGGAAGAGTGGAGAAAGCCAAAATTTCTTTTCTTAGCAATTTTTTTTGAAGATCAAGCTCTTCCTTGACAAATATTTCATCCAACAATTTATCCATGAATTCCTTAGTGACTGAGTCACAAAGATAATTAGTAATGCAGTTGACCTCTTCCTCTTTGTGGGCTAGATCCTCCTCCTGATTTTCCCTATCCTCATTAATAGATCCTACCTTCCAACAGGGAGAGCCATTGGAGTTGTTGCGATCCTCTAATCTTGTAGCCTGATAAGAGGAAAGAGGAAGAGCATCAGTTTCCCCACCCATCCTATCAATAGAAGCAGGGGGAGATTTTCCTTCATGACAAGGGGAGTCTCCAAATTAGCAATTTTGCCTATTTTATCCAAAGAGGATTCCTCCCGGAAGCTTGGAGAAGAGGGGATAAACCGATCTTCCCTTCTCTTGTCCGTGATGAATTCCTCTTCTTCTATTTCCTCAATATGCCTAGATGGCTGAGGGACTTCCCTAATCACAAACCCTCCCTTCTCCAAATTGAAACTAATGTCTACTCCAGGAATCCTGCTAGATCTCAATTGAGGAGGAGGCTGAACTGAGGTCGATACAGGGTCTAGATCTAGAATTCCTTTGTAAAATTCAGGATAGATAAGGAAAGATGACACCCTTGATTGTATTTCAATACGTTTTAAGGTTTTAACACTAATATCCATATTAATTATCATAACACAGTTCACATATTTCCTATACTTGTCACTAATTTATACAAATTTGCCAATATGATTACCTATTTTCCTAATAATTTTGATGTCCATTAATTCTACTGGTAGGTTAGGTATCAAGACTGGTCTATCTATCTTTAGAGATTGCATTTTATTAGGGTTAAAATACGGAAGCCATTCTAAAAAATTAAAATCAAAACCTTTGAAAGTCAGAGATTTACCTGTTAAGAATTCCTCCTTGTGTCTTGTATTATTGTAATGCCCCGCTAGGAAACCCCGAAGGGATAAGCCAAAACACAAGAATAGAGTGCAATAATTTTTTTTTTTAAAGGTTACACCACATTAAGATACAACAAGATAACAAGGATTCAGATTACATAGCGGAAGACATCAACTAATACCTAAAGAGTTTCCCAACGAGATTACTTAAATTTCACAATTCACTTAACTCACACAATTAATCCAATAAGCTGATTATCTTAATAACGAGATAATTCTTAATCAGGATAAATTCTTTCAAAAGATGGAAATATAAATCACAAGCAAAGATTCATCCATTAAGATCTATTCATACTTTACATTTAAGCTTTTCATAAAAATACAAGCCATACATCTAATATTCTAACACACTAGAATTTCATCATAAACTTATGAGATCTTTTCAAGCATACTTAATTTCCTTAACAACTGAATATATTCCATTACTCTAAGTTACATTCTTTCATATTCCAATTTATTGCATTTTAAAAGACGATTGCATACATGCATCTACGATAAATCTCATCTAAACCACTTATGCATTCGATCAAAATGGCATTCAAGAAAGGACTGCATATAAGCATTTAAATTTAATTCCATCTTATCCACTTATACATTCTAACATAAGCTACTCATACATGATAAAGATGAATAAAGGAAACATAAGAGAATAACATCACATAACACCATAATGATCTCAGAGTTCACCCCTAAAGGGCTACATCTCCGGGTCTGCTCAACTGCAAGACCCCTCTGATAATTAATAAAGTTAAGAATACAAGAGGTTACACCATTACAATCCGGCCATCAAGGCGAAACATAAACAATATACAAGCGACTGCATCGGTCAATAAATACATAAACGATCCTTGAAAAGAAAAGGATCCAACTGAACATAATCAAAACTAATACAAAGGTCCACTGGAGCATCCACAAAACTGAGTCATCACCACCCAAGGTCTAACATGAAACCAAGTACTCACAAGGGTAAAGACAAAAGGACGACCCACAAAGGTACTCCTAATAGGACAAAATGACAACATACTAGCGAACGTAGGGACAAGTGTCATCACACAACCTGGTATGGTTACCATGGCAGGTCTTCATAGGTTCCGACCCCATATATTGGTTACCCTGGCAACCTAATCCGAACCTCCGGCCCATCCAAGCCTCATGTGGACCCACACATCCTCTCGTGAAGACAAGGATGATGGATTGCCATTTTAGGCCTTCTCACAGCATGTCGGGTCTATGTTATCACTCGTCCCATGTGTGAGGCACCTTTATCTTACTTAGAGATTACATCCTAATCTACTGTTAGGTTATCACTTATTAGACTCACTTTCGATGGGTTACCCAACAGCCACTTTGGGCGCGGCCCCCAATCGAAAGCCACTTTCCCATACGACACTAGACTAAACTTAGACGAACTCAAAAACCAAGGAATAGACATGGTCAGACAAACGGAGTTTAAAAAGGAGGGAACATCCATCATTTGGTCAAACATGACTTCATACGAGGTGCACTGACAAACGGTACTCTAACTAGAGACCTGACCGACTAAGGTCAACCACGAATCATCATTCAACACCCACAAAGAGGATATGACCAAGTACGACACTACCACAAAACAACAGTCAACTCGGAACCGAGGACTGAAACAGGTACCCCAAATCAATCCATACGACAGGGACCTATCCAACAAAGCACGACTTGCCATTACATAAGCAAAAGCGAATACATAAATTAAACTCGCATAGGTAATATTCAGTAGACACAATCTTTTCCGAATTGATCTAAACGTTAAAAGTCGGTCAAGTTTTCTACATGATCTAAGTTTCCAAAAATACACTAACAGGAAATCATCAATGCAAGGTGAATACAATATCACAATTTGCAATAGTACCATTGTCTATTTCTCAAATAGAGGAAAATATAAATTAACCATTTGTTTTACAAATTGAAAATACCATTAACTCATCAACATTCCAAACAATACATTATTAATTTCCAATAGTATATCGTTTAAATGATCAAAATATCCAATGATAAAATATTTCACTTACTTCTCAATTACTCAAATGATATGTTCTTGAATATTATTTAACATAATCAATTAGTAAATATATCAATTTCAACAATCTTCCAATAAAATAATATTCTATTTTTTTTTTAAAACAATACTTCCTCAATTAGCCAAATACTCAAATTAGCTATTAAGTAAGGTATATATTTATTAATCCAAGATTAATCAAAATATAACCAATTAATATTTAATTGCGAAATTAGCAACTCTGGAATTTAATTAGAAAAAGTGCGTTAATCATAAAATGAAATTTGAATATTAATTAATGTATATATTCCATTATACAATTAATTAATTTCAAATTAATCATGAATTATAATTTATGCCACATTAATCATAATTAAAAACTTAATTAAAAATTACCATTAAATAATATTAAAATATTATATATATATTTTTTTGAATTAAAAAAAAAAAACATTAAAAAACAACATTTTTTTAAAACTAAAAAAAAAAAAACATTATATGGGGGAGGGTACCCACGTGCCCCCCCCCCCGCCCCCCCCTCCCTTGGGAGCTCATGCTGCTGCCCAATGGGAGCACACAACCCCCATGGGAGCGCTGCTGCCCAATGGACAAGCAGCACCCCTCCACGTGGTGGGGTACTCTCCCACGTGGTTGGGGTTTCCACAATTTTTATATTTATTTATTTATTTTTATTTATTTTCATTTTTTTTTTTAACTGTTTACTGTGTAAAACACAGTTTAAAAAAAAACAGTCTCCCAGAGACTTAACATATTCATTTTTTTTTTTTTTTTTTTTTTAAAAACACAATTTCGATTTGCAATAAAAATTAGTTTGGTATGAAATATGTTTTGGTTTCTCTTTTTTTTTTTTATGGGTATTCTTCCTTCCAAACACAAATGGGTTCCAACACCCAAAACAAATTGAAGAATATCAAAACCCCAAATAAATTTTTTTCAACAAAAATCCATATATGGGCAAAAAGAACCATTTTTAACACAATGATTCAACTATTTTTGCAAGAACATTAGTCATATGCATAGTTTTAAAATCACATATCCAAATTAAATCTAAAATCAATTTGAAAGCTTGATTTTTTTAACAACAAACATTTTTCTTTCAACCACAGACCATTTCTTTGGTAACAAGGAAGACAAATAAGGTAATTCCTACCTCCATACGCATTCCTGGAAGAGATTTGAAGGAGAGCCCAACCTGCAAGCTCCAAAAACCTTCTTCCTCCCAAAACCCCCAAATTTCCTCCAAAATATTTTTCCAAAATTATATTTTTCTCCAAAAAAAATTCCATCCCCAAAATTTCCAAAAAGTCTAGGTTATAAGGAAGAGTTGACCAAAATTTCATTTTTGGAATTAAAATTTTTATTTAAAATAAATCACAAAAATACTTATTTCCCAACTATATCAACAAATTAAATTGCTTTTCAATTCAAAAGTGATTTTCTCAATTAATTCAATTTAACCTTTCTAATTTAAAAAGCCAACATAATACAATTAATTCTATTGCAATTAAATACAAAACTTTCTTTTTCAACAACATATACAAAATGCATTTACTATTTAAATTAACTATTTAATTGAACTTGCTCCCAATTTAAATCGAGCAATTGAAATTAATGATAAATCACATAAAGAAATCATGTTTAATCTAGTCCATTAATCTTTAATGCACAAATACATATTTAATCAAACTGAATACTAAGGACTAATTAATCAATTTAACCATTCACACCAAACACGCAAACCAAGAAAGTCAACCAGACTTGCAAACCCAAACAAAAAGGGAATACCGACGACGACTAATAGTGCTCACTTGAGCACGACTATGGTCAACTAGGGTCTTACAACCACCTAATCCAACTCTAAGGATTAAAGAGGTACACTCAAACTTGCAAATCCAGGTGAAGACGAACCTCGCACTCATGCGGCGTTGTACCTGAAATCTCCTGCAACCAAGAGTCATACATGCATACATATATAAAATTAATGAAAGTGTTAGCCCGATATTAATACCATGAAATAGGAACACTAAACAACTTGCATACAACTAGTGTGGGAACCACATCAACAACTATGCATTAAATCAAACATCTGACTATAACATTATATTAAGATAAACTAACCAAGATTAAACCAAGATTAGAAATTGATTAGGGCAGGGGTACTACATTTATCACAATCAATATACAAAAAACCCTCAGACAAGATAGCTATAGTTACTATCCATTTGAAGGACGACATAAACCAATTTGCAATAGCCTCTGATGGAATTCCAAGTCCCTGCCATCTTGCGAAAACTCTGAAGGCCTTGCAAGATTGTTGAATCCTCTTAACCAGATTCTCATTGATCTCTAAAATGTTAGCCAGGTCTGAGTTAGGGTCCCTGATTGAACCCGATTCCACCATTAATGGTTTAGGAGGCATCAAATCTATCTTTCCCTTGCCTATAGAAGCCTTAGTTCTGGATTGAATTCCAACCAACCTTCTATGATTGTTAATTATACTTCTTCTATCATTTTCAGAGTAAAGGCTAACCCAAGGATCTCGTTTTATGAAACCTTCCTCAAGATTCTGCAGCTGATTAAACCTATTGGAGATAGCCGACTTAGTATTACCTTGGTCGCGTTCCTTGCCATTCACAACCCTTGGAGGGTTTTTCATGGCTGCCCTGCGAGACCTTCTAGGTTTCACCACTTGCCATTCCGACTGCTCCTGAGGCAGGGGAGCTCTAATCCCCGGGTTGCAAATCCTGAGCGCATATTAAGTCCGCTTGAAAAACCATTTTTGATGGATAAGATCCGATGATTTCCTCATAGGTATTCGGGATGAAAAAATCGCTCGATGCCTTCGTTGCCAGTTTTCACACATTGTTCTCTAGTTTCAATCCGCACAAGATTAGTTCATGGTTCATAAGATATGTTTTTCTTCTCATTTGGTGTTATCTCAAATGAATGGTAGGATTTGAAAATATTTTTATTTAGGTAACAAAGTTATGTCCACCCCAAAAAAGTGTATTCCTCATTTTATGTTGCAATGGGGTTGTGAGAGGATTTAATTGTATATGTGAAGGTTTACGTTGAACTACACATTGTATTTTTCAACCTACACAAGCTTAGTTCATGGTTTGTAAGATGCATCTTTTTTGCTCATTTGATATTATCTCAAATAAATGGTTGGATATTACAACCTTCCTCTTTAGGTAAAAGATGTATGTACATCCCAACAAATGTGTATCCTAATTTTATATTGTTGTAGGATTATGATATAGTTCCATTATAAATATGAAGTTGTAGGTTGAAATACACATTGTATTTTTCAAGCTGCACAAACTTAGTTTATGATTGGTAGGATGTGTTTTTATGCTCATTTGATGTTATCTCAAATGAATGGTTGGATTTCAAAACCTTCCTCTTTAGGTAACAAAGGTATGCGCACCTCAACAAAATTATATTCCTCATTTTATGTTGATTCAGGGTTGTGATAATATTCCATTATAATATTAAAGTAGGTTGAAATACACATTGTGTTTTTCAACTTGTACAAACTTAGTTCATTGTTGGTAAGATGTATTTTTATGCTCAATTAATGTTATCTCGAATAAATGGTTGGATTTCACAACATTTTTGTTTAGGTAGTAGAGGTATGTGCACCCTATCAAAAGTGTGCTCCTCATTTTTTGATTGTTGTAGGGTTGTAATAATATTTCATTGTAAACATATCTAATAACCTTGAAGTTCCTCTTTCTCCTAAGCTAATTTTCGCATATACCAAAAAAATAAATCTTTCTTGAAATATATGGATTTGATAATATTATCAATAAAATCCTTGTTCTTTGATTGCAAAATATTATTGTCAAGTAATATGTTAAAAGACATTTTACTCATACTCTGAGTAATGTAGTTTGTTCTCATACACTACATCCTTTTTCCTTATTAGAATAAAAAAATGATTTATGATTTGATCTAAGCGAGTAGCTTGTTGATGATATTTACAATCCAGTTCTATTTATTCACAACCTTCTTCTTTAGGTAACAAAGGTATGCGCACCCAATAAAATTATATTCCTTATTTTATGTTGCTATAGGATTTTATTATAAATATGAAGTTGTAGGTTGAATTACACATTTTTTTGTCAACATGCACAAGCTTAGTTCATGGTTGGTAAGATGTATTTTTTTCTCATTTGATGTTATCTCAAATGAATGGTTGCATTTCACAATATTTATCTTTAGGTAATAGAGATATGTGAATGCCAACAAAAGTGTATTCCTCACTATGTTATTGCAGAGTTGTGATAGGATTTCATTGTATATATGAAGTTTCAGGTTGAAATATAAATTATTCTTTCCAACTTATAGAAGCTTAGGTCATGGTTGATAAGATGTGTTTTTTGCTCATTTGATATCATATTAAATGAATGGTTGGATATCACAACCTTCCTCTTTACGTAATAGAGATATGTGCACCCCATCAAAATTTTATCCCTCATTTTATGTTGTTGTAGGGTTGTGATAGAATCACATTGTAAATATGAAGCTGCAAGTTGAATTACACATTGTGTTTTCAACCTGCACAAGATTAGTTCTTGGTTGGTAAGATATGTTTTTTTCTCACTTGATGTTTATCTCAAGTGAATGTTCAAATATCTAAACCTTCCTCTTCAACTTAAATACGCATGTGAACCCCCAAAAAAGTGTACTCATTTTATGTTGTTGCAAGGTTGTGAGAGGATTTCATTGTATATATGAAATTGCAGGGTGAATTACATATGATGTTTTTCAACTTACACAAGCTTAGTTCGTGGTTGATAATATGTGTTTGTTTTTTCTCATTTGATGTTATCTTATGACAACCTTCCTTTTTAGGTAATAGAGGAATGTGCATCTCAACAAAAGTGTATTCCTCATTTGTTCTTGTTGTAGCCTAGTTGTGATAGTAATACATTGTAAATATGAATTTGTAGGTTGAATTACACATTGTATTTTTCGAACCTGCACAATGTGTAATTCAACTCATAAATTCATATTTACATGTAATGCAATCCTATCACAACCTTACAACAACATAAAATGAAGAATACATTTTTGTTGGGGTGTACATACCTCTATTATCAAAAGAACAAGGTTGTGATATCCAACCATTGATTAGAGATTATTTCAAATGAGAAAAAAACATCTTACCAACCATAAACTAAGCTCATGTAGGTTGAAAAGCACAATGTGTATTTCAACTTGCAACTTCATATATACAATCAAATCCTATCACAACCTTGTAACAACATAAAATAAGAACTACATTTTTTTGAGTGCACATACCTCTATTAATAGAGGAAGGTTGTGAAATCAACCATACATTTGAGATAACATCAAATGAGCAGAAAAAAAAATCTTACCAACCATGAACTAGGCTTGTGGAGTTTGAAAAACATAATGCATAATTCAACATGCAACTTCATATATACAATGAAATCCCATCAAAACCTTGCAACAACATAAAATGAGGAATACACTTTTGTTGGGGTGCACATACCTTTGCTACCTAAAGAGGAAGGTTGTGATATCCAACCATTCATTTGAGATAAACATCAAATTAGTAGAAAAATGCATCTTACCAACCACATAAACTAGTTTGTGCAAGTTGAAAACATGATGTGTAGTTCAACCTAGAATTTCATAGTTATAATGAAATTTTATCACAATCATACAAAATAAAATAAGGAACATTTTTTTGGGGTGCACATACCTTTATTACTTGAAGATCAAGGTTGTTATATCTAACCATTTGTTTGAGATAATAATAAATAAGTATAAAGACACACCTTATGAACCAAGAACTGAACTTGTGTAGGTTGAACAACACAATGTGTAATTCAACCTACAACATCATATTTAGAATGAAATCCCATCACAACCCTAAAATAATATAAAATGAGAAATACACTTTGGTTGGAGTGCACATACCTCTGTTACCTAACGAGAATGGTTTTGAAATCCTATCATTCTTTTGAGATAATGTCAAATGTGCAAAAAATGCATCTCACGAACCATGAACTAAACTTGTGCATGTTGAACAACATAATGTGTAGTTCAACCTACAACTTCATATTTGGGACGAAATCCTTTCACAACCCTATAATAACATAATATTAGAAATACATTTTTTGGGGGGTGCACATAACTCTATTACTTGAAGATAAAGGTTGTGAAATCCAACCATTCCTTTGAGATAACTTTAAATGAGCAAGAAAACACATCTTACAATTCATAAAATAAACTTGTGCAATTTGAACAACACAATGCATGATTCAACGTACAACTTCATGTATACAATGAAATCCTATCACAACCCTACAACAACATATAATCAAGAGAACATTTTTTGTATTTGATATGTGAAGAGAAAGGTTGTGAAATCCAACCATTCCTTTGAGATAACCTAAAATGAGTATAAAAATAAATGTTGCAAACCATGAACAATATTGAAAAAATAAAATCTCTAAAAGTGTAGTGAAAGACGGGTTTGCCAAAATTTGAATTATTTGATTAATTAGTTGAGTTTGTCAAAATGAGAATTGTAATATAATATTGAAAATCAATGAACCAACGAAATAAAATCAACACTACATTACATGATTATTACATATCTTAAATAAATCTAGAACAATCTTAAGTTTTTTTAATTTATTTAATGATTATTCTATTTTATTTATGAATTATTTAATGATTATTTTATTTTATTTATATTGTTTGCTGATTTTATTTTTATTTGAAAAATTATATAGTTTGTAGTAAATAATTTAATCTGAATATTAATAATAAATTATATTTATATATCATTATTATAATGATTATAATAATTATATCGATATAATTATATATATATATATATATATATATATATATATATATATATATATATATATATATATATATATATATATATATATATATATATATATATATATATATATATATAGAATTATTTTATTTTATTTAAATTATTTATTTAAAAGTTCTCTCTTTTTATTCAAGAGTTATTTTATTTCTTTAAAAAATGTTTTATAATTATTTTAATTACTTAAAAAATTTAAAATTTACTATTTACCGTACATATTTTTTATTAGGGGTAAAACAAGTTTTGAAGGGACCCGAAACCCTTTACAAACAAATTTTGTGTGGATTTGGAACCCACTTATAGAATGCTACCAATAGATATGCAAAGGCAAACAACATCCAAAAAATAGTAAACTAGAAAGATAACAACCCCAAAAAACCATATGTGAAAACATAAGGCTGAAGCCAAGAAACAACTCAATACATATGAACTAGAACAATAGGTTTTGAGAAGATTATGATAACCTTGAGAGAAGCTGCAAAAGGTAAAACACAACCTAATAGTAGCTTACAAACAACAAAAAAAAGAAACTAAACTAGAGACACCCTGATATTACAATATCAGGCCTAAGCCACCAAACAACATCGATGGGTTTTTTTAAATGGTTCCCATAACCTTGCAATACAAGGTCTTGCATAAATCACCATCTTCAAAGTCCACTACACTAAAAGCATCACTGAGAAACTTCATTGAAATCCACCTCAATAGGATTAGAAGAGTAAAGTTTGAAGGAAGGGTAGTCACAACCCCCGTACAACATCTTCCACCATTGCCTGCAAACCAAGTCTCCAACTCAATAGAAGTCAACTCAACCACTATAGGAAGTTCAAGCAAAAAACGAGCAAGTAGATGTTGAAAAAAACACAACAAAATAGGATAAATGGAGGTATAAGTATCAGAAAAGGCAGTAAGAACCCATTTAAGGAAAAACCACACCATAGGAGAAAACAACCCCATATGATAGAACCAAATCTTAGGAGCAGCCAAATAGTCAACAAAAACCCCTAACCAAAAACAAGTAGTTAAAACGAGCCCTTGAAAATTAGCAACCACAAACCAACTAACACAAAACAAGGAGATGCCAAAATAAGAATATTAAATATACACCCATCATGGCAAAACCTTAAACAAAGAAACAACCACCTAGAAACATTTGAGGGCCATCAAAAGTAGAAACCTAAAACACTAAGGCCATAGGCTCATAAATGGAGAAGCCAAAACAAAACCCTTCCACCTCACAACAACAAGGATTGAGACCAAACAAAAGGGTAACAAGCCTCCACTAAAATCCTCATATGCAGCGCCCAAGAAAGAGGAGGCCACCACCAAAAATAGGAGCAAGGAAGAACTCCCCACTAGACACCAAAAGGGCCACCAAGGGTAAAAGAGGAAAGAAAAAAGAAAACCACTTGGCCAAAGAAAAAGACCCACCTTAAAGAACCCAAGAGGAAGAACTAGGCAGGAACTCTAGAAAGAGCACCTCAAAAAGCAAAAAATGCTTCACGCCACACCAAAGGGAAGAACCCATGACTAGAAGAAGCCACCTCAACTAAAAAACCCCTACAGGAAACATACCCAAAATGGAATACATCATTGCACACCATAACCAAGAAATAGGGGGCAACATTGGAAACCCATTGAAAACCACCCCCAAAGCGTGGAATGGAGATCTTCATCCCTATCAAGATACCCTTCTTCATCAACTGCTTCCCCTGTAGCTTCTCTAACACAAGCTAAAACCCTAGCACCTGTTCCTCCTTCGCTCTCACTCATTGCAAGGGCCAAACTCCTTTCTAATGTTGTAGAATATAAGGAAAAAATATTAATACATATTTAAAAGATATAAATAAATTATCTTTGAAAATATAAAGCTTGAATTAAATTATTTTTTATTAAGAAAGCAACAAGAACAAGCTTTATACAAAGGCCCGAAAGCGGTAAGAGACAACAAAACAAAGGGTAAACCTCGAAAAAACACAGTTGAGCATGCCAAAGAAAACCTTGTCAAACCAGTAAACAAACAGAATCCCAATCAAGGAAGGGGAGAGACCCCTGAATCCAGACAAGGAGGGGTTTAGGGGAGGGGAGAAGACTTCCCCTTCTGCCTGCAACAAACCATGGTCTAGGCAATACTATCATTAGGACCATCAAAGGATAGATCAAGCGGGGAGGACCCTGTTGGAACACAACGAGAGGCTCTAATAGAGAGTTGTTGCAGAACAGTAGTAGGTTGTTGCAAACAGGAGCAAGATGTTGTAGAGGAACAACATCAGGAATAAGTTTGGTAGGAGTGGAACAAAGCTGCAAAATAGGAGCAACAGGAGTTGAATTCTCAGGAACAAAAGCAACAACATCGACAACAACATCATCAATGAGCTTGAATTAAATTGTTAACTAGCTATAGAATGGACATTTAAATTGTTCACTTAATATTTATCATATTTAAGTATTATATATGTAAAATATTATTAATTTTATTATCTCAAAATTAAGTAGATTTAATTATAAAAATTTCTTTCCATTAAATTAACATACTATTTAAAGTGTGAAGCTCCCAAAAATTATTCCTATATATATATAGTTAGGAATGAACTTCCTCTTCATATATCAACTATGAAAAATAATAAATTCTAAAGCTAATATTTACAATTTTCGGTTCTTATATTAGAAAAATAGGAAAAAATGTTGATATATTTATATTAAATCTAAACATCTACTAAACAAAATTGTTCATAAGTACAAAGAAACTAGATTTTTGTTTAAAAAATAATGTTGAATATATACATTTGTGTTTTAATTATTAACAATTTAGATATATATTTTAACTCAAATATAAACACTTCTTATGTGAAAATTAAACTAAATGGAAAAATATTAAAGATTTTTATTCACATTAGATATGACATAAAGGTTCCAACATATTATACCAAACCCTTATCTGCTCATTTGTATATATAAGCAAATGAAGTTATAGATGTAGTTACGGAACAAGAATAATTTTTTTAACCTAGTTGATTAGGTGTATAGATGGCAATTGTCCTCTAGCTATTTACATATTTAAAATTCATGAAGTAATGAACCTAGGCTACCATAAAGAACTTGGATGATCAGATATCTAAATATTTAGTGAATAATTGAATATTAAATTATATACTTCGAATTAAGGCCATGACCTTGATGAAGTTCAAAGTCAAAGGGACTCAAGTATTGATAGGTGAAAATACAAGATAAGAAAATCAAAGACTATAAATACAAGTATTTTTATAAATGAGAACATAGAAGAATGAAAATATTATATTATTAAATTCAAAGGCGACAATCAATTAATAAAAACAATCAATGATATAAGTTGGGAAGAAAAATAAAGAAATAAATATGCAAAATCAACACATGAATCCAAAACTAAGTTAATGGAAAATTTTGAGGACAAAGTGAGTGAATATGGTCACAAGCTTTATCAAATTCAAAGCTTAAAAAGGAAAAGTATTGTATAATTTGTTTGCCTAGTTTCTTTAGGATGATATTTTGAAGGATAAGTCAATCATAGTGGAAACCAATTTATCAAGATATTCAAGAATAAATTCTTCAAAGAAAAATTGTTGCCCCATATCAAGGTGTTGGTATATGGAGCCTAATCAGACTCAGAGGTTAAATTTTCCCCACTTCTATCGATGTAGTTTCCCCCAAAATTATTTAACAGGGGTCAAGGGGTAGCGCCCCTTGCGCCCCTTGCGGGGCCAAACAAATTTTATTATTTTATAAAGGTGTCGAGTGTTATTTTTCTATTGGCTGACATGTTGTAACCCTAGTTATGTAACTAACATAAGTCTTGATAAAAGGCTAGGGGTTGGGATTTTTTTTTTTGTAGAGAATTTTGTAGCATTTTTGCAGCTGTATTGAGTTGTAAGGGATTGCTGGTTGTAATCGGTTTGATTTGTTGGATAATAATATTGGACTCTCTGTTTGGTGGATGTAGTCCAAGTTTGGGTGAACCCTGTTAATAATTGACTCCTCATTGTTATTATTTATGTGTTTTTCATTCCTCTATTTAATCTTTATTTGCATATAATTGATAGTTTCCATGTGTAATTCCTAACACAAGGGTGATTTATACCAAGTGTACGTGCTATCTATTCATAATGTTTCTTTTGGACCTTTGATCAACAAAGGGATTATTTAAAATATCCCTATAGGCAAGAATATGGATGCTATAGTTGGTTGGTACCTTATCACTCTTCTATGCACTCTTACGAGAAAGGCAAGGAAATTGAGCATGTTTTTGGACATTTTACTTCTTTCCCTTGACTATTTGTCTGGAATATTTTTTTTCACACATGTTTAATTGGATTATCATTTTAATGTATGATTTTGAAATAATTTTTAGTCATTTTTATTTTGATTGAGCTCTATTTATTAGGTTATCAAAAAAACACAACTTTCTTCTCAAGCTAGATGAGATACGGGCATTCTTATGATAGAAGTAGTTTCTTTTGGAGTGGATGCATGCCAAGGAAAATAAACTAATGCTGCATACAATCTTAAAAATAAAGAGAGTAATACTCAACACCATAAGAAGACTACAAGATCAACATTACAAACGAAGTTGTTGTTTTATAAATATCTTACTGAAAGAACATAGCTCAAAGTAGCATTAATTATCCAGTTCTTAATAAATTTAAGGAAGAAACATATAATAAGAAGCAAACTCTTAAGAAACTATTTAAATGTTCCCACCTCGATGAGCTTTCTCTTTCACCTTCACTACTTGGTACGAATAACACAAACATGTACAACTTGTTGACTCCTCAAAACCCAAGAACAAATCCTAAGAAATTATTGGTTTAACAAACACAAAAACAAAGCTTGAAGACATTGTTGAATATAGATTAATTGTGAGCCTCGTGCAATTGAATTAATTAAATAAATTAATATTTTTTTATATATTCTTATAAGTAAACTGTTAAGAATTGGATTGTCATGGTTCTTAATATTGCAATGGTGTATGTCAAAGTGGTTCAATAGGTCTTGGGTTAGTAAGGGCACCAAAATAATTGAATCAAACCTTAAATCATACATGCAAAATATCAACCCAAAATAACTTCAAAACTAAAATAATAAATATTTGGATATACACTTTCACTCTCTATAACCACAATAGAAATTAAATATTTCAAAATCACAACTTAATAATGTCTTTAGACCTTTTCTTTAAAAATGGTACTTTTATTGATTCACTACGAATGATTTCAAAACCATCTTTTTGAATAAGAACAAATTAACATAAATCATATTTTTGATCAAAGGTGAAGCGGGTTTTGAAGGGACCCCAAATCCCTTTACAAAAATGAATAGCTGATGTACAAGATGAGCTATATCGAACAACAACCATCAACTACACATCAAAAAACTGGAAATTCTACAAACCAACAACCAACCAACCACAAGTAGGTTTTGAAGGGCCCCTAAAACCCTTTACAAAAAGATGAAGGGCCAAAAATATGGAAACTAAACCACCTTTGGAACCTTATGACTGCCATGAGTACCCTTAACTAGGGATAGAGAAGGATGGTTATGCTTTTGAAGACCTCTCCTTGTACGCTACACAACCACCCATGAAATATCATCCTCTGAATGCATAGAGAAAGGAGAAGTAGAGGACAAGCTACCAAAGGATTTGAACGCAGAGATACAAGAGAAGAAACTATAGCTAGATCATCATGTGGGTAAGCCACAATAGGATCAAGAGGCAAACTTGAATTCACACATTGTTCAATAGGACCATCGGGAAGCATAGATGCAATTTTCAAAGCCACTTTCTCATCAAAAAAATAATTCTCAAGATTAAAAAACTATCCCATAGCAAGATGTGTATGCACATTGAAAATCGAATTCCATTTAAATAGACTAAAGAGCAACCACAAACTCTAATCTATTACAAATCTTCAATCGCAAATAATAGAGGAAGTAACTGAATTCAATCAAAAAACATAAATGAATAAATCTAACAATCAAATGCAAACCAAATTATGAATCCATGCAAGTGACTCCATTGTTCTTCTCCTTCTCATGTAGTGTATGATGACTCATATTCATAGATCTCAATTATCACAGCATGATCACATGAGAATTTTAAGATTGTGGTTATTCATATTGAGAACTGTTGTTGAATTTATAGATTTTTTGAATTTGAGTCTACAATCAAGATTGATTTGACAAGGTAGTTGGGAGTTGATTAGTCATGTAACTGGATTTAATTGAGAAATTCACTCATTTGACTGACTTGATGAGTGGATAGATGAGTTGATCAAAGAAAAAAGTGATTTCGAAAAAGGTGGTCTGATTGAATAGTTAGAAAAAGGTGATTGTTGACACACTAGTGGGAATTGAGAGTTAGTGGTGTTAGGATTAACCGGTGACTGAGGGGGGGGGTGGTGAATCAGTACAAATAGTTTTTACACAATTCAAACATTCAAGCTGACCGGTCTGCAACTATCCTTCAAAATTAACTTAAGCATTGCATAAAACATGAAAGCAAAGAACATCAAAGAAAAAGAGATTTGCATGCACAAATAAGCATCACACAACACTAGCAATTTATACATGGAAACTCTCAGTTAGAGGGAGAAAACCACGGTGGGGATAACCCACAATCTCTTTTACTACTGTGAAAAGAGGTGCCTTGTTAAGAGCTTACAACCAGTTCTTTCTAAGAACGTCACCCTGTTAGAAGTGATTGGTATCCGGTCAAGAATACCTTAGAACCTATTAAAGTTCACTTTGCTAGAGGATTTTACAACTTCATATCTGAAGTGACTCAGTTAAAATATTTAACATAAAGAATCGGTTAAGGTCCACCTTGTTAAGGGATTTACAATGTTGCAATTGTTAGAAGGCAACAAAGATGAATGATCTGTCTGATGACACTACCTCTCTCTCATAGATCTGCTTTGCATGCTTTATTCAACTGATCGGTGTCGGATTCACCGATTCATACCTGTATCTTCTATTCTCTATTCTGCTCCCTCTGTTTACATTCACACAAATATTTTTCACTTTGACAACAACATAATCAGAATGAATTATGTGAATATATTAGCCTTGAGTTATGGCGCCAATTTTCCCTCCAAAATTCTTATTCAAAATTTTGTTACCGTGCCTTAAATTACTCTCCAAAAATAATTCCCGGAATATCGGTCAAGACAATCATTCATGCCGATAAGTCCGTCGGTTGAAAAGGGAAGATTGTCGGTTCAACTGGATGCTAACTAGATGTTTCCAAGTCTATCGGTTGAGACTCCTATTATTTCGATGTATTGATCAAATTCTGCCTAATCGGTTACCTCCTATATACCGGTCTATTATCTACTTAGCCGATTATCCTCCTGTGTACCAATTTGTTCACTACTTATCCGGTTGACCTCCTGTGTGTCAGTATACTCACTACTTAGTCGGTCTACACTATGCTTACCCTATCTACACACTGCTTAGTCGGTCTATACTCTGCTTAGCCGGTCTACACTCACTGCCGATATGAATAAGAACTCTTGTTCTTTACCGATGGACTATGAAGACTTAGAAGATGATGTTGCCAACAATGACAACCATTTCATTCACTGGTCATACAAAATGCACCAAAAATGCCAACAAACTCCCCCTTTGACATTGGTGGAAAACACTAAAAAAATGTGTTGGTTCTAACCCCTATTTCATCTACCCCATGTACACATACAAACTCTCCCTTTTGACATCAATGGAAAAGAATATACAAAAGGATTTATGAAAGTAAAGCAAAAATATCTTTGAAATTTTCTTTTGCAGCTTGCAAAGAGGATTGCCATGAAGACTTCACCCGTTTCATGGTGTTGCAGTGTCCATGCAAGAATTTAACAAAATCCTTCATTTCATCTATAGACTTACAATCAGGTGCACTTATCATGCCTTCTTCTTCTTTGGCATTTCTTTGCATGAAATTAATGATCGGTGCAAGCTAGCACTGTAGCTCTAGCAAACTAAGAGCTTGTTTATCCTCTTCCTCTTTAACTCTTTGATTTCATGAGTTAACTGTTTGACCTTTCCACTAAAGGTCGTTGCACAACTAGTTAGAGGATCAAAAGAACCTATTAGATCTTGGATTTCCCTTTGAGTTTGAGCTCTTTATCTTCAAGATCTTGGATTAAATTGGTGAAGTTTGATGACTTGACCAATAATTGGCCAACTTCCAATAGAATGGATTTGGCCTCTTCAGTGTTGGTGGAGAGAGCAACTTTGCCAATTGATATGTGTTCCATTAAATTTTCACCTTTCTTTGTTTCATACTGTCTAACTGCAACCTTCTCTAGACCGATTGCTTTGACAAGAGTTCCCAACTGATCAATGATGGGTTCATTGTCATCAACATAAATGTCAGGAATGAGATCAAACAAAATGGTTTTTGCAGTATTAAGAATTTTGGTCTTCTTTCTCTTTGCTCTAAGTTTTGCCTTTTCAGCTTGAAGTTTCAATTTTTTTGAAACTTTCATAAATTGTTTAGGGGTCATCTTCTTTATTTCGATTACAAAGTCCTCCTCTTCTTCCTCCTTCGTTTCTTCATACATTTCTTCATCCTTAACCTCAGAGCTAGCTGCGGTGGTGAATTTAACTTTCATCTTTTCACTCTCCTTTTCTAAATCTAACTTCCTCTTTACCAGAGGAGTGTCCACCACTGTTTTCTTGATCTTCTCTATTTCTGCAATCTCTTCTTGATTCTTTTCTACTTCCTTTTGTTTTTCTTACTTCTCCTCTATTTTTGTCATCTCTTCTTGCTTGTTTTCTACTTCCTTCTGTTGTTCTTCCTTCTCCTCATTTTATGTCATCTCTTCTTGCTTCTTTTCTACTTCCTTTTGTTGTTCTCCCTTCTCCACTGTTTCCTTTTTTCTCTGATAAAAGGGGTTCATTTTCAATAGGATTTGTTGTTACTAAAGTTTTGTGAGGCGTGTCTTCATAAGGTATATCTTCAACTATAACTTCATCTACACCAGGATGCTTGGTTTGAGTGGTTTCCTTTACCGGTGAAACACCAATATCAATAGTTTCAACCGGTTGCTCTACATCCTTAGTCAGATTAGGAATATATGACACAACATTACCGATGATATCATCAACTGAAAAAACATCAAAACCTTCAGTAGAGTCTTTGTCTTTACCTTTCCCTTTGTCAAGGGCAGCTGCACCTTGGTCCTGTTTTGTTCCCTTTGCTATTTCTTCTTCAGCTTCCTTTTGTTGACTCAAGATTTTCTTCCACAAGGCAACACCCTTATCATGCACACCTTGGACATCTCCTATGCCTACTCTCTTTGTCTTCTTCCTTATTGTAAAGCATTGAATACATGCTTCTGCTAGTATAGATGCTTGATTATAATCAAGCTCATGTTGCACTTCCATGAGTGCTTTTATCCTGTCCTCTTTCTCAATAGATAAAGTTGTTTTCCATCTCCCTTCAATTTGATCTTGCAAGTTTGATGGAACTATTCCATATAGTTCACTAGGAGTTCTACAAAACTTATGCATGTTCCACATAAGTGCGTCTTCAATTTTTCTTTTGTCCTCCTCGTTGCAGAGGGGATATTTTCTCCTAACCCAAGATAGACCTCCAAAATCTCTGATCTCGTGGACCAATTCATCAATAGTTGGAAGTGCATTTCTACCACTTCTTCTGACTTCTTTTATCTCCACATCAGATTGGGTGTCAGTTTTATCACTCTCCTTTTCATCTTTCTTTGGCTTCTTGTTAGCCTTTGTGTCAACTGTCCCTTCATGCTTTTTCTTCCTAGCATAAGTTACTCCTATCGGTCTATCTTTACCTAGTAAAGATGCAAGAGTATCCATTTCCCGTTCTTTTGTGTATGATGTTAGCTTGAAAGTTGTAGTACCCTTGGGTTTTGCCTTTGACATTTTCTTCTTTTCTCCTGCTTGTTCTTTAACTTTGGTTGATTTGGCTCCTGTTTGTTCACTAGTACCGGTGGAAGTAGTGGCACCGAATTCTTCGCCTCCATATTTTTTGTCTAGAGTATCAATCACTTTTCTTACTTTCCTTTGTATGATTGGCTCCTTAAGTTATTGTTTTATTTTGGAGCTTTCCTCCTCACAAGTTCCAAATCTCTTTGCCTTCTTGTCTATTGGTTTAGATAGCAGCATGTTTGTATGAACTTTAACAATGTCTCCTGCAACCTCATAACCCATAGGTGGAACCCAAAAGGTTCTGGGTTGAACCGCTTGAATGATGCAACAATCCGTGTCTACAAGAAAGCAAATGTTGTCTTTGTACTTCTGCACTATACTGATTGGTATTCTTTCCCTTTTGTGCATCCTGATTTGAAATTTCTTAAAATATCCACACATTGTATGTTGCATCCTCCTTGATGATTCGATAGGCAACATGTATAGCACCGCTCGACACACTATTCATTTAACTTGATTGATAGACCCTATAACCCAACACTTTAGAAGAAAATCTTACTTCAGCATCCTCAATATGAGCGATTGTCATTGCTCTACTGTCACATCAGGATTTGGTCAATCGGGTGACTTCAGTGGATGAAATTGTTCTTAGGGTTAGTGCTTCACCGGTTGTGCTAAACCCTGTTATTCTCTGAATTACATCCTTTGTAATCTTAATCAGTGCTCCAGCTTCCAGCCATAGAAATTGATCATGCACTCTGCTTAATACATACCTAACCCAGTCGACATGAAATTAATTGGGAAATTCAATAGCATTCGACAAACCCTTGATCTTTAGATGTGAATATTTTGCCTTCAACAAATCATGATTATAGAACCCTTTGAATTCACTTCAAATAAATTTGTCTCCAATTTCTTCAAGCTTGCAATGGATGAAGGAGTGAATATCTTCAACTAGTAACACACCGAAGGGCACAGATGATAGGGCACCGTTCATGTTGATCTCTCCAGCCTTCATAGGATGAATTTTGAACTCAGGTTGTTGTTCCTTGAGTGCTTCAACCAATACAAGAGTTTATACAGGAGCTTCCATGATGACTTCAAACAAATTATACAAAACAAAGTTTGAATACCTATAATACCTTCTCCTCTAGGGTTGTCGATTACCACTATAACGTTGCTTGATCACTTCGCACAAATAGCACTCAGCAAGTTTTTGATCGCCTTAGGTCGCACGAGAGCTCACGAATGTTCACAAGAGAGCAAGGTAAATGAAATGTATTGACATTTCTTTATTTATCGATTAAGATTTATCGGTGCTTTAATGCAACGGCTAGTTTGTGTACTTTTGACCATTACAACTTAAGGTACACTAATTTACTTTTTACTAGTTGCTTGTTACCAATACCGGTACACAAACAATATTTCTACAAACCCTCAAAACAATTACCCAAAAAAATAAAAATTGTAAACAAACTTTTATGCATCTAAACTATGCAAATAGACATAACCTCATATCGTTCGAGGGGATTCAATAATGATCTTACCACATGTGCTCCCCCTCAGCATCGGTATGCTTAGTTTGAAGAGGAACTGTCATCACCGATGGATGATGACTTAGTTTCAAAATGACTTTCTCCTTCTTTTTTTTCTTCCTTCTTAATCCATGTCTTTTTCATTTCATTCCTCACTTCTTCAATTGTCTTCTTTCCTTTCATGCCATTTTTCCCTTTCTTCTTGCCAAACTGGTTCTTGTCTTCAGATCGGTTATAGGATCGATTCCTACATTCTATGGATAAGTGGACGATCTTATGGAAATTGAAACATGCCACACCAGTTGTCCTCCATGGTCCTGCATTTTTTCTCTCACCCATTCTTATTCTGCAATTTGCTGCAACATGACCAAAATTGCCACAAGTGGAACATGTGGCATTGGACTGATTACTCCTTTTATTAGGGCTAACCAGTTTGAATGATGATCTTAATACATTTGACTTGAACATGGATTCTTAAGATTTGTGTCCATATTTATTGCATGTAAAGCAGTATCCATTAAATCTTCTTCTATTTGATATGCTGCTAGATCGAGATCTACACTCATAAGCAGTCTCTCCATACTTGTGACAATTATGGCAGTAACCATCAAAGGTGAAAGACTTCTTTTGACTCACCAGTTGATTTCTACAAACATCAGACTTATGACCCAATTTACCACAATGATTGCAAGAATATTTAGAAGACTTCATACCTTTCATTCCTGAATTGTTCCTTTTATCATCCTTCATCCTTTTGGAATTATATGATTCTCCAGTTTCCATAGGACCTGTCCTGGAGTAACCAAGACCGGTTGTCTCCTTTGTTCTCCTTTGAGCTTTTAGTTGTTCATCTGTCTTCTCGGAGCTTTCATTAAATTTCCTCAACTTTTCATTTCTCTCATTTGCAGCTTTCAACTCATTTTTGAGTTGTTCAATCTCTTTCATTATCTTCTCCTTTTCCTTTGTGTTGTCATGAAAATGCTAATGTATGTATTCATTCTCCTTAGTGAGAATTCGTATTTCTTCATCTTTTTAAATGATGATTGCATCAATTTTCTCTTAGGGATTCTTCAACAAGCCTTTTGTCTTTTTTAGCTTTTAACAAAGCTTCTTCTGCATCTCTTTTTCTTTCATCTGCATTTCTGCTAGCTTCCAGTATTTCAGTCATTCTCAGGGCCTGACTTTCATGTTCTCTCTTTAGACATGTGATTTATTCAGTCAACTTCTTATTCTTTTCCATCAGTTTTGAGTTTGCTTCTTCTGCTTCTTCAGATCCACTCTATTCTGAGAGTTGATATATTGTATCTTGACTCTCATTTAGTTGTAGAGCTAGTTCCTTTCTTTTAGCAAGATATTTTCTTAATCTCTCTTTCAGCTGAGCAATGATCTCATTGGCTTCATCAATATATTTTTGATACTGATATTTCTCCATGATATTTTCCTCAAGTTGTCAAGCTTTCCTTCAGAGGATGAGGGTGCCAATACCAATTGTTAGGATTAACTGATGATTGAGAGGGGGGGTGAATCAATACAAACAATTTTTACATAATTCAAACATTAAAGTTGACCAGTCTGTAGCTATCCTTCAAAATTAACTTAAGCATTGCATAAAACATGAAAGCAGAGAACATCAAAGAAAAAGAGATTTGCATGCACAAATAAGCATCACATAACACTAGAAATTTATACGTGGAAACCCTCGGTTAGAGGGAGGAAACCATGGTGGGGATAACCCACAATGTCTTTTACTGCTGTGAAAAGAGGTACCATGTTAAGAGCTTACAACCAGTTCTTTCTGAGAACATCACCCTGTTAGAAGTGATTGGTATCCAGTTAAGAATACCTTAGAACCTGTTAAAGTTCACCTTGCTAGCGGATTTTATAACTTCATATCTGAAGTGACTCGGTTAAGAGATTTTGCATAAAGAACCAGTTAACGTCCACCCTGATAAGGGATTTACAATGTTGCAATTGTTAGAAGGCAACAAAGATGAATGATTTGTCGGATCACACTACCTCTATCTCATAGATCCGCTTTGCATTCTCTGTTCAACTGATCGGTCTCAACTTCACCGTTTCATACCTGTATTTGCTATTCTCTATTCTCCTCCCCCTGTTTACATACACACAAATATTTTTCACTTTGACGACAACATAATCAAGATGAATTATGTGAATATATTAGCCTTGAGTTTTGGCGCCAATTTTCCCTGCAAAGATCTTATTCAAAATTTTGTTACCACACCTTAAATTACTCTCCAAAAATAATTCCACGGTTATTAGTCAAGACATTCGTTCATGCCGATAAGTCTGTCGGTTGAAAAGGGAAGACTGTCGGTTCAACTGAATGTTAATTGGATGTTTCCAAGTCTGTCGGTTGAGACTCCTATTATGCATGTGTACTAATCAAATTCTTCCTAACCGGTTACCTCTTGTATACCGATCTATTATCTACTTAGCCAATTATCCTCTTGTGTACCGATCTATTCACTGCTTAGTCGGTTGACCTCCTGTGTGTCGGTCTACTTACTTCTTAGTCGGTCTACACTCTGCTTACCCTATCTACACACTGCTTAGCCGGTCTATACTCTGCTTAGCCAGTCTACACTCACTGCCGATAGGAATAAGAACTCTTGTTCTTTACCGATGGACTATGAAGACTTAGAAGATAATGTTGCCAACAATGACAACCATTTCATTCACCGGTCATACAAAATGCAGCAAAAATGCCAACAAGTGGCAGTTAAGAATTTTTGACATGTGATGTAGGAAATTTAATGAAATTAGCATTTTGGTTAATTTGGATGAAATTTAATTTTTTTAAATGTGAAATTAAATTGAAATGCAAGATAAATGAAATTAATTTGAATTAGGAGAGAAATGACATTAATTTGAAATGTGAGGGAAATGAAATTAAATAAATTGGGAAAGTTATTTAATTGAGAGGACATTATTAGCTAATTAGGTAATTTGGAATAAATATTTAATTATGGGAAAATAGAAGAAATGTATTTAATTAAAGTGAATAATCAAGATTAATTAAATAATAAAGTTATTTAATTAATATTAGAAGGAAAGTGACTAAAGATTAATTGATTATGGAATTAGAGGGGAATTCTAAATTTGAATTTGGAAGAGAAGAATAAAGTTAATTTAGACGAATGAGGTTAGGTTAATTAAATACTTTAAATTAGTTAATTAATGAAGAGGAATAATGAGTAAAATTAGCATTTGTAGGCGCGGGACAATTTTAGGTGTCTACATTTTGCCCCTCTTTGAGATGATGCAATTTTGAGCATTGTTTGAAAGAAAAATCAGTAAAATTTTGCCCCAGTATACCCTGAGATGGAGGTATGATGCCCCCTCGAGAGATTGTTTGTGTATGAAAGGTATGAATGATCTCTTGAAAGAAGAAGAAGAATGCTATATGAAAAATAAAATATGAAGAAAGAGGTGAATGATTAGTAAGAAGTGAAGAGTGTTAGTTGATGATTGAGAAAAGTTGATCGATATCAAATGCAGATAAGCTCGGTTGATTACATAGAATATATAGTATGAGATTGAGATTAATCGATTGGTTGATTGAATTGAATGATTGATTGAATTTATTTGATTGATTGATAGGAAACAATATTTTAAGATTGTATTGTGCTTTCACTAGTGTATGATAATATCATCATAGAGCCTCATTATGTGGCAAATGGATATATTGTACCAAGGTGAGGACTATCCCTTTGTGTAGGCAAATTACACAGTGCAGACAAGGAATGCCTTGATTCATTGGTGCAGGAGCACCTGGCTTCATTCTCAGCTTCATTAGTTTGATTTTTGTTTTTTTAAGTTGGAAAGTTGTTTAGGATGTTTTTGAATTTTTTCTAGGTTGTTTTGATGAGTTTTGAACTCATTATGGGGTTTTGGTTTCTTGTTTTCATCTTTTTGCTCAAAGTTGCCAGTTTGGTGTTGCCTGGCAAAATGATGGAAAAATGAGTTTTTTTTGTGGTTTTTGTTTTGAAAAGGTTTTAGACATGTTTTATGCTTGGGTTTAAGGAATGAGAAGTATTTTTAGGTAATGGTTAGTTTTGGAGGTCAATCTTGCATTTTCTAGGCACCAAAAGTTGTCATTTAGGCATCAAAATGTCAAAATTAAGTGCCCTTGGGCATGTACCTATCCATATAGGAGGTTAAACAACTTGGAGAGGTATTTAATCTCTTTTTTTAACTATTGCAATGGTTGATCATTCGAAGTGAAGAAGCATTTTGCAAATTTACACTAGTTTTGTTTGGTTTTCTCTAGTTTTTGGCTCCATGTGAACAACAATCCGTACACCAGCTGTACTTGGCCATACTATTCTTGCATTTTCTGATTCTAATATGTTTTCTTAAACTTTTCCCTTTGGTGGCATTTGATTTTATCAAGTTTTGAGTTTGTGGCAAAATTAGTTTGATTTGACAGTTTCACTGCCTTGTCTAGGAATTGGCAAGGATGCTTGACCAACTTGGCTTCTTGGAGTCCTAAAATGCTCATGGCTTCCCAAGAACCAATTGGTCAACTTGTAGACTATGTAAATACACATTTTTTTTTCAATAATGCAGGTGTAAGGAGTTTTTGTGGCCATTAAGCCCTAGGCAAGTGTGCCATTTGGCTAGGGTCTTGAAGGAATTTAATGCTTTGCTCTACTATAGCAAGTGCATTTAAAAGTTGAACAGACTTGCCTTGATGAAGAAGTTTTTATGCCAAGTCAAAGAGGCTTTCTAATCCATGAGGAGAATGTTTTCATGTTTAGTTTAGGAAAATATTGTAAAAAAAATAGTGAGTCACTGTTTTAGAGTCTATTTTCTTTCATTAGCCTAATCTCCATCATGTATTGGAGCTTGTAAGGTTGTATACCTCCTTCTAATTGCTTGCAAACAAGCACAAGGATTTTTCTCTATGTCATCTATGATCTTGGAGTTGCCAAGATCAGTCAATGATCTTTGAGGCAAGATTGGGAATGCAAATTTGCTGTCACGGTCAACTAGGACTGAGTTTTACATTTTCTTTGAAGTTATATTTGTAATCTCCTCCTTCAAACTGACAGGTATGAAGGTCAATAAGCCATGGAAGACTGAGCCTTGTTAAGGAGCACCCAAACAGACTTTTTGTGAAGAGTTCTAACAGTGAAAGTGCGGGTCACAGTGAACTACAAAAAAACAGTGAAAGACAAAAGGGCAGCAACAGTCAGCTTGATAGTGAATTAATCCATTTTGTAATTGCCTAATGCTTGTATGCAGGGCTAACATGACTCTTCTTTGCTTCTATATGGTATACATGTTCACGTGTTGAATGTAATTGGTTTTGTTTGCAAATGATGTGTTTGAAAGAGGCAATATTGGAAAAGTTGTAAAATGTTGCATTTTCCTTATAAGCAACTTTTTGTAAAAACTTGTTCTTCAAAATTTGAAGTATAAATATTCTTAGTTGTGGCCTAAATATTTAGTAGTAGGATGGCACTAAGGTCTCTTGTCAATATTGGAGGTTTATAGTTTGGATCTTGGTTTTTCACCATCAAAACCCTTCAAAACCCTCCTTTTTCACCCATTTTTGGGACAGTCATGGAGAAGGCCTGAGAGACCCTGAAACTTTATGAATCTTCAAATTTTCCCAAAAGGGTATCCATAAATGTGAATCTTTTATTCTGGAAGTCCATCGTTTGAACAGGGTGAGCACAAAACCCCTAATGGAGGGCTAATTCCTTGTAGCCTTTTTAGGCCTCAAAATTAAGTTTTTGTCAAATTGGGTACAAACATGAAGGATGTAAGGCATAAATCTCAACAAAAATAGTTGAAACAAGCTGTCCATTTGTTAATTTAACCCTTTTGGTGGGGAAGACTCTAAAATTTAGGTTGCAACACTTTTGAAGGCTTCTACACTCCAAAACGTAGAAGTCCTACAAACATCCAAGGAAACAAAACTTGTCTCAAACTCATAATCCACTAAGAGGAGTCTTTGTGTAGTTGGAGAGCAGATCAGGAACAGAGGATTGAATTCCATTTGGGTGAGTAGGGAGTTGGATTACCAAACCAGAGAGATTATGGAGTTGGAGCATTTTGAGTAGCCAAGGAGAGCTTGACATAGCGAGGTGGAACAAGGTGAGTTGTTAGACTGCTGTTGAGCTAATTGCACTCTGACCTTGGTGTTTACACCTTGAAAATAGTAAGGAACTATTATCTAGCAAACATACTAGTCACCTAGCAACCACCTAGCACTATCCTCCCTATCACTCATACTAGTGACAATAGCTCCCTATCAGAATATGTGAGGAAGTAGCCACAAAGCATGTTAATACTTATGCAAGAAAACATTAAATGACCTTTGACTTGCATGGGTTGTTCTGATTATGCCAAATAGAACCCCAATCACACACAAGGAACGTAGTTGCCCCAATATTGTTGCTAAAACAAATCACAAACAAAAATCAAAGGTAAAGTTCATGATCAATCCTTGTTCCTCTAATCACTTGTGGATATCCTTGAGTAGCATAGGAACATAATGTAAAGATAAATCAAACAAAAGATAAGACTTACTAGACCAATCATTTCAACAACTATTTAGATCTTCTTGCCAAAGATAAGTGTTTCTTGATTTGATGATTGTTTGATAGATGCACATGATAGGAAAGATGTATCCATTAGGGTATGATATTTGATAGGGTGCCTGTTTTAGGAATGATGTATTCATAAAGGCATGTTGTTTGATAAGGGTGCTGAAAATTGATAGGCAGTTGATCAATTAGGTTGTAGGCTAGCTTGGTAGTTTGTCTATTGATGCATGATTTGTAAACCTCAATGTTTTGTTTGAGCATTTTTGGTTGTGTTCTCTCAAATGTATGCCGTTGCAAGGGGATAATTTTTTTATGGATATTAAATTGTAGATTGTATTTGGGTTTTTTATTGTTTATTTATTTTTAGGATTTTCTAGGGTTATTTGATGTTTTCGGATTTTTGAGATTTTTCTAATATTTTTGGAGCTTTCTTTATGATGTTCTATAAATTTTAGGGATTTTTTTAGGACATTATAATATATTTTTAAGACTTTTTATTATTTTTAAATTTTTTTTATTTTTATATTTTTAATTTTTTTGGATCATTGATTGAGGTAAGAGACATATGTTAGGACTTAGTCTTAAGCAAGATCTTCCCCAATGTCTAGCAAGGTATAGAGCATTATGAATGGATGAATGAACTGGTGGGATGGAACTGGATAGATGAAATATGGAAGTAGCTTATTATGGAATCAAAGTAGATTTGGTTTCCAAGGATTATCTCATGATGGGATAACATGTTTATCCAAGCTAAGGGACTAGATATGCCAATGTAAGGTGATGGCATGGTGCATTGAAGGACATGCAGTCCAAAGGAATGGACATGTCAAGAGGTTTCTGAAAACATGTTTTACATTTTATGTCCTTAGTTTTGATCAAGATCAACAAATGAACTTGAGTAGAATGGATATAGGATATAGATAGGATAATTAAGATCAAAGGTGATAATGGAAGATGGAAGTAGGAAATAGACAGGATAACAAATATGGACTGAAGGTGTGGATAAGGTGAAGCATATAGGATGCATGATGCTTATGGAGATCCCTAACCTTGTCAAGATCAAAGATGGAAGAGGGAATATGGATGTAGATTGGGTGAATGAGGGATAATAGAGGATGTGGTAGGTAGGATAATATAGATGAGACTTGCCCCCAAGTGTAGAGTGCAAGAGGATGATGGATTACACATGATGCCTATTTGCTAGATTTTCATCAGGGTACTTGCCCAAGGCACCATAAGAAGTGGTTTTCACCAACAGATGAATTATTTCTCTTTACTCTTTTTGGAAGATAATGGATTCCTAATAGGAGATGGAGGAAAGGCCAAAGCATCTCATACTTTGGATGGCACCCTTTAAATATGCGTTATAATAGACCATGGATATTAAAGGTATGCTCAAGGTGTTGGTAGGGTGATGGTAAAGGGAGATGAAATGGATGATAAGGAATGTGATAAGGATTTATGCAAAAGATTGGATTGGAGGGATGGAAGGATGGAAAATAAGTGTTGGATAATGGATGGGGTATTGGAAGATTTGTGTATGGGTAGATGAAAATTTTGTCAAGATCAATGTTGGTACACACCTTGGGAGGTGGTGGAGTGATGGAAGAAAAGTGGATTTTGTGTTTTGAGATTTTGATAAAGAAGTGGATGTGGATTTTGGAACATAAGGACCAAAAATGGATGAACTAGGTGATGGAGGATTTAAGATAGTGGATTTCGGGACATAGGGACCCAAAATAAGCTTGGAAGGTGTGAGATGTTTAGATAGAGGAATGATTGAAACCTTTGGAATAACAAGTTGGGATGCCAATTTTGATTTTTGTATATTTGCAATGCTTCTATGAGTGACTTGAGAATCCACATGGTTTTTTATTTTTCTTTCCTTTGTGGTTTTTTGGAATGTATTGATTCCATAAGTTACTTAGGAATCCACGTGGTTTTTGATGTTTCTTATTTCTTGATGGGCCTTTGTGGCCTTTTGGATCCAATTTTTTTTTTTTTTTACATGTCTTTTAGATGTGACATGTTGATATTTGGATGTATGTAAAATTTTGAGTTGTGGATTTTATGCTTGGCAGCCAAATTGCTTCTAAGAGGAATAGGATTCATGGTTGGATAGGAACAATATGGAGGTATTTTGGATGGGTTCATATAGATGGATGGTTGAAAAGTATTCAAAGATACACCTTTGTTGATCTTTATTTATGATGGGGTAACTAGATTGTGATCTATGAGTAATATGGATAGTGGATATAGGGATATAAGGACCTAAGATGGATGGAAGAGGTGAAGGCTTTGGATTTGGGATACAAGGACCCAAAATGGATTTGGAGGATGAACGGATATGTACATGTTCAAGTTTAGGAGAAGGGGTGTGGGATTTAGCAAGGATACCAATATTTTGAAAAAGAGCTATGTAGCTAAGGCCATGATAATTAGGATTTCCTTTGATAGGAAGGGGCTCTAATATACCTTGTTCATGGATTCCTAACCCTTTTCTTTGATAATGATATTTTTAATAAATCCTTTTACTAATTTGATACTTGTTGCTTTTAAAATAAGATGTGAGTTCATTTTGAGGAGGATGTGGTATGTAAGGGATGATAAGCTCATTAACTAGATCAGATTGGATGAAAGTGGATAAACCAATGTGATATGTAAAGTGTTCATGAATATCCTGGATAAGAGTGATGGGATCTTGAAGTGGATATGAAGAATTATGACATGGGGATGAAGGGATACTTTGATCTTGACTTGGAAGAGGATCATCGGAATTTATGCTTTTCTCTTGATTTTGAATGGATGTTTATTAAAGAGAAATTTAAAATATTCACAGAATCGTCAGAGTATATCAAGAACTTGAAGTAGGTATGGAAACACAAATTCAATCATATTATTCATCCAGGAAAGTTCCAAAGCAACATCTGGTCTGATCAAGTCATAGCATATGAACAAGCATGAAGTAAAGCATTCTTTCTTTCCCTATAGTTCCAAATTGCAAAAGTAAGTCCCATTTCAATGCCCCAATCCAAAATGAAAATTCAAAATATACTTTAGCCTGTGAGAGGGAACAACCAACTATATGTTTTACCAATTGTATACCTGTTCCACAAAATACACCAGCAATTCCTCTACAAGTTCATGATCACCCGATTGAGAACTAGTTTCCATTGCATCCTTGTAAAGATTATCCTTTTTAGACAATGCAATATGTTAGCACATAATTTTTCTATAATTTTCTTTAAAATGCTATTTTTCTATAATCTCCTTAATTGTGCTCTTAAAAATGTTATTTTCTATAATTTCCTTAATTATGCTCTTAAAATGCTATTGGAGGTGCTGGTAAAGAAAGGGGAAGAAGTTGAGCATACATATTCTGTAAACAAAATAGGCACATATTTATTTGAATTTTTAAAAACCGTCAGTAGAGTAGAACAAGTGCTCCTTGAGGCTCAATTAAGCAAAATGCATACCTGTTGAGCAACAAGATCTTTCTCTTCTTGGACAACCTCTAACTTGTTCCACAAAATACCTGTTCCACAAATACACTAGCAATTCCTCTACAAGTTCACGATCACCCGATTGAGAACTAGTTTCCATTGCATCCTTGTAAAGATTATCCTTTTTAGATAGTGCAATATGTTAGCACATAATTTTTCTATAATTTCCTTAAAAATTCTATTTTTCTATCATTTCCTTAATTATACTCTTAAAATTGAAATTTTCTATAATTTCCTTATTTATGCTCTTAAAATTCTATTGGAGATGTTGGCAAAGCAAGGGGAAGAAGTTGAGCATACATATTCCGTAAACAAAATAGGCACATATTTATTTGAATTTTTAAAAACTGTTAGTAGAGTAGAACAAGTGCTCCTTGAAGCTCAATTAAGCAAAATGCATACCTGTTGAGCAACAAGATCTTTCTCTTCTTTCTCCTTGGATTTATCTTCTTGGACAACCTCTAACTTGTTCCACAAAATACACCAACAATTCCTCTACAAGTTCATGATCACCCGTTTGAGAACTAGTTTCCATTGCATCCTTGTAAAGTTTATCCTTTTTAGACAGTGCAATATGTTAGAACATAATTTTTCTATAATTTCCTTAAAATGTTATTTTTTTATAATTTCCTTAATTATTCTCTTAAAAATGCTATTTTCTATAACTTCCTTAATTATGCTCTTAAAATGCTATTGGAGGTGTTGGCAAAGCAAGGGGAAGAATCTAAGCATACATATTCTGTAAACAAAATAGGCACATATTTATTTGAATTTTTAAACCGTCAGTAGAGTTTAACAAGTGCTCCTTGAGGCTCAATTAAGAAAAATGAATACCTATTGAGTAACAAGATCTTTCTCTTCTTTCTCCTTGGATTTCTCTTCTTGGAAAACCTCTAACTTGTCCTTAACAAGCTCATCAACTTTTGTCGTGTATTCTCGAATGAACTTTAAAAAAGAAATTTTTTGAATATTAGCTATTTAATTCTACAGAAGATTAAAAATATTTATTAAAGAGAAATTTAAAATATTCACAGAATCATCAGAGTATATCAAGAACTTGAAGTAGGTATGGAAACACAAAGTCAATCATATTATTCATCTAGGCAAGTTCCAAAGCAACATCTGGTCTGATCAAGTCATAGCATATGAACAAGCATGAAGCAAAGCATTCTTTCTTGCTCTACAGTTCCAAATTGCAAAAGTAAGCCCCATTTCAATGCCCCAATCCAAAATGAAAATTCAAAATATACTTTAGCCTATGAGAGAGAACAACCAACTATATGTTTTACCAATTGTATACCTGTTCCACAAAATACACCAGCAATTCCTCTGCAAGTTCACGATCACCCGATTGAGAACTAGTTTCCATTGCATCCTTGTAAAGATTATCCTTTTTAGACAGTGCAATATGTTAGCACATAATTTTTCTATAATTTCCTTAAAAATGCTATTTTCTATAATTTCCTTAATTATGCTCTTAAAAATGCTATTTTCTATAATTTCCTTAATTATGCTCTTAAAATGTTATTTGAGGTGTTGGCAAAGCAAGGGGAAGAAGTTGAGCATACATATTCTGTAAACAAAATAGGCACATATTTATTTGAATTTTTAAAAACCGTCAGTAGAGTAGAACAAGTACTCCTTGAGGCTCAATTAAGCAAAATGCATACCTGTTGAGCAACAAGATCTTTTTCTTCTTTCTCCTTAGATTTCTCTTCTTGGACAACCTCTAACTTGTTCCACAAAATACACAATCAATTCCTCTACAAGTTCACGATCACCTGATTGAGAACTAGTTTCCATTGCATCCTTGTAAAGATTATCCTTTTTATATAGTGCAATATGTTAGCACATAATTTTTCTATAATTTCCTTAAAAATGCTATTTTTCAATAATTTTCTTAATTATACTCTTAAAAAAACAATTTTCTATAATTTCCTTAATTATGCTCTTAAAATGCTATTGGAGATGGTGGCAAAGCAAGGGGAAGAAGTTGAGCATACATATTCTGTAAACAAAATAGGCACATATTTATTTGTATTTTTAAAAACCGTTAGTAGAGTAGAACAAGTGCTCCTTGAGGCTCAATTAAGCAAAATGCATACCTGTTGAGCAACAAGATCTTTCTCTTCTTTCTCCTTGGATTTGTCTTCTTGGACAACCTCTAACTTGTTCCACAAAATACACCAGCAATTTCTCTGCAAGTTCATGATCGCCCATTTGAGAACTAGTTTCCATTGCATCCTTGTAAAGATTATCATTTTTAGATAGTGCAATATGTTAGCACGTAATTTTTCTATAATTTCCTTAAAAATGTTATTTTTTTTATAATTTCCTTAATTATGCTCTTAAAATTCTATTGGAGGTGTTGGCAAAGCAAGGGGAAGAAGCTAAGCATACATATTTTGTAAACAAAATATGCACATATTTATTTGAATTTTTAAAAACCATCAGTAGAGTATAACAAGTGCTCCTTGAGGCTCAATTAAGCAAAATGCATACCTGTTGAGCAACAAGATCTTTCTCTAATTTCTCCTTGGATTTCTCTTCTTGGACAACCTCTAACTTGTCCTTAACAAGATCATCAACTTTTGTCGTGTATTCTCGAATGAACTTTGAAAAAGATTTTTTTTGAATATTAGCTATTTAATTCTGCAGAAGATTTAAAATGTTTATTAAAGAGAAATTTAAAATATTCACATAATCATCAGAGCATATCAATAACCTAAAAGTAGGTATGGAAACACAAAGCCAATAATATTATTCATCCAAGCAAGTTCCAGAGCCACATTTGGTCTGATCAAGTCATAGCATATGAACAAGCATGAAGCAAAGCATTCTTTCTTGCCCTGCAGTTCCAAATTACAAAAGTAAGCCCGATTTTGATGCCCCAATACAAAATGAAAATTCAAAATATACTTTAGCCTGTGAGAGAGAACAACCAACTATATGTTTTACCAATTGTATACCTATTCCACAAAATACACCAGCAATTCCTCTGCAAGTTCACGATCACCCGATTGAGGTGAGGAGGCCTGGCAAACAAGTTCTTGGGATTGATCAAAGTGCACAAGTAATTATCAGAAAGGGTAAAGCTCCCATGCATAACAAATCTTTTATTCAAATTGTATTAAATCCATTATCAATTTTTGTATCTTAAAGAAATCGTTAAAAATGATTGAAATTTCACATTAACGGTATAAGTTGTACCGATGAGGGCACTTAAACTAACAAAGACCAATTTTGCATTGGGATACCATATATCGATGAGAGAGCGTAACAAGATGGAGTTGTACTCATTGACAAAAGTTATACCAATCAAGTAGAAAAGTTAAGGAGAATTGATGCATCGACAAAAACTATACTGATATGACCCATCGGCATAGTAAAAACTAGCAGCAACAGTGGAGAATTGTCTTGCCGATAGCCGATGAGGGTATCGATAAGACTTATACCGATAAGAGTGGTGAAAAGAAAAGTCCATTGGTATAGCCAAAGTGATCGGTATGTGTTACTTTGAGCTACCCCGACGCTCAAAAAAAGCATCAGTGAAACATATATCGATGGAACATATTGTATCGAGAAGACTTTGCTTATCGGTATGTTTCATTTCGAATTACCCTGATACCCGATGAAGGAGCGGATTGATTGAGTGGAGTGAAGACACTATCGGGAAGACTCATGGCAATGAAGCCAGTTGCATCAGTATAACCAAAGAGATCGGTATGTGTTACTTTGAGCCACCCTGAAGCCCGAAGAAATCATCGATGAAACATATACCAATGGAACATACTTTATCGGGAAGACTTTGCTTATTGGTATGTTTCATTTCTAATTACACTGATACCTGATGAAGGAGCAGACTGATTGAGTAGAGTGAAGACACTATCAGGAAGACTCATGGCGATGAAGCCGGTTGCATCGGGAAGATCTATGTCAATGGTGAAGCCCGTCGGGGAAACAATGCCTATCGCGATAATCCTAAATGAGCTCACCCGACGCTCGATGAGAATATCAATTTGAGATATATCGATGAGGAGGAAAAGGAGTCATCATCTTAGGGTATCCCAATAAGAGAAAGTGAGATGTTAAAGAAGATAAAGGGTTGTTCAGAGAGCCCCAAAAGGGAAATATTCATCGGGGAGACATATGTCGATGATTCGTTGTCATATCAGAGTTCAAAACCAAATTTTTTAAAAGTCTTCTATTTAACACTTGTAGTAGATGCATCTATGGTTAGCACAAGGCAAATTTTATGAGAAGTTCATTATTGAAAAAGAATACGGCGGAACTAGAAATTGCCTTGTCTAAATATTGCGTTGGTGAAAGAAGAATACACAGATATAACACATTGCGCCTTTGAAAAGTAGAGAAGAGGATTGTAATTGCAGAAATGGAAGCTTCAAGTTCAATAGGAAAGAAGAGGGCAGCCAAGAGCCCTAACTCTAAGGCAAAGAAAGGAAAAACTGAAGAGGTGCCTCCAGTCAGGAAGTTAAACCAAGACATGATAGACCAAATGTAGGCACCCGACCCAAAATCCAGAAGGTCGAAGCAGCACCTGTCGGGGAGACCAATTAGAAGACAAGTACAGAGAGGTCAGAGATGTCTAGACCAAGGTAGGGGGACATGAACTATTTATGTTCCACTATTTGAGAAGGAGAAAGGAGATGCCACTCTGCAATCCTTGGATGACAAATTTAAGTAAGCTAATAGTCCCCAATATTTTTGTAAACATAATATTGGTAGAGGTTTTGGTGAGGAATTATATTTCGGTGAAGAGGTGCATTCAACTCCCAAATGGGGAAGAATTTATTAGGTTTTCTGCATGTACCATAAATGAGGTTTTCAATTTAGACCCCAGTCTTGATAAGCTCTTGTCCTTTGGGGAGTTGGAGGAAGAATGCCTCAGAATGGACACTACATATACCGGCTGGAAATTCGCCATTCATAAGAGGCAGGCAGGAAAATTAATAGAGGAAGATGGGCCACCATTCAGCATTGATTTGTTTAGAGACTACTTGCAGTACACATATATGTCATGTGGGAAAGTAGGAGGGGTGGAGGTGCCTAATCTGGCAAGCACTAGGCCACTGGTGTTAGCCTCTGATATACAAATGTATGAACCTAGGCCTTTTGACTATGCATCATATTTGGTGGAGGATACTCATCCCAATTTTAAATTTTATTCACTATTGATGCATCTAGTGTTATTTTATGGATATGTAAAGGGTTTTTGGTCCGAGGGCCTGAAAATAAATACCAAGAACAGGGAAGGTGAGGAGCAGCCCGTCTAGTTGTGGACATCTCTTTGGGATTCTCGATTTATGAGGTCCAACTATATTAAGTTTGAAGAACTTATTGTGATGACATTGTACCAAGTGTATGGGATTTCATGTGAAGGGTCTATCTCTGACGAGATCAAGAGGTTCCTAAGACCCAGGGATTATGATGAAATACACATTGTTGATCATAACTAGGGGGACTGGTTTGTGAATAAGGATTTTACATGTTTTAGAGTATATAGATTTGAGGGGAGCCCCTGCATGCTACCAAAACTAGTACCAGACATAATAGCTTATCTAGAGATTGTGAGGAAACTAAGTGTGTCCAATGCTAAACATGTTGCAGATATGCATAAGCAAGCCTTCTTGCATGGGACACTGAGTTTTGGTGATTTCACCATAGTGTCAACCAAAGCTTATGAAATAATTGATAAGAATCTGATAGAAGAATACAACTTGTATGAGAATTATGCTAGGAAAAACTATGATCCTAAAGGATACATTCAATCTTGCAAGAAGAGCCAAAACTTGGGAGGTTATCTGCGAGTCAATATTGAGGCTAACGATATCTTCAGGAACATGGAGGATGCAGAGGCCAAAGAGGTAATTGATCAACTAAATAATGAACTGGCAGAAAAGAGATAGAGACTCAAGGAAATTGAAACCAAGGAGGAGGAGGAAGAAAGTGAATCTGATGAGAATGTAGTTGTCTCTAGATGGCAAGTACCAGAGAAGGAAGAAGAGCCAGACATGCAGGGCCAAATAGAGACAATATTAGAAGTTCATGTTGTTGGCAAATGCACACTCCAATGAGACATTGTAGGTGATTGAAGGTTTTGTCATTGATGGCAACCTTACAATCCTATGACACTGGCAATGCAATCCACTGACACCAACAAAGTCAGATTCTACACCGGCACACAAACCACCAACACCAGCAGTGAAACGAAGCATACCGGCACAAAAGCCGACAGGAATTTTGTTTGTAATTTATTTTGTTTATTATTGTAAAATCATTGTAAGCCAACTTAGCAAATTGTAAAATGACTCATATATATAAAAGATCATTGTAGAACAAGTAAGTAAGTATGAAGGAATGTAATTAGGCGAAATAAGGCAGACCTATTATGTGAATTATAGGTTAAGGGTTTATGTATGAAGCAGAGCTATAAACTGGTACTGGATCTAGCATAGTAGATGTTATTTTAAAGTAGTACAAGACATTGGATTTATATAATCCATTTTGTAAGTTAGTGAGACTTCCCATTTTGTAATTGAGCAGTGAGCTGTAGGCACTTGGCCTTCCTTCATGTGCAGGCCCCTCTTGTAGAAGTAATATTCTCTTATTGGCCAGTAAGTGAATATTGTGGGTCACAAATCCCACCGAGGTTTCCTCATTAAACTACTGTGTTATGGTGTGTTTCTCATGTGGTTGTTGTTATCTTTGCTTACTGCATTATTTCTTGTTTACCGGTATACAATATTAATATGTTTTACATGTTTTAAGTCAATAAAATACTACAACCAGTTAGATACTGATTCACCCCCCCCCCTCTCAGTATCTGTGGGAATCCTAACAATTGGTATCAAAGTCTGGTCCTCTATTTTTAGAAGCCTAACAGCTTGAGCAAGATCTTGACACCGGTAGAGATGGAAAACTTGATGAAGCAATTAGAAGGAGCTCTCTCAGACTATGATGCAGAAAAATTGAAAAATATCAAACTTGAAGATGATCTAAAAGTTGCACAGGATATTATTCAAGCACTTCAAGAAAATCTTACCATTTCAAGAAACAAAAGAAGAGAACTTTGTGAAAAGATGCAAAATGAGAATGATGAAAAGGAAACTCTTAGTGATCTGATGAATAAGCTTAAACAAGAAAACATGAAAACAAAGAATGAGATGCAGGACATGACTATGAGATTTTGTAAAGAAATTGAAGATAGAAAGAAGATTGAAGAAGACTTGACTAGAAGACTGAATGATGCTGCAAATGAAAACATGAGACTTAGTTATGAAAATTATATGTTGAAGACATATCTGATGCATGCACAGAATGACTCAAATGAACTCATGAGACAAAAAGGTATCTTGGAAGGAGAACTGGCTGCTGCAAATCAACATAAAGAAAAATTCGAGAAAAGCTCAGAAGAACTTGGTGACTTGTTGAAAAATCAGAAACCTAATGGTGACACTAATGGTCTTGGCTTTGAAGCTGGTGAAAGCTTTAATACTGCAAACACATAGGATCAAGGCAAACCGGTAAGACAACCTACTGCTTATAAATTTAATGGAAAATGCTTTAACTATAACAAATATGGTCATAGAGAAAATCAATGTAGATCTAGAAATTATCAAAATACCAATACACCCACTGGTCAATGTTCAAAATGCAACAAAATTGGTCATAATTCTGAAAATTGCAGAATGAATGTGAGATGTTATGTTTGTGGAAGATTTGGACACTTATCTAATCAATGCAGAACACAAACCGGCATAGGTTATGGGAAAGCTATTCAGAAAAATAATGTGACTTGTTATGCCTATAACAAAATTGGACATATTGCTAAATTTTGTAGAAGCAAGTCCTCACTAGTAAATAACAATGGTGCTAGTTTGAAAGGTAAAGAAAAGGTTGAAGAAGTAAAGCAGGAATTCTCAAAACAATGGATCAGGAAATCAGAACTAAATGTTGATAGGAATACTCCTCCACCGATAGAACAGAGTAACACTCCACCGGCAGAAGAAAGTAACACTCCACCAGCAGGAGAGTCTTCATCTAACTAAAGAAAATTTCTTTGAGGGTTTGGCAATCAAATGTGAAACGTGCTGATATTCCCTCGATTGATGATGAGAAGTTGAAATTACTTCTATACTGGCAGATAAGTTAAGTGGTTACTTAATTGACAAGCATTAAATGTGGTGGTTGGCAAAATTAACATTATAAATCAATGTTTTGGCTCCATTCTACTTCATCGAGCATTCAAACATTTGAAGAGCACAAAAAATCCGAGCAAAGACATTTCAAGCAAAGTAGCAAAGCAATTCAGCAATCAATCATTCCTAAGGCAGAGAAAGGTATTTATAATCATGGCATCTTCTTTTGTACCTGAATTCATAACAAATCCTACTGTAGTCGAAGTAATCAAACGCCCTAGGCATGTATTTCAGTTAGTTCCTAAAATAGCTAAGAAGGATGATAATGTTGGTGCATTTTCTCAAATTCCCAAAGAAGTAGTTTTTTCAGAAGACCCTAGAATGTACATTCATTGTCACATAGAAGAATTAGGTGATGAGGAAATTAAGAACATGTATAAGACTATAATTTGTGATGATTCCGGTAATGTGAAACCTAAACACAAAATAATCGAAACCCTAGGATTCACTAAAATCCTTAGTATTCTGGAATTCCCTAAGGATGTTATAAGGATAGTTTTAAGCAGGGTTCATGGTGAATTTTTCTAGTTAGACTCAGTTCACAAAATAACTAAAGAGGCAGTAAAGGCTATGATAGGGTTACCCTCCACCGATAACAGACTTGATAAGACAAAGAAGGTCTCAAATGACCTAGTGACTAACCTAATAGGTTCAACATCTAACAAGAGATCTTTAAGAGTGAATGATGTAACCGACATCAATGTCAGATTCATTAGCATGATTTTAGGGTATAAAACAACACATGCAAATAGGTTAAACTCAGTTTCTAGTTTATGCATAAAGAGTGCTCATGATATGATCAAGGATAATGCAAAAATAGATGTGTGTGAATGGTTGAAGGATGAACCGATTGATAATATTGGAAAAATCAAGAAAGACAAAAAGGGGACATTTAGATTTGGTAACCTACTTGTCTATTTAATGCTGCACATAACAAAATAGGTTCCCGATATTGGCAACAAAAATCTAGGTTTTGACATACCGGTAGGAAAACAACTGTCTGATTTACTGCACAACATGGGTGAAAACAAAGAAAAGAATATAAATGAGTACTTGCAGGCATCAAAGGCCTGGATGAATACTAGAGTTAGACTTTCACAAGCAATTGTAGATAAGTATAAGGATGGCATATGCTTTGTTATTAAGAAGGATGAGATTTGGATGGAGGAAGTTATCCCAAGAACCATTTGGGTTACTGAAATGGGTTATGAGACTGATGACAACATAATTGAAACATATGCAAAAGCCCTTCTGGAAGCACCTAAGGAACAAAAAGAAGAGGTATTTGGCAGTGTTGAGACTATTGAGAATCAAATTCAAACAAAGAAAAGAGTAAAGAAGGTAGAAGAAACAGTAAGAAGAGGATCTAGGAAAGAAAAGGCTATCAAAGAAGATGTACTTAAACAAACCGGTATCACTGAAGATGAGTTACAAGCACAACAACCAGAAACTCACCTTTCACCGATACAACTTCTTCGGAAAGTGACATGCCAGCTGATTTAAAAGAGTTGTGAGGAAAAGAGAACCTTCACTGGTATCCACATCTTCGCCTAGAAGAACCAGACAAAAACAATAAGCAGTAAGGCCCTCGGCTAAGAAGACAACTCCAAAGAAGAAAAAGTTAACACCAAAGAAAAAGGCTCAACAAAACATTACTCCAATTGACAAACTACTAGATCAAATAACAGAGGATGGATAGCTGAAAAACATCAACAAATTATATGATACATTATCAGTTGATGACAAGGAGAAAGTTGAAAATAGTGTAATTCTACACTTGGATATCTATAAGAAATTCTTGATGCAAGTTGTAGATGAATTACCGGTAGAACTATTTAAGAGACTTGAAGCTAGAAGGCAAGTTGTTGTAGAGCTTGACAAGAAAATAAAAATTGAGAAACTACTTGTTGTTTATCATGTAAACTCACCAAAGGAGATAGATGATATGATCTCAGAGGCTAACTGGACAGTATTCTCAACTGCACACCGGCATGTAGCACTTATGGTTGGTAGAGTAAATGAGGTTGCAGAGGAAACTGCTAATGCATGTGACATATTCCTTGTTGAGAAAGAAAAGCAGGAAGAGTATAGAAATCCTAAACCTATCAAAGTATATCAGAAAGATAAGGATAAGGGTAAAGGCAAGGTTGGTGGACCTGCGAGCATAAAAATAAAAGACAACTTATCCCCACCGCCTCTGAATACTCCATCGGTAGTTACAACTGAAAGTCAACCGGCTAATGAGAGTATGGAGATACCACAAGAGCACACTAATCCAAACTCTGAGGTGTTAGACACAGTTGACATTGATACTCAGAAAGTTAACATTGTGGTAGATAAGGACACAACTAGAAAGACAAATATGGCTAGTGAGGCACCGGTAATAGATAATACAGAAGGTAAACCGATAGATGGTAACACAAAACAACAAGCACATCAATAGGATCCATCACAACAATAGGTTCACATAGAGTCAATACCACCGGCATCATCTGAGCAAGACAAACCTTTGCTTAAGGAAATGGAAACACAAACTGACCTACCAGAGGTCACCACAAGCAAGGATATTGCTCCCACCAGCGGGATACAGAGTGTTGGCACTTCAACTACAGGATTCAAATCAAATAATGTAACAGAAGTTCTTTTGAACTCCTTAAAGAAAATAACAAATTGTAGCTCACAAGCATACAAGGCTATAGATGATACAATTCCAATTCTGAAGATGATAGCTCCAAAATGTAATGTAGATAATAAAGATTCTTTGAGTCAACTTGGCACTTTATCTAAGTATATTACTGAAAACACTGTGATAGTTGAACAAATAAAAGAGGAAGAATTCAAGGAGAGATTAGAGAAGGAAAAACACAAATTCCTTGAGGAAGAAATAAAGAAGTGTACAAGGCAGTTTGACACACTTCTACCGGAATTATGTAGCACATTAAAGGAATTCAAAACTTTGTATAGAGATGCTTGTAAGACTAACTTTCTGACAGTTGATATAGACAAGAAGATCAGCAAGATACAGGAGGAAATAAATCAACTAGCAGACTATTTCATTAACTCATCTGATTCATTATCAGTTTTTGAGCAGAAGATAACAGGTTTTGAGGAAGAACTAGTTAAGCTGGAAAGAGAAAAGGAAAGAATAAAAGGTAAGGCTAAGGATCTTAAATGGAGACTAAGTCCACAACTGGACTACCTCACCACCTTAAGGAAAGAAATATCTAATGCCCTGGTTCAAGGATAGAAAACACCGGCAGAGCAAATGCAACACCTCACCGATACAGTTCACAGGACAGAGGCCGCAATAAAAGACAACAAAAAGTTCTTTGAGAGCTTGAATCTGGTTTTGGCAGATCTTTTTCAGATTGTAACCAACCGGTTACAAGGATGAAGCTGGAAACCACACTCAATTGACACTTTGACAACCTTTGTCATTGATGCCAAAGGGGGAGTAGTGGTATGAGAAAAATCAAATAACTTAAGGATCATCTGCTCAGGGGGAGCACACTTTTTTTGGTCTTCAATTTTTGGATACACTTCTGAATTTTTCTCATGAGTGTTTCCATCAATGCCAAAGGGGGAGATTGTTGGCAAATGCACACTCCAATGAGACATTGTAGGTGATTGAAGGTTTTGTCATTGATTGCAACCTTACAATCCTATGACACCAGCAAGGCAATCCACCGGCACCAGCAAAGTCAGATTCTACACCGGCACACAAACCACCGACACCGGCAGTGAAAGGAAGCATACTGGCACAGAAGCTGACAGGAATTTTGTTTGTAATTTATTTTGTTTATTATTGTAAAATCATTGTAAGCCAACTTGGCAAATTGTAAATTGACTCATATATATAAGAGATCATTGTAGAACAAGTAAGTAAGTATGAAGGAATGTAATTAGGCGAAATAAGGCAGACCTATTATGCGAATTATAGGTTAAGGGTTTATGTATGAAGCAGAGCTATAAACCGGTAGTGGATCTGGCATAGTAGATGCTATTTTGAAGCAGTACAAGACATTGGATTTATATAATCCATTTTGTAAGTCAGTGAGACTTCCCATTTTGTAATTGAGCAGTGAGCTCTAGGCACTTGGCCCCCTCTTGTAGCAGTAATATTCTCTTATTGGCTAGTAAGTGAATATTGTGGGTCACAAATCCCACCGAGGTTTTTCCCACACCGGCTTTCCTCATTAAACTACTGTGTTATGGTGTGTTTCTCATGTGGTTGTTGTTATCTTTGCTTACTGAATTATTTCTTGCTTACCGGTATACAATATTAATATGCTTTACATGTTTTAAGTCAAGAAAATACTACAACCGGTTAGATACTGATTCACCCCCCCCTCTCAGTATCTGTGGGAATCCTAACACATGCTGACTCTCGGTTAGAGGGGTTTTATGCTTTTGTTGTTGATGGTGTTTTTATTCATTCCAAAGAATTTAAAACATTCTTGTATAATTTTAAAGGGAAGAAATTGAGGGACTCTATTCCCAACATAATGCCTGATAATGAGGTTGAGTTGTTAAATAAATTAAAATAGGAAATTGATGCAAAGATAACCACAGTGACCCCTCAAAAGGGGAGGCAACTACTTACAGAGGCTGGGGTGATTTTGTTTCCCAGATGGGACCTCGGTGCTTCTTTTATCTTTGACAGTTTATTGCATTCAGAAAACAAGGAATTCAAATTGGATATACAAGGTGTAAATGATGTATTTATCGGTTCAAGATTTGATCAGGATGAGGAATCTTTGAGGTTATGGGCTTTGTACCCTCCCCACAAGAGACCAAATATTATTGATGTTGACAAGGCCTATGGCCATATGATGAAACTAAAAGTTGGTGAAATTGATCCAATTGTTTCTGTTGATATCAGAGTGGATATTTCAAAATTCAATAAAGCATAGATGGTCAGAGTAGTGAGGGAGAGGAACTAGTACAAGGCATTGTATGAAGAAATGCTAAGGAGAAGTGGGCAACAGGTGCCAATGGTTCTTACTCCGGATAGATATCAATGGAAGAAAAAATGCGAGGAGTTGTAGCAAGAAAATATAAGGATATTAAAACAAATGCAAAGTGTGAGGGCAGATACTGTTGGTGTATTACTAACTAAAAGATTTGAGGTTTTACAAGGCTTTCTAAAAGAATTTTGGACAGTGTTTCAAAAGAACATGGACAATGTAGTTTCACACAATAGAATTTCAAACAGATTGGGAACAAGGTTGCATGATAAAACAATGGCCAAAGCGGAAACCGAAGAAATTGAAAAAATAAAGAGGTGGTTGGCTAAACACAATAAATTTGATGAAGAATTAAAATTTGAATATTATGAATGCAAAGACACTGTTCAGCCTGATTTCCCAGAGTTAATTGATCAGAAGGGTGAGATAAAGGATAAAGATGTATGGATCTCAGAATGTCGTAGTCTTCTCAATGTCACCCTTGATATGGCCCAAATTGATGGAATTGAATTGAAAGAGATTGTGAAATAGATGGAAAAAAATTTCACGTTGGAAGTCATTGTCAGGGATATCATCCATGATGCAGACACATATAAGTCAGAGAAGTACTTGGAGCATATCCAGAAGTGCAGCAATATGTTGGGAGACTGGACCTGATGTCTAAGTTGGAGCCCAAAGTCATGTTTTTTTATGTTTTTATAATATGTTCATATTGTAAAGACAGTTTTTAGGAAGTTAGTTTTTAGTTATTTTTTGTTAGTTTTAGTTTTAATGAAAGGGTATGCCCTTTCAATTTCAAACTGAATCCTCATCTATAAATGGAGGATATTTTAGAACAAGTGGTGGAGATACCTCAAGTTTTATGATCTTATCAAGACAATTTTATACAACACTTATGCAGTTTGTTTTCTAGAAATATCAAAGTTGATGGATGATACATATTGAAATCAATTGGTTTGATTATCTATTTTCAATATAAATTTCAAGTGTTCTTCATTCTGAATGGTATATACTTTTCAATTGATTGATTAGTTCCATGTGATAAATCTATTTTATTAGATTGCGTCAATGTGTTATCTTGTGCTATTGTGATTGAGACTAATTTCCAGTTTGAGCATCAGTTTGAAAGGTTGGTTGGCAAGTTTCAAATTGTCTTATTGGTCTTTCAAAGCAAATTTAAAATTCAATAAGACTAACTACATTTTATATTTCAGTTACAATCCATATATATGTTTTTGATGTGATGGTATTGTTTTGAAAATAAATTATTAAAACTGTCTCCACGGTTATACGTAGGATCTTTTAATTTGAAATAGTATGAAATCAGTAAGGGATGAAGGCACTAGTCTATTGTTGATCTGATATAATTAAATCGGGTATTTTTAGAAGCAATCTTGATCAAGGAATCATACTTTTAATTTATATAGGCACAATTTCATAAACATTTATAAGTAAGCATTTCAAAATTTTCAGCAAGCAAAAAATATAACCAAATAGAATTCAAGAATCATTTGCCTCCTCGAAAATTCGCTATAGAAAAACCTTTAACCGAAATTCAAGAAGTTCATGTTTCTCAACCTAATTTAAATTGAAGATCATTAGAAAAATATTCAAGTGCTAAACTACATCCCACTTTAACTTAAATGAAATAACCAATAGAGAAGTTCCTCTCACCCTCTGAGCAAGCCCAATCTGATCAAAGTTATCGTACATATCCATAGATTCTCAAAGCCTATCATAAGATTCCTCTTCTACATTAATTTCATTCAAAGCCTCATTAATAGCAGCTACATTATTGCTCTGTACTGCAACCATGTACGGCTTCACAAGACGAAGATGTCCACCATGGATAACAAATACAACAAAACAAAAGATACTCATGAAATTTTTCCAAACCAAATAGCTGCTAAAGAGAACATCTAGAAAAACTAAATACCGAAGTGAAATACATCTCAGTAATCCTAAAAAAAGTAACATAATAAAAGAGTTTAGAGCCATACCTTATGCATGATTTCAACCACTCATGTGTGGTCTACCATAAGGGCAAGGACATTCAAGAGGTCATTAATAAGATCTGGGTGATCTTGCAAATAAAAGCGTACAACTTTGTAGTACAATTCAATATTTGCCACTTTAACTACAACATCTTTGAATTGGCGCATATGATCCCATGCCTCTGGAGAATGGTTCATGATAGTAGTGGCATCATTATCATATTCATCATCTTGAATATATAAATATGTAAGTTCCTTCCAGTGTTGCTGCTCATCACAAACACGAATATGAGTTCATCAAAGCGACCTCTATTTTGATAGTAATCACTGACCTCTTCCAAGACATCCACCTAGAACAAAAAATAAATGTCAGAACACAAAAAATATAAATTTCTCACCTTCACAGTTACACATAACACTGCAGATGAACCTTCCTAGATTATCATGAAAAAACAAACCACTTACTTGTGGTGTTGGTGTTCGTGTTGGCTCTGTTGGACCCTACAATTAAGATTCAATATACATTATTCAATAAGATTAACTGTGCAACATAATGAAATATTGAAAAGTGTGTTATCTTATTGAGCTTCACTTGATTTCGAGAATAGTTTAATATTCTCTACTTAACAAGGTCAACCACGTGAAGGTGGTAGATCATTTGGCCCCTCCCCCCCTAACATCACTCTAAATTCCCCGTTAACATCTAACATTCATTCATTGTTTCATTCATTAATAAAATATGGCATTCATTCATTATCACATAACGTTCAATAACACATAACATTCACTAGCACTCATTAACACACAACATTCATCAATATTAATTAACACATATCATTCATGAACATTCATTAACACATAAAAAATCAATCATTATGAAATAATGTAGATTACAACCATTTTTTTTTTGAAGCTATGAAAAGTCTAAGTGGAGCATTGTTTTCTTCATCATTTTCCCCCTCTTCAGTTGTTCTTCCCTCTGCTCGTGATCTTGATGTATGCCTAGTCCTCTTCTGAGGACGAGGACACTGATGCAAAGGGGGGTTCTCTACAATAACAAAGAAATGGGTTAAATTCAAATAATTTTTTATTTTTGTTACAAGTATTTCATTCATTTACAGATCATAACCAAGGCGCTTTTTACTTGATGGGGCCACATCATCTTCAAAATCATTTTGTCTAGACTCAACCTCAACATGCTGAACACCCTGTAGATCCTCTGGAGTTGAAATATGAAAGGTTACATTAATCAATACACCAATTGAAATTAAATATATTTAAAGGAATAACAGTGGTCCTCTTTACCTGACTGGGGGACATCACGTTCCTGATGTTGTCTACCCGGATCATGCTCCACTTGGTCACCACCGACTACATGCTCTAAAATATTAACAAAAAAGGTTACATTAATTTCTACACCAATTACAATTTAAGATGTCTATTTGTATTAATAATTACATTAAAAAAATTGAATATCAAATGAATACCTCCACTACAGGGATTCACATCCGGACCTTCATGTGGAGGTTGTGTTCCACGATTATCAGGCTGCATTCCAATGTCATGCACATTGTTATAATTGCTTGCTTAATTAAAACAAATAAATTCGCTTTATGTTGGAACTTAACATCAAATAGATTATTGGTAAGGTATTCAATTTGTAATTATTTTCATATAGCTTACTTACCTGTGTGACAGATGCACTAGAATCTCGTGTTTGCCCACTCAATTCTCGTAGTCAATCAACCATGGTTGTATAGCCTTACTGGTAGGCATTTTTCTTGTCATCTTTTGTGGGCGCTCTATTGAAATCAAAGCCCTACATTTTTGCTTAGTATCGTGAATTTTGCTTGTATTGTTTGATAAAAAAAAATTGATTTGCAATTTATAAATATTTTGATGCGATATTTCATTTATTGATTCTTACAATTCATGCGGCAAGTTTCATATAACCACCAAAGTTGAGTTTGTGTTGCCCGTGTTTTTATTGTCTTGCCTTGGTTTCCTTTGACGTGTCACTCAGTCTATGAAAATTTTGAAATATGTTAGATTATATAAATATAAAGAGTAATTAGTACATAATTGCATTCTTAATAGTATCACATACCTTCTTCTGGCATCTAGTGGTGTATTTCCTTTTTTCCTTTCAATTCTCTCCTTCGCATCCAAAATTAGGTCCTTCCACTTCCTCTTTGGAATCATGGGGGGGCGCTCATACTTTACGTTCTTCTCTAAATGTGTCTTGTACTGGTCCCTCACATACTTTAGATATGTGCCATCTTTTTCAAGGAGCTTGGTTTTGTCGAATGTGTCATTTTCGAACAACTTGGCCATATGGTTTGTGAGTTCATCTTTTAACCCGTTTTCTTGGTCATTCCACCTTTTAAGCAATAACAAACCTATTAGATTCGGAAATGACTTGAAGATACCTTTAATATAGTTCAAGAAATGGATCAAAGGAAAACTATTCTAGAAATGATGTGAAATAAAAATAGTGGATTAGGGTTAGTTCACATATGATGTTCCACCTTTTACGTATGGTGGGTTCAAACATCTGCAATGAAATGTCATTAATATTTTTATAAAAAAATATCATTTCCTGCAAAAAAAATCATGGGATAATTAGTCCAAAATGAGTGATCAGTAAATAAATTACAATTACACTATATATAATAATAATTTTAAAGTACCTGGAACCTTTTGTATCTTCAAGGGAATCAATTCTTTGTCACTCACCACCAATGTGGTCTGCAACGTTCCCGTACTAGCAGTACGGGAAGATCTAGGATGATATGTTATCACTAGTATTTGCCTCTGGCGCATCCTCATGTGCATCTCTTGTTGTAGAAAAATGAATCCACTATGAAATGCCCCCAAGAAAGAACACTTCAAGGGAAATAAACACATAACAAAAGAGAGAGCAAAAGAGGGATCTACCAACAGTGGGTGGGTCAACATAACAAGCAGTAGAGGACGTCTTCATGCTACCTGTTGCCGACATTGCAGTCGGCAATACAGATGGGGATAATTTTGAATGAGGTGGCCTTTCCACAAGAACATTGACATCACCTAAAGAATAATACATTAAATATATGAAAACTGCAAGAATTGTAAACAAGGATGAACCTTTATTAAGAGTTGTAAAGAAATATGAACCTTTATTAAGTGTTTGATGCTAATCTTAATGATACAACATTATGAAGGAGAATAAGGAAGGTAGGTTTTGATGCAGAACAAAGGTATGGAAATTTGTGACAAGAGGGCAGTGTAAGTGATAAACTAGTATAGTCCTTACAAAAGAGAGTCCATGGAATCTATTTATTTAGATTGCTTCAATGTGCTATCTCATGTTGTGAAACTTCACGTTGTCTTATTGGTCTTTGTAATGTCCCTACTTTGAAATATAATTTAATAATAGTAAATTAAAATACAAGTCATCAGATCAGATCAGATCAAATGAGATTTTCTAATTGTGCAACTGGGTGAATTCACAAAGCTGGTTCCCACTTTTGCCAACGAAGGAATTTGGCGAAAGTGGGAATTTCGGATTTGCCAGTGTTCGAGCGAAATACAAATGTTCGCTCGGACTACCCCTGGGAGTCCGAGCGAACCAAACTGTTCAGTTGGGTTCGCTCGAACATCGAGTGGGTTCACTCGAACATCGAGCGTGCCAAAATCAAGCTCACTTGTTCAAGCGAATGGGGGTTCGCTCGAACCCCTTTTGGTTCGAGCGAACCCAATCCGATCGAACTTGTGTTCGTTCGAACCCCAAAAATTAGAAGTTTCTCCCAAAAAATTTCAGAGTTCTGAAGAATTAATGACTTCGGAGCTCTGGTTCAATGCACAAATGAAATAATCTTGATAACCCAAAAATATTAGATGGTAGTACTCGAAGCAAGCTTTCCAACGAATATAATTTTGTAATATTTTGAATTTATTATGTTCTTGATTTTTTAATTTTATTAAAAATTGGTTTTTCACCGAACATGAACTTCTCTGTTCAACGCATTGGGAAAAATAAGAAACTAATTCAAAAAAATTCTGAAAAATATCTATGCCCTTGGTATTGATGTCTTCTTTCTAACAAAAAAAAAAAAATTGAATTTCGATTTATACAGAACAAGTTATGTGTTCAAACGTAAACCTATGTTTGAATTATGACTAGTCGGACTTCAAAACTTTATAAAATGAAAAATATTGAACATATTGCTATAAAACCAAATGCAAGCCCTGGATATTGATGTTACAAACCAAAATTCGAAAGAATTGAGTTTTTATCATTTATAGAAAAAAAGTTATGCGTTTCGGGAGGCACATCACTCTTAAAAAATGTAGTTTGTTGTAAAAAACTACTTTTCGAGGGAGATGGAAAATTTTAAAAAAAATCTTTCAAAAAAATTTGAAAAAAATGTATATAGAATCTACAAACAAAATGCTAGAAATCACTAATTTACATCATCTTCAAATTTTTAATAGTTTAAAAGTTATAGTTCTCGGAAGTTGAAGATTATTTTAAAAATGTACATCTCAGTGTCAAAAGTGGCAAAAAAGTGGGAACCATTATTGTGAGTTCACCCAACTAAATACTTTATTAACAGTTTAATAAACTATTATTACAATCATATATACACACAAAACTTATTATTATTCATTCTAAAGAGAGCAATAGTATAGACAGGGAAAGGCCTGTGTAAATAACAGTAGCATTAAAAAAGCAAGTTCACAAGTCCAAAGACGAAGTAGTTTTAATGTATAGAACATGGTCATCACCTGCACTACCTGCAATACTCTGATCATGTCCACCAAGTTGATGATGACACATGAAATTCTATAAAAACAACATGTACATATTTTAGTTAATGACATAAAAGAGTATAAAATATAAACCATTATTGAACTTTTGTTATAATTAAAGCTTTCATTACTACTTACTCTATTTTTTGTTGTTGCTTGCATCAATTGATTCACCCTATATTTAATCTCATCAGTCTGAGGGGTTGTGCATACCAAAGCAACAATCTCTTTATTAATTTTTGTGAGACATTTTTATCACTTCTACAGGTTTGTGGAAATTGTGTAGTCCTCATCGCTTAATATTGTTCTAAGGTGTTGATGTAAGGGAGGTTCCTTTCCCTTTCCCCGAACATCCATCTATGACAAGAATATTATTAACACTATCAAAATTACTCCAAAACACTCAAGAAAATAACATAATAATGTAACAGTTTGCTTCTATCTAATTTGTACAATTACAATGAGGTTTACCTGCTCGGTAGAAGTGTCGGGACCTACATCCCTGTTTGTGCTATGTGACGGATCCAGGTCGCCCTATGACAAAGAAAAAATATAAACACGTTAGCGAAATGAAACCAATAGACTTCGCAAAAAAACTTAATAATAAGATGGTATATTAGAGTCATTAATTGGAGGTTGGTTTAAATGGTATATAGTATGTACCACCCCCATTTTAGCAACTTTGTTTGTATCTATATGATTCAAATTGTAATCGATTAGCAGCTCTTCCCATGCACTTATTGATTTTATCGCACATATAAATACACGATTTCCCTGACGTGCCTCAAATATGCAATTGGGTTGCTTATTAGTTGACCCAAGTCACAAACTATTTATAAAACCTGCAATATTCCTTGTTGCTTTTGGACTTCCATCAATGTATACAACCACTCATTTACTTTGATCATTATCTTTATGTTGTATATAATTTGCTGACAGTGCATACCTACGCATACTTTTTTTATATCGAACAACCTACATCCAATTTTTGTAATTGTAACAAGGTCCGACATACTCCATAAATTCAGCAACTTTTTCGTAACAGACCTTTATGCCGTCCATGGAAAATAGGCCCAAACCATGTAACGACAAAGGTGTTATGTGATATATCCTCTCGTTAACAAAAAAATTGGTGTTTATTGGAGGAAGTTCCTTGGGTACCCATTGTTTCTCTAGATGTTTGTACCTCAAGGGCACCTCGATGTCGCCTTTGGTCTCATCATCATAGGAACATGACCCCCCTTGAGCAAGGAAAAATTCCATGCGTTTATTGAATTTTCTTCTAATCTTTTGACCTCTAGTTGATCTCCCTATTTTAGACCTACTACATATCTCACTTTCGTCGACTATTCCTACATTTCCCTCACTCGAGGAAGACACATCTGACAAATACCTATTTGGTGGTACTTGCACTCCATCATATGAGAGAGTTAGTTGGTAATGAGAGAGATATTTTGCAAATGAGGTTAATGTGATGAAGAAGTCGGCCATGAAGTTGATGTTGAGATTAAAAATTGAATAAGTCCAACAGGGGCCTCAAGTGTTGATAATTGTATTAGATTTGTTGCTAATGTCGAGGTTTGAAGAATGGAGGAAGTTTGTTTTCTTAGTATTTTTTTTAAAATAAACTATTTCTATAGGGTGTATTGACTTATACCTGTCGATCCATGAGACAGTGTAGGATCCTCATCAAAGGGGTTTAGGTTCCTGCATATGTAATTCAATTATCTTATGTTAGCTAAAAATTACATAGTACACAACATGAACAATATGCAATCATCATAGTCATTGTATATTTTTTTATTCCTTACCTTTACTTTATGTAGACTGTGCAGGATCCTCAACTAAAGGGTTGATGATGTCTATAGTCAATTACCTGTTTACACCAAGGGTGGCAGCATCACACAAAATATATACATGAAATCAACACCAACAATTGAGCATCATAAGCATTACATTTGTAATTTGATAAACAATAAATACATATGTATCATGAGCATCATAAGCATCACATATGTATCATCATATATGTAATTGAGCATCATAGGCATCACATACGTATCATCATAAACATGTAATCTATCACATACGTATCATAAATCACCATCCATCACATAGCTAATAGACAGTCCACATTCCATAAATAAACAAAAAGTTCAAAAAATATCAAATGTATCATCATAAACATGTAATTCATCACCTATGTATTTTAAATCACCATCCATCATATAGCTAATAAACAATCCAAATTCCATAAATAAACACAAAGTTCAAAAAATGGCATACATTTCATTCATGTCATTGATCTTCTTCTTCATCCAACTCATCATCATCATCATCATCATCATCATCATCATCATCATCATCACCATCCCTGTCATCGTCATCATCATCATCATCACCATCATCATCATCATCATCATCATCATCATCATCATCTACATTATCTTCTACTTCTTCAATATCTTCTTCTCTCATCTCATTATACTTTATCGACCTTCCTCATGGATCATGTCTAACAAGAAATGACCAACCCGGTTTATGTGGAACCTCTAAGTAAAATACCTCTGCTCACATTGGCTTGGAATAGCATAGGGCTCATCCCCAACTGGCTCAAACGACCTTGTATAAACCATTGTAAATCCATTATCATGTTCAATAACAGTTCTATCAAGATCATTTTATTCAGTTGTAGCCTATACCATTTGACAACAAACAAAACTAATTTGAAGGAATTAAAGTAACACTCAAGTATATCATCCAAAATACCATAGTATCAATTTTGAGACTCTTGAGGATGTATGTCGTTTCAAGATGAAATATTGGTCACCTCAAAGACTGCAGTTGTCCCAGAATCACAAGTTTTTTTTGTGTCCTCCAACTTTTTGATGCAAAATTTATGACCATTGCAGTACATAGCCTTGTGGTGTTTGACCTACAATATGTCTAACATGTTAAAATTATTGCATCGTGAGTTGATAAACATATGGGTGATTAATAAAATTATACATACCTATTTATCTCTTAAACCATATGCTAAATAAATTTTCCTTTGTGTAACATTGGAATCTCCATTACGATGAGCTTCTTTAACCAATGAAGCCACACCTTCCCATGTTAATGTATGACCAGAATGTTGACATCATTCAATCAACACCATCATCCAATCAAGATTGTTTGCAATAGGCAAATGTAGCACATCCCACTCCCAACCAACTATACAAATAATTCATAGACGACTTACAACCAATTTATTTAGAAGATTAAGAATTAATTAACTACAATAGCATCTTATAATTACCTCTCACTTTCCTCAATCTATCTTTCCCCATCAAGTACTCCCCTTCAAATTTGTTAATGGGGTTGGGATCCCAAATGCGATCTACGTGGATCTTTGTTGAAAACTTAGGAAGATATTCAACATTGTACACCATAGTCTGGTATACCATATATCCCTCCACCATAGAACCCTCGGGATGTTCTCTTTGTTGAACCAAAGCCTTCAAAAATTTCAAGTGCCTCTCAACCATCCACATTGACCTAGTGTATATAGGTCCACACAATTCAATCTCCCCAACTTGGTGTATGAGGTAGTGTTCTTGTGCATTCAACCATCCACATTTTTCTCTTCCAATATTTTATATCTTGTTTATGGATTTCTTTAGATGACAACCACCTAGAAGAGATTCAAGACGCAAAAATATATAAACGAGACTTTACAAAATAATATACAATATATTACATAACAAGTAAAACAAATCGCAAATATATTATTTATACAACAAATTGAATAAATATCACTACTTACCTCATGTATTTTCCAAGATCATATATGACTTGCTTGACATTATTGTCAAAGTTGTCTAGGAGAGATAGAGGTAGAACATACTGCAACAATTATCAAATGATTTTTTCATTGTTTTCTAACATAATACAATGAAAATTACATGTGTAGTATACAAATATTTAGTAAATACACAAGAACATGAATTACCTTAATGAAGGTATGCCACTCATGTGTTTTCATCCCTGGCCCAAATTCACTTTTCTTTGATATGAGATTGTTTATGTTCGCAGCAAATCCGGTGGGAAATCAAATTTTTCGTATGACTTCTTTTATAGCATTGCTTTGTTGGTCCATTAATAACCAAGGAAGGGAACTTATATTAATCTAGTCTCCATTGCTATTTGATTGAATGACATTTTTCATTGCATGATTGTATTCTTTAATGTCACTACAAATTTTGACAATTTTTTCTTTGTCATGCCTTCCCTCCAATATTTTTCATAATGTCTCTCTTATATTCTTTCCAATATGCATAGTATCAAACAAATGCACAATTTGTATGTACTCATAGTAGGACAACCTACTAAATTATCTCGGATAACTTTTTAGTCCCTTTGGAAGGTGGTCATTAATGCCTGACGACCTTGATGATCATCAATTACATCATCAGTAAACAAAACACAATAGAAAAATACAAATTTCAAACATAAACCATTAGATGGAATGACATTACCTCGACGATTAATTCTATTATATTCCAACTTCCATAGGCAAGGTGTCATTCTTTGTGGCTTTGATGTAGTCTCTTCTTTCCCATTGAAAAGATGGTTTTTAGTATTTCGATACTTATGATTTATGTGGAGGAAGTGCCTATACTCATCAAACACCTACTTTCCTAAACTTTTTGAATGACATGATTTCATCTTTGGACCACAAACTAGACATGTAAATTTTCCCTTTGTTTGAAGACCTACAAGATAATGTATAATTAGATTAAATATGTTAATTTTTATAATTATAATTATAATGTGCAACTTGAACATTGTAACATACCACAAAAAGGTGTTAGCTCTGGGGCATCATGTATTGTCCATACAAGCATTGCATGGAATTGAAATTGTCTTTGTCCTATTGGTCTAGAGACGTCATACATAGTGACAACATCCCATAACTCCAACAACTCGTCAATAAGAGGCTCAATATATACATTCATATCTTTAACTTGGTACTTACCTAGTTAAATGAACAAAAACATTACATAATTATTATGACCATTTTACTGCAATATTTATAATTAAATGTAGATGACTATTAAATGATAAAATACCTAGAACAATCATCACCAACATTATGTGCTCCCTCTTTATTGACATCCATGAAGGAATGTTATTGTTGATAACAAAAATTGGCCACACCGAGTAAGCATATCTCATCTCTCCAAATGGATTGACATCGTCTGCTGCCAATGAAAGCTTGAGATTATGAGGTTCTTTTTTAAAGTGTGGCCACTTTTCCTCTATGTCCACAAATGTTGAACCATCCGCAGGCATTCAAATAATGTCATCTCGACTTCTATTGCGTGCATGGTAATCCATACATTGTGCCAAGCTAGTGCACCTAAATAATCATTGCATACGTCGAATAATGGGAATATAATGAAGAACCTTGCGAGACACCTTTTTTGTTATTTGATCAGTTCGATATCTATTGATATGACATTCAGGGCACTCTGTTGCAAATTCATGTTGTTTATGATATATAATATGATCATTGAGACAAGAATCTATTGCTTGATACTCCATTCCAATATCTTTCAGAATGGAAGATAATTCTCGGTATGAGCGAGGTAGAATATTTGCTGGTGGTAACAAAAACTCACCTATCAATCTACAAAATATGAATTTGTTAATATAAAGAATATTAATGGTACATGATTCACCCTTTATTAACTATAATGACATATATGACATACCTTAACATATGTGAGATTTTAATGTTAGATAAACCATTCATAACCTTGAAGTTCACCAAGAACAATACAACAAAGAGAAGAGTTGTTTGGGAGCCTTCATAAAGGGGCTCATATGCCTTCTCAAGTACAGGTAAATCATGAACAACATCAAAGTCATCTTGATAATCATGATCGGTTGCACCAGTACTAAATGTGTCATGGATCAATATATTTGTACCATCATCTTCAATTGTGTTTTCTAGCGCATGATCATCATCTTCCATGGGATCATTATCTTCAGCTTCGATATTCACACCTACATGTTCGTCCACTTCGAAAAACATATTCTTCAGGTTGTGTTGGTCCATATCATGTGCCCTAGGGAGCTCGACCTATATAAAAATGATCAACATAAATAAACCATGATCATGATCTCATCATGAAGTTATTTCTTATGTTTATAAATTGTTAAAACAATATAATGAACAACTTACCAATGGATGACAATAATGTCCCCCTTCAATGTGACCATGCTACCTACAATGTTTCTTAGTTGTTTTGATTAGAAGTCTTCTAGTCTTTAAGCCCTTACTAATTTTGCAGGGACAATAACATTTTCCATCACCTTTTCTTTTCAAGTTAGACCACAATCTAGAAATTGTCTCCTTATTTTGTTCTTTGCTGATATTTTCTGACATGATCTTTCTTCACACACAAAAAAGTCGGTTGTCGAAACTTCGGTGCGTAACCTTTACAAACTATACAAAAGGATATCACAAGTACGGAAGTCTTCTTAGAACTAGTTATATAGAATTTGAAATGTTACTTAAACTTATACTCTCTTCAATTATGAAGACTATTTTATTTAGATAGTTTTCTTGGCTAAAAAAGAAGCTTGATTTTGGCAAGTTGATGAAAAATATTTGAGTTTTAAAAAAAGAGAAACCTTTTTATTGTGTCATCTAATAGAGTCAACTTAGGAATGATTAATTTACGAAGAAAACAACATGAAACCAACTTCATATGAAAGAGAATTGAATTGACTATTAGAATCCAAAATATGAAGAAACTTGAGCGGTTACATTAAGAGTTATAATCAATTCTTTTGTTGCAACCCTGTCAACAAGGGTTTTTATGATAGTTTTGACAAAAACCATTAGAACTTTCTTTATAATCCATGGATGACCTTAAAACCTATCTTGAATTAAAGATAACTCTTCATTCTACAACCTCAAATAGATTATTAGGGCCTGGATTCAATCCAAATCTTATTAGGAAAAACATCTAAAGCGGCAAATAATCATGACTATCAAAATCAACAGTTAAAAGTATTGAACAAAATATCAATTTTCTCATTGAATCTTCATCAAAAACATTTTCCAATACATAATTTATATCAATACACTTCCTTCCTATTTATCCAACAAACAATTACATGGAATTTTTATTTTCAAATTGATATACAATCATGTAACTGTTACAACCCTGTGGAATTAAGTGACAGTCAGAGACTTTATTTGATCTAGCCTTACAAGTCTTTCCTCCAACTCTGTCACACACACTTAATCCAAATAAATGATGGATTTTATAGCCTCTCATGGTTTTATAACTATTCCAACTTCCCCTAAGACCAAAATGTATAATTTGACAACATTTTATGCATTGTTGCTTTACAACTTTTTAGTGATACCTTGACAACTTTTGCCTTTTGACATGAATGACCACTAAACATTACTTAGATACTTTGAACACCTTAGAATGGACTTAAAACAACATATTAAACTTTTATTACCCTTTCATGGGTACATTTACATTGTTTAAATAACTAGGACCTGAATAGGACTATTTGACAACTTTTGACAAAATGGCTCAGTTAGCCTTACACATTGATTTCAAGCTTGACAAGCTTGTTTATTTCTCATTACTCATGATGAGTATGTAGCTTATTAATATTGTTACCATTTATTTATCCATTTTCTTTAACCAACAAGAGAGTATGGATGTCTATAAGTGGAAGAGAAATGGAAGAAGTCCATTAGAACTCCACAAGTCTGCAAATCAAACCATCGGTGTAGCCTACCCCGAAGAAAGCACCCTAGCAAAGCCTGTTAGGATAACCGGTGAACAACTGAGAGGGGGGGGTGAATTGGTTGTTGACAGATAATAACATTTAATCCACTTAATAACCCTTAAACAAATTAAGTACCGATAGAGCAGAAAAAGATACCGGTAAACAATACAACTTAACAATTAAACAGATAATCAATGCGAAGCAACCATACCACATAACACCATGATTTGTACGTGGAAAACTTAGAAAAGGAAAAACCATGGTGGGAATCCTACCCACAGTTAGATGATACATCTGTAGAAATTATGTGATACAATGAGGGGCCTGTACATGCAGGAAGGAACACTGCCTAGAGCGTACTGCTCATTACAAAAGAGTCTCACTGACTACAGAGAGGCTACAACCATCTCAAGATGAATGGACAAAAATCCAATAGAGTGAACTGCCATAAATAGCATCTACCATGCCTGATTACAATCCCAGTTAAGCTCGATACCGAAGGCCTTTAACCTCTTCTTTAATCCCAATTCGATCACCTATGATTGACCAAATCTCCTTCGCATATGATATTGCATTTCAAGACCACAAACACTTATTACATTCCCATACCATGATCTACAATGAGATCTTACATCATTTTATACAAACCCTAAGGCCTAAACCAATTAGGTCAGCCACCTAAAAGATATTACAATAAGATCATTACATAAATTCATATTACAATGATATGCCATGTCGGCTTAAGACCAAAACAACAATAAAAAATCCATAAATCATCTCGAAACATCCCAGTAACATGTAGAGTACATGTTAGCATGATACCGATCCATATCCTAGATAGGTACCAGAACTATTATGGGTCCACCATGCCAAAGCAATATCTTCAAGCAGTTGAAGCATGACCAAAGAACATCTTTAGCATCTTGAAATCCATGTAGAAGTTACACCAACACCAATTATGCATCCTGCCAAGATTCCTCAGTGAGAGCTCTGTCGGTAGAGCCTTAATCTAGTGTTGATAAGGGTTTACCAAAGTGTATGATAGCATATGATTACCAAATCAATACCATCTTACCAAGACATGCTCCAGAAGCATGTACCACATGTAACCAAACACATTCCATAGATCCAAACATGCCAGAAGTGTCCAACAGATAGTCTCTTCTGTCGGTAACACTAGATCTTTTATTGGTAACCAAAACTTGTGTGTTGGTAACCAACCATAATAGATAGTGTTGACATCAATGACAAAACATCAATGCAACACATAATCAATTCATCCAATAATGCCAACAATCTGCCCCTTTGACATTGATGGCAACACTAGATGTGAAAAACATCTAAGTACCAAAAAATGCCAAACAAATCTCCCCCTGTGGAAGACAACCAACAATATTTTGAATATCAATAACTCTCCCCCTAATGTATACAACTCATTTCCTTATTTTTCACATTAATATCTCTCCCCCTTTGACATCAATGCCAGAAATCTAACAAAAATATCAAAGCAAGAATATAAACCTATGTATCTCAAAGCTGACTACTCCCCCTGAGTAGTAGCACCACTCATCAATGCTGGAATGAATAATATCTCTGATAATGCATGTCGAACTGATGACAAACTGCATCAATCAAGTCTCTGTCGGAGGGGTAGAAACCCCTAACCTGTCTCTCAAATACTCAAATGATTCCTTAGACAACGGTTTAGTGAATATATCTGCAATCTGTTCTTTAGTGTTCACATAAACCAATTTGACTTCCTTTGCTTCTACCTTGTCCTTCAAAAAGTTATACTTTATTGATATATGCTTAGTCTTAGAGTGAAATACCAGATTCTTAGACATGTCAATAGTTGTAGAGTTATCACAATAGATAACTACCGGTTCACTACAATTTACCCTGATATCCTTCAACATTTGCTTCATCCGCAAGACTTGAGTGCAATTAGTTGTTGCTACAACATACTCAGCTTCTGCACTAGATAAAGAAATGCATGACTGTCTTTTCCTGATCGATGAAACTAGTTTCTTTCTAAGAAAGAAAGATCCATCAGAAGTGCTCTTCCTATCATCAGTATTTCCTGCCCAATCTGAGTCAGTATATGCACATAAAGTGAAATCATCATTTTTAGAATACCATAAACCATGTTTTGTTGTTCCTTGCAAATATTGGAATATCCTCTTTACTGCACATTCATGATTTTCTTTAGGATTACTTTAATATCTTGGAACAATACTTACTGCATTCATAATATCTAGTCTAGTCTGAGTTAAATATAACAAACCACCAATCATAGACTTATACTTTGTCGGATTTACCAGTGTAGAAGTATCCTTGATAGATAATTTCTCACTTGTCACCATAGGAGTACTTACCAGTTTGGAATTATCCATACCAAACTTCTTCAACAATTCCCTTAGACACTTAGTTTGATAGATAAAAATGTCTTTGTCAGTTTGAGTAATCTGCAAACCTAAGAAAAATTTCATCTCACCAATCATGGACATTTCAAATTCATTCTTCATATTGTTAGAAAATTCCATGCACAATTTATCTTCTCCTCCAAAAATGATATCATCAACAAATACTTCAATAATCAAAATATCATTATCAGTGATCTTATAATATAAGTTACTATCAACACTGCCTTTAGTAAAACCAAGCTTCAAAAGATATTTATCCAATCTTGCATACCAAGCTCTAGGAGCTTGTTTCAATCCATATAAAGCTTTCTTCAATCTGCAAACCATATCTTTATCACCTGTTAGTGAAAATCCATCAGGTTGCTCAATGTATACTTCTTCTTCAAGTTCACCATTCAAAAATATACATTTAACATCCATTTGATAAACCTTATAGTTCTTATAAGATGCATAGGCAATAAATAGTCTAACAGCTTCAATTCTAGCTATAGGTGCAAATGTCTCACTATAATCAATTCCTTCCATTTGAGAATATCCTTTACAAACCAATCTAGCCTTGTTTCTTACAACTTGACCATCCTCATTCAGTTTATTCCTAAAAACCCATTTAGTTCCAATAACATTCTTATTTTTAGGTCAGGGAACTAAAGACGAAGTCTCATTCTTCTCTATTTGATCTAATTCATCTTCCATAGCCTTTAACCAATGTTTATCCTTACAAGATTCAATAATAGATGTCGGATCATAAGGTGTGTATCCTTTCTCAATGATCCCCCAAATATCCTTTCCAACACATCTAAGATGAGTCTCCATTCGAATTTTCCATATCCCATAATTTGTTCCATCAAGCTTAGGGATTTCTCTTCTGAAAATAGTTGTCGGTGGATTAGAAGTGTTAGCTACCATAGGATCTACCTCAAGCGTTTAAGCTTCTACAAAAGAGGACCAAAGCTCTGATACTAATTGTTAGGATAACTGGTGAACAACTGAGAGGGTGGGTGAATCAATTGTTGATAGATTATAACATTTAATCCACTTAATAACCCTTAAACATATTAAGTACCAGTAGAGCAAAAACAAATACCGATAAACAATACAACTTAACAAATAAACAAATAATCAATGCAAAGCAACCAGACCACATAACACCATGATTTTTACGTGGAAAACCTGGAAAGGGAAAAACCACAGTGGGAAGCCTACCCACAGTTAGATGATACTTATGCAAAAAGCATGTGATACAATGAGGGGCCTACACATGCAACAAGACACACTACCTAGAGCGTACTACTCATTACAAAAGAGTCTCACTAACTACAGAGAGGCTACAACCATCTCAGGATAAATGGACAACAATCCAATAGAGTGAACTGCCATAAATAGCATCTACCATGCCTGATTACAGTCTCAGTTAAGCTCAATACCAGAGGCCTTTGACCTCTTCCTTAATCACAATTAGATCACCTATGATTGACCAAATCTCCTTCGCATATGATATTGCATTTCAAGACCACGAACACTTATTTCATTCCCATATCACGATCTACAATGAGATCTTACATCATTTAATACAAACCCTAAGGCCTAAACCAATTAGGTCGGCCACCTAAAATATATTACAATAAGATCATTACATAAATTCATATTACAATGATATGCTATGTCGGCTTAAGACCAAAACAACAATAAAAAAATCCATAAATCATCCTGAAACATCTCGGTAACGTGTAGAGTATACATTAGCATGATATCAGTCTATAACCTAGATAGGTACCGGACCTATTCTGGGTCCACCATGCCAAAGCAATGTCTTCAAGTAGTTGAAGCACCATCAAAGAACATCTTCAACATCCTAAAATCCATGTAGAAGTTGCACCGGCACCAATTATGCATCCTGTCAAGATTCCTCAATGAGAGTTATGTCGGTAAAGCCTTAAACTAGTGCCGATAAGGATTTACCATAGTGTATGATAGCATCGGATTAACAAGTCAATACCATCGGACCAATACATGCTCTAGAAGCATGTACCATGTGTAACCAATCACATTCCATAGATCCAAACATGCGGGAAGTGTCCAATAGATAGTCTCTTATGTCGGTAACACTAGATCTTCTACCGGTAACCAAAACTTGTGTGTCGGTAACCAACCATAACAGCTAGTGTTGACATCAATGATAAAACATCAATTCAACACATAATCAATTCATCCAATAATGCCAACAAATCCAAAGGTCGTCGAGAAGTGATTAACTATTGCTAAAAGGGGATAGCAGTTATCGCGATACCCAATAGACACATCGGGAGGATATACATCGACTGAGTCATTACGAAACTATCATCAATGTGACTTTCACTATAGGAACATGCGAATTGTTGTCTTGTCGATAGTCGATAAGGCTCTCGGAAAGACTTGCACTGATAGGAAGAGAAGCCTTAGTCATCGGTACAACTTAAAGAGATCGAGGTGTAACATTTCAAGCTATCCTGATGCCCGATGGAAACAATAGAGCAGGAGATTCATCGGGGAAAAAGTAACTATCGGCAGAGGTTGTTCAAGGTTATGCCAACACCCGATGCAGGGCTCAAGAAGATACACATCAATAAGAAACAAAGCGACTTAAGGAATAAAATATTGTTGATGGCGCCAAGGGAGTAATTCGTTGGGAAAGCATATACTAATGAGCCATTACAGATACAATTCAAAACTGAAACCAAAGCAACCTATATTTAATGTGTGCAATTGAGTAGATTGATGTCTCACACGAAGCAAATTAAGAACCAAATGCAGGTTGCGTCTTAGTAAAAAAAACACAAGGTGAGAATTATTGCTCACAATTCATCATGCATCATGGAGGCTGCAAGTTCATCGGGAAGAAAGAGGAGTGCTAAAGGCTCCGAATCCACATCTTTAAAATCCAAAATAGCAAAAGTCCCTCCTACACAGAAATTGAATCAAGATATCATTGATCAATTGCAGTCCCTAGGCCCAAAATCAAGGAGGTCAAAATAGCATTTGCCCAGAAAAGACCGACTTGAGGACAGGTTTAAAGGGGTTAGAGATGTGTGGACAAAGGTGAGAGGTTATGAACTCTTCATGGTTCATTTTCTGAGAAAGGACAGAGAAGTGCCAATTTGTAACCTGTGGATAACCAACTTAGGTAAACTAGTTGTTCCAAATGTTTTTTGTAAATATCATATTGATGGAAGTCTTGGTCACAATTCTGTGAAAAGATGCATTCAATTTCCAAATGGCTAAGTGTTTATTAGATTTAGCTGTGGCACCATAGATGAAGTTTTTAGCTTAGACCCTAACCCTGATGTACCCTTGTTGTTTGAAGAACTAGAGGAGGAATTTGTTAAAATGGATAATACTTATAAAGGATGGAACTTAGCTTTCCATAGGGTTGAGAAGGGCATTCTAACCGAAGAGGATGGTCCCCCATTCAACATGGACATTTTTAGACACTACTTACAGCACACCTATATGTCATGCAGACAGGTTAGAGGTATAGAGGTCCCTGATGTAGCTAATATCGGGTCACTGGTGTTAGCAACAAATGTACAAATGTATGAGCCAAGACCCTTTGATTATGCTACTTATGTTGTAAAAAAATTACATGAAGGTTTCTTGAACCTCGGAGATAATAGGGAGCCCACTTTCAAGTTTTACTCGTTGTTAATGCATTTGATTTGATTTTATGGAAAATTTAGGGGTATGTGGCCAATGAACTTAAAATTGAACACAGTGGACAGAGCAGGTAAAGAACAACCAGTACAGATGTGGACATCAGTTTGGGATTCACGATATGTGAAATCAAACTACATCAAGTTTGAAGAGTTAATAGTAAATCCATTATACCAAATGTATGGTGTCTCATGTGAAGGATCTATTTCCACTGAAGTTAAAAGATTTCTTAGACTTGATGTTTTTTATGAAAGAGGTATTGTCAATCACAACTAGGGCAATTGGTTTGTTCACAAGGATTTTACTTGCTTCAGGATTTATGGTTTCGAAGGAACCCCATATCTGTTGCCAAAATTTGTACCAGACATAATTGCTTATCTAGAGATTGTGAGATAGTGAAGTGTTTCAAATGCCAAACATTTTGGAGGTATGCATAAGCAGACTTTCCTAGTTGGGACTTAGTTTTGGGGATTTTATCATTGTATCAACAAAGGCTTATGAAGTCATTGATAGGAAACTGATTGAAGAATACAATTTGTTCAAATATGTTGCTAGGGTCAATTATGACCCTAAGGGATATATTCACAATTGCAAGAAAATTCAAAATCTGGGAGATTATATTCATGTTTACTTGGAAGCAGAGGATATGTTTAGAAACATGGAGGAGGAAGAGGCCTAGACGGCCATTGATGAATTAAACAAGAAATTGGAAGAAAAGAAAAAGAGATTGCAAGAAATGGAAATTGAAGAAGAAGAGAGTGGAGAGTGAAGATGAGTTCGAAGAAGTTGAGGTGGTATCTAGGCATCAAGCACCAGACACAGCAGAAGAGCTAGAATTGCAAGAGAAAATTGTTGCCTGGCTGAACGTCTATAGTGATGCAAGATACGATGAGTATTCTGCCTTTGTGTCTGATGATGTTTTTATTAAGTCAAAAGAATTTAAATCATTTTTAATATAATTTCAAAGGGAAAAAACTGAGAGACTCTATCCCAAATGTAACCCCTGAAAAAGAATCAGAATTGTTGGGGAAACCAAAGGAAGAAATCAATTTAGAATTGACCACTATAACCCCTCAAAGGGGAAGACATCTTCTTAGTGAAGTGGGCATCATCATCTTTCTAGGATGGGATATGAGTGCATCATTTATTTTTGATTGCATGTTACATTCTGAGAATAAGGATTTTAAATTGGATATTCAGGGGGTAAATGATGTGTATGTCAGCTCTAGATTTGACCAGAATGAAGAGGATTTTCTTTTATGGGCTCTTTACCCTCCAAATAAGAGGCCAAAAATCATTGATGTGGATAAAGCCTTTGGTCACATGATGAAATTGAAATTTGGTGAAGTAGATCCCATTGTTACTGCTGATATGGGTATTGATATTTCAAAATTTAATAAAGCACAATTGGTCAAAATGATCAAAGAAAGAGATCAATACAAGGGACTATATGAAGAATTGCTAAAAAGAGGAGGACAACTTGTGTCACAAATCCATGATGGGTCTTAGTGGAAAAATAAATGTGAGGAAGTGCAACTAGAAAATAAAAAGTTGAAAAGGAAAATGCAGAGTGTGAGGGCTGACACAACCTCTATTTTATTGACTGGGAGATTTGAAAAATTTCAGGGTTTCCTTGAATATTTCTGGGTTGTTTATCAAAAGAATATGGATAATTCAATATCTCACAACCGGATTTATAACAGACTAGGAACTATGTTGCATGATAAGACAATGGCCAATACAGATGTTGAAGTCATTAAAGGAATACAAAAGTTGTTGAAAAAGCATGAAGACTTTGACACAGAATTGCAATATGAATTTAATGAATGTAAGGAAATAGTACAACATGGTTTTCCACAAATTGTAGATCAGAATGGACAGATTAAGGATAAGGATAAATGGATTATGGAGTGCCAAAGTCTTCTCAGTGCTTCCCTTAACATTGCCCAGTCTGATGTACTTGACATGACAGAGACAATCGAGCAGATGGAAAACTTTATCACTTTGGAGATTGTGGTCAAAGATATTATCTACGATGCAGATACCTACAAATCAGAGGGATATTTGAATCACATTCAAAAGTGTGATCAAATGCTTGGAGACCAGCCATAGATATCAACAGATGTTTAAATATGTGACTTTGTATTTTATAGTTTTAGTTTGTTAGGGCAGATTTTAGGTAGTTAGTTTCTAGTTAGTTTTTTGTTAATTTTAGTTTAATGAAAGGGTGTGCCCTTTCATTTTTCAAACTAAAACCTCATCTATATGTGGAGTATCTTTTAGGAGAGACAAATATCACAAGTTTATAGTTTTTTTTATCAAGACAATCTCTATGCATTCTCTTATGAACTCGTTGTCTGGAAGTACCAAGTTGGTGGAGGATATGCACTAAAATTCAACTGGTTTAAGTATTTTATTTTCAATATAAAGATTCAAGTGTTTCTCATTCATGATGGTATCTATCTTTTCAATGGATTGATCCCTTGGATAAATCTATTTACATAGGTTGTTTCATTGTGCAATCTTATGTTGTTGTAATTAAGATTGACTTTCAGTTTGAAGGATTGGTTGGAAAACTTCGAATTGTCTTATTGGTCTTTCAAAGTAAAGTTAAATTCAGTAAGACTAACTAGATGTCACATTTTAATTGCAATTCATATGGAAGACTTTGAGATGATGTTCTTGTCTCTTTAACAAGTTATTAAAACTGTCTCTAAGGTTAAACGTAGGTTTTTTCATTTGAAATGATATGAAACCAGTAAGGAATCCAGGCACTAGTCTTTTATTGATTTTATATATTTGAATCAAGTATTTCCAAAGCAAGTTTCATTAAGGAATCATATTTATAATTCATACAATCACTACTTTATAAAGATTCATTTACAAGCAAGCAGTTACAGTTTTCAGATAATAAGATTGGGTTCAGGATCAATTGCCATCTTGAAGTCGCCTAATTTCTTAAATTCGCTATAGAAAATTATTTAACCTTCAGTTTTAGGTTTTAGATATAGGTTCACCCGCCTTGGTTTAGCGAAGCCTGAAGTGTAGGATAATTTGATCTATCAATCATTCTCGATTGTTGGCCAAGACTGATTCAAAATTCATCAAGAGAAGTGGCAAAACTCTTTGGTTTCCAATCTGTGGTTTTGGGAACCAACAACTTCCATGTGGGACTGACAATTGGAACTGGATATTAGATAATTAGAATAAGTCTAGTAGTCAACAAAAAGTCTGAAACTCCACAAAAAGTGAGAAAAATGACCAAAACCTTCCTGGACAGAGAATTTTTTGGGGATTTTACAACTTTCAACATATGATAATAGTAGGTGGAATGAAGAGGAACGACACCTAGACAAATTTGACCGAGGGAGATCCATTTAAAGATTTCTCAAATCTATTATATATGATGGGCAAAATAAGGCTATATGCACAAGGGGGCATTCAAGCAAAAATTCCAACTGTTAGATTGAATCACAACACACTCTACAACTGGTGCCAAATTGAACTATAGAAGATTAAAATTCTTATCACCTTATTTGATTTTAAAAGATTTTTCCTGTGGATTTGACAAAACTTGGAAGTTGAAGTCTATTTTGTAACACCACTTAGATAAATATGTGGACATCATTGCTGCTTCTGTCCTAATTTTGGTATAGTAAATAGGGTTTACTTATTTTTTAATTTGTATACAATACTTTTAGCCTTTATCTAACATAATCGATAATTAGAAACTTTTCAATAACTAGGAACTACAGCATTAGGAAAGTAAAGAAAAATAGATAAATGAGAACATACTGGTAGGATGGCAAGCTCAAATTTATGAGACACACACTCTGAAATGAACTTGTCTGCAACCAAATTTACATGACTCAAACACACAACTTGCTAGTCCACGGGAATTTATAGGCATGTGAAAATCTATAGGAATTTTGCCTTCCAATAGTTTGATACCCTCCAAACTACAGAATCAATCCTTTGATATTACCTACTAGACAACCTAATTTGGAGAGGCAGAGGAAGAGGAAGAGGCAGAGGCACAAGAGGCAAAGGACATGTCGAACTCGATTTGCAGAGGGAGAGGCAGAGGAAGAGGCAAAAGAAACAAAGGAATTGGCAGAGGCAGAGGAAGTTGAGAGTTAATTCAATCCGTCGCGCATGGTTTTAAAATGAACCCGCGCTTTTCTTCTTTTTTTTAATAATGTTTATGGTCATCAGAATTCCTACTAACACGGGCTTCGTTGGAAAACGTCGTCGACATTTCGACGTTTTCGAGCATTTTTTTTTTTTTTAAAAAAAAATTGATCACAAAATGACTTGTCCGTCGGAAACCTCCGTCGAACTTTGAGGCTAAATGCATTAGTTTATAAGTTGATCTTCTTGACTACTCATGGAAACCAACAAAGGATCAAGCAACTAAGATATCCAGGCCAATTGATCATCATGCTCCTTGGACTTCTCCTTAATATCCTTGGTGAAATTTGGCAATGATAGACATGATTTGTAAATGTTACCACCTTTGGATAATGCTTCATGCATACTTTTGACACAATCATCTAATATGGCTATGCCACCAGCAATCATCCTCTTCAATGTCTAGAGCCTCTTAGCATTGAATTCACTTCGAACCTTCACCTCAACTGACTTTTCCAAGGACTCAAAATGAGTATCTACAAAGTTGAATAAACTCTTCAGCTATCCGGATGGAGTATCTGACTTATTCTTTACATAGGAAAGCATTATTTTCTCAAGAATACCATATGCCAAGGTAAGTAGTTCATTGTATTTTGTATGTGATTTTAGTATGTCCTTACTTGCCTTGGCCTGAGCAAATGAAGCTAGTTGAACATTTTGAATGGGGGACAAAGAGGCAAGGTTGATAGGGCCTTGAACAAATTATGGATCATCAATAATCTATTTTCCCTTCACTGCCCCTACAGTTTCTCTTTCTTCAGTATTAACTTCAACCTTAACCTCAATCTTCTATGCATTAGCCGTAGCTGGGACTGCATCCTTCTCAATTGTCTCAATAGGATCAACAGTGTCAACTAAAGGATTATGAGCATCCTCAACCTCATTTCCTTTTCCTTCCACCTCTTCACCCTTATTTGTCGCATCCTCATCTCCAACTTCTTCCAAAGCATTTACCTCTACGTGAGAATATGTCTACACTTCCGGAATAGAGGGAGTATCATCCTTTTTCTACTCTCCTTGAGATGGCATGGTCTATGTTTCCAGACCAAATTTAGGAGCACCATCTTGACCTTTTTCAGAATAACTTCATATTGGTTCTGAAGCATTACTTTCCTCAAAATTTTCTCAGTGTCCTTTATGACTTCATCTATTTTTCCAACCACTATCTTATTCACTCTAGTCTTTCTCTTGAATTGATTCTTGGCTTGCTTAAGAATTCAGACATCAATTTTAAATTACCATTCTTAACACTCACATCTACAATTTTACCTAAGCACATAGGAGGTTTTACTTGTTTAATCACATTGTCAATTTCAGAAAATTTTGGTTTCTTGCTTCCACCAAATGGCTTCTCCTTGGTGACTTTGGAGGCCTTAGCTGTTTTTTTCTTTACCTCCTTCATAACTTCATCGGACTTTGTTTCTTCGTCGTCCTTTACAATCACAAATATTTCTTCTTCTTATCTTCACCACCAGATGATTTGATTGGATATTTAGATGTGCTTGTATGCTTTTGAGTATTGGAGGAGGGCTCATGGATCCTTCTCTGCTTGCGCTTCAAAGAAGATACTTATGGTTTAGCTTTCTTCACCTTAACAATTTGTTCTTCAGAGAGGATGTTCCCCTTTCTCACCTCTTGGATAGCCTCCTTATAAATCCCTATGCTCTTCGCATAAGCTTATACTTACTTCCTGACTTTCCTTTGAATTTATGGCTTCTTGAACTGCTTGTGCAACTTCAAGCTCTTCTTTGCATAGGTTCTAAACCTTTCCTCAGAAGTGTCCACCAGTTTTCTTAACAAATGTTGTGCATATAGCTCAAGAATTCTCTCCTCAACCTCATACCCCATGGGCATGATCCATACAATGTGGGGTTCAACGGCTCCCATTAAGCACTGGTTTGTGTCCACCATGAAGAAAATTGTGTCTTGATACTTCTCCACTATTATCTTAGGGATCATTTCCCTCTCATGCATTTCCTTCTGAAAAATCTTGAAGTAACCCCAAAGATTAGCATGTTGGACCTTAATTAGAATCACCAGTGTTATACAGATACTCTCTGATTTGCACTCCCACGGGTCTATCAAAAGCCCATTGGACTTGTCTGACTCCCAAAACTTCATTCATAAAGTAGAAAAATAAGCATAGGATCAAGGTTTAGTATTTGAATCGATGTTTCTTGTTTTCCTTGATCTTCTTCAAATTCTTTATCAGCTCACTCCGAAGCAGTTTACACAGGTCATACTTCTTATTTTCTCTAACCATTTCATATGCAACATAAATTGTTGTTCCAGATACATATTTCTCTCTGCTGGAATAGTATAACTTATACCCAATCACAATTGAAGCAAATTTAACATCATACTCCAGAATGTCATTGATTGTCATCACTCTTCGGTCAAATTTAGATCCGATTGCATCCATGACAATTTGATTCTTCATAGTCTTCAATGATGGTAGCTCACCGAATGAACACAACTCTATTATAACCCTAATGGAATTATTTATGATCTTGAAAGTCTTGTTCAACCACATAAATTCATCATGCATTCTTCTCAGCACATCCAGACCCATTCGGGTTCATCAAACATCAAAAATCTAACATATTGTGCAAAACCCTTTTCCTCCAGTACTTGAAATTTAGGTTTCAACATGGAATTCCCATCAGTTAATTGTTTGTTGTAAAGATTCAATAGGTTAAAAATTCCCAACTCCCCAATGTTACAGTGAGTATAAACCCTAATATCTTCAATGTGCAAAACACCATGTGGAACAAATGAGAATTCGTTCTTCGAAACATCTTCCATGGAGATAAATGGATGCTTCTTGAAATCTAGTCGAGCTCTCTCAACAATGTCTACAACTAACAGGGTTGCAATTCCAGAGGCCACCATTTCAGAAATTCAACCTTCAATTTTGAAAGGTTTCACAGATAAATACCTTGATAACTGGATTAGGGTTCCTTGTCGAATCGCCTTCTTGCTTTGAACTCGTTGAAATCTTCTCTTAGAGCTTACTCAAAAACTATCGTTTCTAATGCAAAGTGAGAAATGAAGTGATTAAGTCACTTTTTAACTTCCGCATACCTAACTTTAAGGTATAATAAAGGCACTTTGCCCTAATACTTTTGGATACTCTGTATAGCACAAAAATCTTCCGTGGATCTTCAAATCTGCCCATACTCTTCCATAAATCATTTCAATAGATCAGTAATCATCAAACATAAATTCTCCAACGTGTCGGAATCAGACACATATCTCAAACAAGGGGTTTATAATATTTTCATGAAAACTTCCCCCAAGTTCGGATGCCTTAGCTTAGTTACCAGATGAATTTCTAGCACCAGAATCAGGTGCGGACCCACTCCCTACATCATTATCGCTCTTTTTAACCCATGTCTTCTTCATCTTGATAACTTAATGATGAATGAATAGTACCAAACTGGTACTGAGAGGGGGGGTGAATCAGTACAGGCAAAAACTCAACCTTAAACCAGTTTGTCAACTAACACTTATGCACTGACAGACAAATAGCAGCACCGATCCTTCAATAGAGTTCAACCAACAAAAACCAATATAACTGAGATAAGCAAAGACCGGTTGACACTTATCTTCTCATATAATCTAACTCTTCATTCCCATTTCACCCTAATGCATGAACAAGCAATCTACCATCAAAGATGTACATATTACAGCAAGATCAACATGCATCACCACTTAATCGGAAAATAATCATAACATCACATGAAGAAAGCATCACACATGACACACACATTTTTCACATGGAAACCCAACTGGGAAAAACCACGGTGGGGATGAATACCCACAAGCTGTTTTTGAACTCTTTAGAAGTCTGCTTTGTTAGAAGCCTTGTCCGGTTAAAGACTGATACAATAGGTTCTGTTAGGAACTGGTCCTGTTAGGGATCACCCGGTTAAGGGATGGCTACAATGCCCGGTTAAGGGTTAAACCCTATTAAGGGTACCTTGTTAGAGGATTTCAAGAACTCAATAGCTAAAGGATATCAATGACTCAGTAGCTTCGAGTTAACCTGTTAAAGGATTTTCAACAAGTCGGTTAAGGCTACCCTGTTAGGGGATTTCACAATTGTTGAAGTGGTTAGAGATCAACAGGTATATCAATGACCTGATAATAGCACTCAATGCCAATGCAGATCCACTTAAGCTCCTCTTCACCTTCTGCACTTACACTCTGCAGATATGACTTCTCTCCTCTGGTCTGGCAAGAATCACGTATCTCTTCTCTTAGATACACAGACACAACTTTTGCCAACAACTTCTAAAAGAATCACAACATCAACCTTACAGGACAAAAACAGGTCGATAGCATAAACCCAAATCCCTAGACCTGTTAGGTTAAGGAATTCAAACAGTTCAATCCTGACTGTTGATCATACTGTATTGAATGCAATAGTCTTGATCCAATCTCAAGAAATTCTCCATCATTTTTTTTCCACCGATTTCATGGCGGCTGATAACCCATCACATGTTATCACCGTTTACAGACTTCGCACATTCCCGAGGTAGATAGGGATAGTCTTCTTCATGCAAGATCCTTCACGTGCACAAGGGTGATGTGGCAACATGATCTGTTCTTTGTTATACTGCTAACTCATCACACAAAGATCACCAATTGAGTCACACAAGCTTGAGGTACTCCAACCGGAAATCATGAAGTGGAAACTACCTACCAACCGGTAGTCATACAATGCTTCAATGTGTCAGTTCCCATGACTACATGTCGGTTCACCTTGACATGTCAGTTCACCTTGAACAAATATACCGCTTTACTTTGGCATATATATATCAGTTCTCACATATGTCAATTCTCTCTTCATATCACATATTGACATCAATGACAACATACAATATCATTATGTCCTCATACCGGTTCACATAATGCCAACAATCTCCCCCTTTGGCATTGATGGCAATATACAAAGATATCTCTCTGCTAACTCATCTTCTCCCCAATTTCTGCAAATATCTTCTCCGCTACACTTCTTCTCCCCCTTTGACAACAATGCCAAAGTGGAGGCAAAAACATCCCTGTTCCATTATGTTGCTTCCCCCGAGGAGTAGCATCCTTCAACACATCAATCAACAAAAAAATGACTATGCACTACCTGACGATGCGGAACAAATATTTTTAATTTACCTCCTGAAGGGGCAGTACCCCCAATTCACCTCTTAAATACACAAATGTAGTCTTTGGGAGAGGCTTGGTGAATATGTCTGCTAACTGCTCCTTACTGGAAACATGTTCCAGTGCAATCTCTTTATTATGAACCTTTTCCCTCAAGAAATGATACTTAAGCTCAAAATGCTTGGTTCTAGAATATAAAACCGGATTCTTTGAAATATTGATAGCACTTGTGTTATCACAAAATATACTTACCGGTTCAGATACAGGGATTTTGAAGCCATCTAATACATGCTTCATCCAGATTGTCTTAGTGTAGTTCATGAAAGCTACAACATACTCTGCTTCCACTGTAGACTTAGAGATACAGCTCTGCTTCTTACTCATCCATGAGACCAGTCTTCCACCGAGAAAGAATGCACCACCGGTTAAGCTTTTCTGGTCATCCACATTACCTGCCCAATCAGCATCTGTGAATACTTTCAGGTTGAAATCATTGATGTATGGGTACCACAATCCATAGTCAATTGTTCCCTTTAGATACCTAAGAATCCGCTTGACTGCAACCAAGTGGGATTCTCTTGGACTTTTCTGGAACCTTGCAGTAATGCCAAATGCATGTGCAATATCCGGTCTGCTATGCACTACATAATGCAACTTACCAGTCATTGATCGGTATTCCTTCTCATCAACCAATGTGGAATCATCCTCTTTTGATAATTTGCAACCGGTCACCATTGGTGTACCAACCAGTTTGCTATATTCCATGCCAAAGGTCTTCAACACCTCTTTGACATACTTGGACTGAGTGATAAAGATTCCATCTCTCATCTACTGGATTTGCAGTCAAATGAAGAACTTAATCTCCCCTATGAGTGACATCTCAAACTCTTCCTTCATCTCATCAACAAACTCATGACTCATCTTGTCATCTCCACCAAAGATAATGTCATCAACAAAAACCTCACAGATCAGGATCTAATCTCCTTCAGATTTCAAGTAGATATTGTTATCTTCACTTGTTCTCTCAAATCCAATCTTCACAAGATGGGAATGTAGATGTTCATACCATGCTCTAGGTGCCTGCTTTAGACCATATAAGGCTTTATGTAGCCTGCACACCATATCACTGTCTTCAGATAGGGAAAACCCATCTGGTTGCTCTATATACACCTCCTCTTCAAGTACACCATTTAGAAATGCAGATTTTACATCCATTTGATATACCTTGAATCCTTTAAAAGCTGCATATACAAGAAGCATACGAACTCCTTCCAATCTGGCTACAGGAGCAAAGGTTTCTCCATAGTCTTCTCCTTCTTCTTGAGTATATTCTTTGCACACCAATCTGGCTTTGTTCCTAATCACTGTGCCATCCTCATTCAGCTTATTTCTGAAGACCTGTTTGGTGTAAATAACATTTTTATGCTCTGGTCTGGGTACCAAGGACCATGTACCATTTTTCTCTATCCGGTCAAGTTCCTCTTCCATTGCCTTGATCTAGTCTTCATCTTTATGAGCCTCTTTGAATGATTTAGACTGAAATTCAGAGATCATACATGAGTTTTCTCTAATCTTTCTTCTTGTAAGGATTCCTGCATCCTTATCTCCTATGATCTGCTTAGGATCATGATTCAGCTTGACATACCAAGGAATAGTCTTGACTAGTTCTTCTTGCTTTTTCTCTTCATCCTCATCTTCATCAGTATCAACATTCACCGGTTCAAGAACACTATTACAGGTACTTGGTTGACTGACAATCGGTTCCCAAAAGGTTGCAACCAGTTCATTTACAGCTTGCTCACTGCCGGTTTCCTCCAGTTTCTCAGAGGTTTCATCAACTCTCACATTGATACTTTCCATAATTCTCTGAGTCCTATTGTTGAAGCACTTGAGAGTTTTACTCTTGGTGGAATATCCTAGGAATATTCCCTCATCACATTTAGCTTCAAACTTGCCCTGATGTTCACTCCTCTTGATGTAAAATTTGCTACCAAATACCCTAAAGTAGCTAACCACAGGTGTCTTACCGGTCCAATACTCATAAGGAGTTGTATCCTTACCTTTCTTGATGAGTACCTGGTTCATTGTGTAGACTGCAGTGCTTATTGCTTCTCTCCAAGAGGTGTGAGCTACCTTTCCTTGAATCAACATGGTTCTAGCTGCTTCAACCACAGTCCGATTATTCCTCCCTGCTAGGCCATTCTGTTGTGGAGTCTGGGGGGTAGACAGTTGCCTCTTGATGCCAAATTCTTCACAATACTTGTTGAATTCACTGGAAGTGAATTCCCCTCCTTGATCAGTTCTAAGGCACTTGATCCTTTTACCGCTTTCCTTCTCCACTAATGCCCTGAAAGCTTTGAACTTCACAAAGGCTTCAGACTTGTCTTTCAAGAATGTGACCCACATCATTCTTGAGCAATCATCAGTGAGAATCATGAAGTACCTATCACCCTGCACACTTCTAGTTTTCATAGGACCACACAAATCAGTATGCACAAGATCAAGCAAGTTGTCAGCAGTGAAAGATTTACCTTTAAAGGTTGAGGAAGACATTTTCCCCAATTGACACTCTCTGCACAAGGTATTATCCGGTTTGCTTAGCACCGGAAACCCTCTAACTGCCTTGATCTTACTAGCCTTCACAATGTTATCAAAGTTTACATGGCAGAGTCTCCTATGCCATATCCAGCTATCATCAAATTTAGCCATAAGACATGTACTTATGTTTGCATTCAAATGAAATAGGTTACCGTTGGTCTGCATGCCGGTGGCCACCAATTCACCATCTTTTCCTTTGATTCTGCACACTCCATTCTTGAATTCCAGAGTGAGGCCACTGTCATTCAGCTGGGCAACACTCAGAAGGTTGTGTCTGAGACCATCAACCCAATACACATTGTCAGCACTACTCTTTCCATTCAGAGAGATGGACCCTTTTCCTTTAGCCATACATGGTGCATCATTGCCAAAACGAACCACACCGCCATCATACTCTTCCAAGGATAGAAACTTGCTCCAGTCACTAGTCATATGGTGAGAACAGCCACTGTCAATGATCCACTCATTGGAATTATCAAACTGGGAGACAAGAGCCTTCTTGTCTGACACATCTTCTTTGACAGCAACAAATACAATATCTTCATTTTCTTCATCCTCTGATTCTTCATCTATGACACCTTCATCAACTACCACAAAACAGTTTCTCTGGTTTCCTCCTTTGAATTTTTTGAACCTTTCTGGTTTGTCCTTGTTGTCGCCATTAGGATAGTTTACAGCAATATGTCCTATCCGGTTGCAAGAAAAGCACTTCAAAGGTAACTTACCTTTGTATTTTCCAATTCCTTTAGGAAGTTTCCTGGCAAGGAGAGCTTCAAATGCCATCAAAATCACCTCATCATCCATTTCTCTGCTTTGTCTTGGTTCACCACTAGTGCTAGCTTCTTTTCCTTTTCTGGATGGTATAGCAGAAGCTTTAAAAGTTGATTCAGTCTTCTGAACACTACCATCAAAACTATTTAGCTCATAGGTTGTCAACTTTGCTATGATGGAGTCCATGGATACCTTAATCTTGTCTATTGATCTTAGCTCCTAAATGGAAGCAACCCTTATTGCATAGACCGGCAATAGGGATCTCAGGACTTTGTTTACCATAGTGGAGTCTTCTATTTTACCACCTGCACTCTTGATATCTCCAACAACGGTTTTGATTCTTATTCCATACTGTTGAATGGTCTCTCCTTCAACCATCCTCATATCTTAAAACTTCCCTCTCAGGCTTTCTTCCTTAGCCTGTTTTACATGTTCATCACCGCCATAGATATTTTCAAGAGCATCTCATACCTCATTGGGATTTACCTTGTCCTGAACATCAATAAACTCAATGTCAGATAAACTACTAATTAGGGCTTCCATGACTTGCCCATTTTCTTGTATCTCTCTCTTTTGGTCATCGGTGAGAGTACTGGTAGGGGCAACATAGGGATTCTCAACATAGCTCCAGTGTTGAGCACCCATGCTTCTGATGTATATCTTCATTCTGTCTTTCCATATACTGAAATTTTCTTTGTTAAACTTTGGACCTTCCCTCTTCATCATTACAATAGGATCTTTCCCTCAAGCGGTTAAGCTTACAACACAGAGGACCTGGAGGAAGCTCTAATACCAATTGATAACTTAATGATGAATGAATAGTACCAAACCGGTACTGAGAGGGGGGGTGAATCAGTACATGAAAAAACTCAACCTTAAACCAGTTTGTCAACTAACACTTATGCACTGACAGACAAATAGCAGCACCGATCCTTCAACAGAGTTCAACCAGCAAAAACTAGTATAACTGAGACAAGCAAAGACCGGTTGACACTTATCTTCTCATATGATCTAACTCTTCATTCCCATTTCACCCTAATGCATGATCAGGCAATCTACCATCAAAGATGTACATATTACAGCAAGATCAACATACATCACCACTTAATCAGAAAACAATCATAACATCATATGAAGAAAGCATCACACATGACACACACATTTTTCACATGGAAACCCAACTGGGAAAAACCACGGTGGGGATGAATACCCACAAGCTGTTTTTGAACTCTTTAGAAGTCCGCTCTGTTAGAAGCCTTGTCCGGTTAAAGACTGATACAATAGGTTCTGTTAGGAACCGATCCTGTTAGGGATCACTGGGTTAAGGGATGGCTACAATACCCGGTTAAGGGTTAAACCCTGTTAAGGGTACCTTGTTAGAGGATTTCAAGAACTCAATAGCTAAAGGATATCAATGACTCAGTAGCTTCGAGTTACCTTGTTAAAGGATTTTCAACAAGTCGGTTAAGGCTACCCTGTTAGGGGATTTCACAACTATTGAAGTGGTTAGAGATCAACAGGTATATCAATGACCTGATAATAGCACTCAATGCCAATGCAGATCCACTTAAGCTCCTCTTCACCTTCTGCACTTACACTCTGCAGATATGACTTCTCTCCTCTGGTCTGGCAAGAATCACGTATCTCTTCTCTTAGATACACACACACAAATTTTGCCAACAACTTCTATAAGAATCACAACATCGACCTTATAGGACAACAAACAGGTCGGTAGCATAAACCCAAAACCCTAGACCTGTTAGGTTAAGGAATTCAAATGGTTCAATCATGACCGTTGATCATACTGTATTGAATGCAACAATCTTGATTCAATCTCAAGACATTCTCCATCATTCATTTTCCACCGATTTCATGGAGGCTGATAACACATCACACATTATCACCGTTTACAGACTTCGCACATTCTCGAGGTAGATAGGGATAGTCTTCTTCATGCAAGATCCTTCACGCGCACAAGGCTGACGTTGAAACCCAATCTGTTCTTTGTTATACTGCTAACTCATCACACAAAGATCACCGATTGAGTCACACAAGCTTGAGGTACTCCAACCAAAAATCATGAAGTGGAAACTACCTACCAACCGGTAGTCATACAATGCTTCCATGTGTCGGTTCCCATGACTACATGTCAGTTCACCTTGACATGCCGGTTCACCTTGAACAAATATACCGCTTTACTTTGGCATATATATACCACTTCTCACATATGTCGGTTCTCTCTTCATATCACATATTGACATCAATGACAACATACAATATCATTATGTCCTCATACCGGTTCACATAATGCCAACACATCTGATCTCTGATATCTTCAAATTTTGCTTTTCTCTTATCATCTACCTTTACATTCTTATTCTTGTCTTTCAGACCCTTCGTATTCATATTTCTATTTCTACAGCATCTTGCAATGTGCCCGAATTTATTGCAACTGTAGCATACCACATTTCCTTGTCTAGGTCTAAAGTTCCCTTGATTTTCTCTTGATCTACATTGATTAGCAATATGTCCAAATATACCACATGCATAACATCTAACATTTCTTCTATTTGGAAAGTTATTCATCATACTTGCATTCATTTGACTTATGATCATACTTATTGCATTTGAAACATTGATTGGAGAAAGATGGACCATTATTATTCATCCTATATCTGCATTGACTAGCCATATGACTAAATTTATTGCAAACAAAATAGTTACCATTGAACTTGTAAGAATTAGGTTGCCTTACTGAAGGTCCTCTAGAATTGATCTTCTGATGTGTTGTTTTGGTATTGCCTTGACCAGATCCGGAGTTCTCAAATCCAAAACCTTTTGTGTCATTAGCGTTCTTTTGGCTTTCAAGCATCTCATCAAGTAGGGCTGAACTAATTATGAACTTCTCCTTGTACTCATTTGCAGCTTCAATATCATATTTAAGAAGAAGGATCTGCTTTCCAAGATCTTCCTCGTGTTCTCTGGATTCTTGCAAGTCAAGCTTCAATTGAACATTCTCCCAATCAAGTCTACAACATTCTTCAAATTTATCTTTCAATAACTGAGTAATATTTTATTCACTCTTCTTCCTTTCCTCAATCTCCTTTATCAATTTCATCATTATAGATTCCATCTCATTCTTTTGGATTGCATTAACTCTAGCAAGCTTCTCACATTCTTCCATCTTTTCCTTCAAGGCTTCATCATCCATGTTTTGGATTTCTTTTTGCTTAAGTTGATCAACAAGCTCCTTTCTCTTTTCCTTGGACCTATTTAGTTGCTCCTTCAATGACTAAATGAAATTTTCAACATCCTTAAGATTTGTTTTCAATTCCTGGACTTTGGCTTTGGACTGATCAAGATCATCAAGTGCAACAAGTAGTTGTTGCCTAAGACTACCGGAATCCATTAAAACACCTTCATGGATCTTCCTCAAGTTGTTAGGCTTCTTCTGAAGAACTAGGCTCTAATACTAGTTGTTTGAATCAAGGAACACTGAAAAGTTGGGTGAATCAGTGTTTTGGATTCTTTAACATTATTAACCTGATTCTTCAACCATCTAATGCAAATCAACAAGAGAAAGATGCAAACACATAAAGCAAATATCCACAATACCATAACACTAGATTTATAAATGGAAAAAACGGTTAAGGGAAAAACTACGGTGGGATTGAGACCCACAATATTAATATACTTTGTCAGAAGTATAAAAATATTACATAAGGGTAATGCACATGCATTCAAGCACACTGCCTAGAACCTCATTGCTCAAATTACAATAAGGCCTACAACCCCGAAAGGCTAACTGCCTTACAAAGTGATTACAAAAGATAATTGGAATGTCTGAACTGAAAAATAGCATTTACAAATTCCACGGCACAGTTTCGATTAAGCACAAAACTCTTAAACACATACTGCTCTACCACACTACTCTATTCTGTTGTACTTTAATAATCCGAGTAGAAATCCTTTACTTGCACACAACTGATCACAACCACTTTCCATACCACTACCGATATCAAAAATGACAATATCAATCGCTCTTATAATTTGCAACATGAAATTAGGTCTTCTACATGTTGGTCCAAAAATGCATAACACACAAATGAAACGTGTTCTCCAAGTCGGTTGAATCCAAACCAGAACAAACATGCGGACCAAAAAGAATTGTCCACACGCTATAAAAATTGTCCAACAACATGCCACGATCACACAACTAAGTACCAAAATCAATCCGCGTAATCTGGACAGTGATTATTTACACGACTGTTGATCAACATTGTTCTGCCTAAAACCTATATTTCAGAACTTCTAACTCACTTCAGAAACAACATCGGAGGCCACAAACCAGTAATGTGGTAGATAACATATCCACAATGCTTCCTTGAGATCCGCAACACAAAATATTCAACTAAAGTGAAGTACCAACCAAAATGTTAGCCTCTGTCAGATGCCCTGTTCTAGCTCACCGGACTTAACCAAATCTTCATTATGTCTTATGGTAGCGTCAGATCACACACTACGGATAGAATCTTTGACTTGGGTTGCCATCAATTACAACATTTGACTATTGTGTGGTGTCTCTTGCCAACAAAATCAACTAGAGCAAAGAGAACAATGGATGATGAATCATAAAAGCTAGGATTGTATTTTGTATCATAGCTAACCAGCATTAGAATTAGTTTCATTGATGTGTTGCATCAATCCTAATGGATCAATATGCAACACCTAGATCAATCCAAGCAATATAGAATTTCATAACACACCTAATGGAAACCAACTTTTATATTAAACTTATACTAACTTCCTACCCATCACATGTCTCTTAAATGCTTCAACCATTTCAAACTAGTTTAGTCTCTCAATTAAATATTAGGAGTGAATGCTCTAATCAATATTGAAACTAAACAAATAAAAGGGGAGAACCCATGCACATCAAAGTGAACCATAACACAATTATTTAACCTATAGAAACATAACTTTGGAAAGAAAAATCCGACTAGAAAAAACTACCATAAGATAGAACTTACAAGCTCAATCCCACCTAAACCAAGTATGGTGCCCAAACAAGATAGCATCCTCAACCCACTATACATCTACATGGAAAAGTGCCAATAATATATAAATTATTAACCAACAATATCATGTCCACAATAGTTGATATATACCCCCATCCATCCATACTAAAGTAGAGAAAAACATCCATTTAGACACTCCAACCAACATGTATTGATTGAAGTGGTACTAAACATCACAACCCATGGATTTGTGAATATCCTAGAAGTGATATTTGTTGGATTTACCCCATTGGTTTAGAATGCAACCAAACAAATGAACAAAGAGGTACTCACATGCTCCCAATGCCCAAACAAAATAGCACTAGTTGTTCTCAAAAGTTACTCATGATCCCATTAGCTCCCCACTAATGGTGCAGAAAGAGTCTTTTCATCAACATATAGAGTTCTTGATACAATTAGAAACGCATAAATTGTAAATTTGAGAGAACACTTCAAATCTTAAACTTTTATTCCATTGTAATAAAATTGCCACCTTTTGCTAGAGATGTAAATCTATAAACATCACAATAGAAATGAAATCAGTATAGTTGAGATGATTTTTTGTTGTAGTTGAAAAAATAACCATATGTGAAAAGCAATGATTTGACCGAATTTCTAAAACCATTTCTATTCACTTGTACACTTTTTTCTATATCAACCCAAAAAAATATTTCAAACCTTACCAAGGGTTACGTGGACCTATGTGCTAGCATACATAAAGGATATCAAGGTGGTATTGATTTCTTTATGAAGTAGGCCACTCACTCAAGTCTCTAGCTAAACTTGGACCCATTTTACAAATCACATGTACAATGGCTCTACTAGGTGGCAACCCCTTGGACTCCTAGAAATATTAGAAGAACTATGACAAATCATCTATAGCCTTTTATTCCATGTTAGAATGTACACCATGAGTTATTTTCATTTTATCCACTTCTTTCTCTTTACTAGAATGCAATAACACTAATGTATGTTGGCATTTTTGATGTTCATGTTGTGATTGTCACTGATGGACACACACTTGCATTAAGATCCTCTTTATATGTGTGAGTTAGAGCACAACCGGTATTTGATCCAACTGGTATGTTGTATTATAGTCTTTAGACTATTGATGTTTTGTAGAATGTGTTTACCGGTCTAAAGCGGCATGTCGACCCCAAGCGGTTCATGGATACCAAGCGGTACGAGGGATTAAAGCGGCATAACACAATTTTACTAGTCTTCATTTTGACAAACCGGCAACCGGTATTTTGTATGAACCGGTAATACTCTGTGATGAGTTATCAACAGGCATTTTGTGATGAGTTACCATCCACCGATCGTTTGACGGTGCCGACTCTCTGGCGGTGCTTTTTGTGTCGTGTTACCAGATATGTCCAAATGCATTGAACCTCGGAAATTGTATTGTAATCCTATTGGACCGACATGAAATCAGATTCCTTTATAAGGACATCATGTCTAGGGTTCTAAGGTTGTTGTTGTTGAGGTTGATGTTGTTGCTAGGGTTCAAGGTAGCTGAGGAGTTAGAGAGAGTATGAATGTGTAGAAGACTGAAGTAATGCTTTAATGCATTAAGATCGAGCTATCAAGGATCTAACCAGGCAATCTGTGCTATTTGCTAGATCACTCACTTGTTGATTACTCACATCTTCGACAAGTATATAGCCCTTAACCGGGTAGGCCCAAAAGCCTCTTGCAAATCCTCTAACAAGGTGGTTCACATCTGTGGATCTAAAATCCTCTGGCAAGGTAGTCTTTAATCGGACTTATCTCCTAACAGAGATTGAGATTCCTAACAGGATCTGTTCTGGTAAAGAACGTTGTAAGACCTTAACCGGTCTGGTTTCTATTCTGCGGATAGTTGCTTGTGAGTTTCATCTCACCGTGGTTTTTCCCATTTGGGTTTCCACATCAAAATCTCTTGTGTTATGGTGTTTGTGCTTCTATGGGTGAATGCATTATTAGCTATTTGGTTTGCATGTTTGTTAACCGGTATGTCTGCTAAATTGTTTTACCGATTTACTGTCAATCTTGCAAAGTGTTTAAGTGCAAAGATTTTTGGCATACTAATTCACCCCCCCCTCTTAGTATTCATCAATTGGTATCAAAGCCAGCCTTTCTATAAGTTTAACCACTTGGAAAGAGATATGGGGGAATACACCTTGATGGAACTTACTCAACGGCTCACTCAGTCTAAGCAAGCCTGTGATGATCTTATGGTCAAATACAAGGCATCTCAAGCAAAAAGGAGAGAAAATGTAGAAAAGTTGATGGAGCTATCTGAAAATAGTTCTGCATATGAAGCAGACATGGAAGCCCTAATTGCAGAAGTAAATAAGTTGAATGAATCAAACTCCAACCTGAGAAAGGAGTTGGAAGGACTGACTATCCGGATGTGTCAAGAGCTTGAGAACTAGAGGAAAGCTGAAGATCTAGTGAAAGAAAGAGATCATGAGATCTCCAAGGTGAAACAAGAGATCAGTGCCCTAACTGCTCAACTCCATGCTAGCAAAGTGGAAAAGGACGACATGCAAGGTGAACTGAACAGTGCCATCTCTGAGAATGAAAACCTGATGGAAGCAAATGCTGATATTTCCAAATAACTCTCTAAGTCAAAGGAAATACTTGCTAAGTTCAACAAGAGTACTGTCAAGCTTGAGCAAAAGCTTGAATCTACCAAACCAGTCAAGAATACCAATGGACTTGGTTATTTCGGTCATGAGGAAGGTGAGACCTCTGGTACAAATGCTAGAGCATCAAAGAAACAACCAGCATCAAAGGATAAAGGTAAGCAAAAGTTTAAACCTGTTTGCTTTAACTGTCTTAAAGAAGGACATATTGCAAATGTATGCAGGAGTAAGGCTTACAACAATTTTCCTTATTTCCTAAATGATAAACCTAGATCCTATAGATTCAATGGTAACTGTTATGCATGCAACAAGTATGGGCATAGAGCATTTGAATGCAGGTTTGTCATGAATGACACTGGAAGATATCCTCAGAGGACCCAAGGAGCTGGTCCTGAACCTTTTGTGAATCAGAATCATAACTGATTTAATGTCTTCAATCATCAGCCAAGAAGCGGTGGCTATCAAGTGGCAACCTGATGGAGAGCAAATTGTATGATCTGTCATGGTCATGGTCACACAGCTACAACATGCAGAAGGAAGAATGGAAACATGAACAATGGACCTTGGAGAGCACCTGGATTGGTTTGTTATCACTGCAACAAACCGGGTCACATTGCCAGATTTCATAGATCAAGAAAGAACATATCTGATGATATACCAGTCACTCCGGAAGGAGATATTGATGTTCAAACAGTTCAAGCGGATATGAACAAAACCTGGAAGAAGAAACCAGTAGTGTTACAAGAGGAACCGTTTTCTGCACCTAGTGTGGAAATATCGAAACCGGCAAACTAAGCCTCAGAAAAGCTTAGGGGGAGCAAACAACAAAATGTTTCGAACCCCCGGTTTACATCGGTAAAAGACCTTAACCGGTATATGATACTTGTCACTTGGCAGAAGACCGAAAATGGTAAAAAGGAAAATTAGGGTTTATGCCCTAATAGAGGAGCATTAATGGTGATAGGTGAGAGATATGTTTAAAGGCATTTTTCAAATCATTTCTCACTATCTATTTTCGAATGAAGAAAAAAATTTCAAAGAGCAGAGCAATGAAAAGACGATTTGAGCTGAGATCTTGAGAAATTGACAAACCGCGAAGGAGATTCAAACTCAAACTACAAATGGCCAAGTGGAGAACACAAAGCAGTGATTCAGCAACCGACGGAGTGTGGAGTGAAGGAGAATTGGAAAGCCCCTAAATTCACGTGTTTTAAAAGTTATTTCTCAAAGTTCTTAAAGTTTCTATCATGGCTTCCACATCTCATACTAGTTCTAGTGCATCTATTGAATCTAAAAGTTTTATTCAACGAAAGTCCAAGTATAATGCTCTATCACAAGTTCCAGTTGGTGTGATAGTAGAAGAGGGAATTTTTTACTACATAGACTGTAAGATTGAAGACCTAGGGTCTCTAGCTATCCACTCCTAGTTGGGTTTGTTTTCTGGCAAGGATAAGAAAATCAAACCGGAGTATAATATCTTGGAGAAGAAGAAACTCCACAATGTTGTCTACTTCCTGGAAGATTTTACAGAAGAACACATAAGGATCATTTTGAGCAAATTCCACGGTGACAAGATGTACCTAGAGAGGACGCATGATATCACACCACAGGCAATTCATGCAGTCACCAGTTTCTGCAATATAGGGGATGTGCCAGCCTTAAGGACGGTTAGCAAAACTGAAATGTCCAAGCTCACCAGTTCAGTGAGTGACTCACGTGGCATGACAGTCAATTCAATCAAGGATGATCTGGTGAAGTATGCATGTATGGTGATTGGTTACCGAATGTTCTCAGCCAGTAGAATTAACTTTGTATCTACTGCAGCGGTAAATGTCGCTTACCAGATGATAAAGGAGGATGCGTCATTTGACCTATGCACCGGTATGCAGAGGCAACTCCTATTGAACCTGAAATCAATCAAACAAGATAATGCACTGAGGTTCAAGTTTGGACAACTATTGGTTGGGTTGTTCTTTTACTTTCAAGGATACTTCCCGGGAGTGGGAGACATTCAGTGGTCTGCAGACCAACCGGTTACCAAACAGATAAAGGAAAGTTTGCAAGCAGTGGGAACCGGTTATCTTGAAGTTCTGAACAAGTATTTTGATGAGTTCAGACGGAAAATGAGCCAAAGGATGAGGATCTCAGGTGATATCATCAAGAAATATGAAGATGACATCTGTTTCACCATCCAGGTGGACAAATGCATAATGGAGGTTGTTGAGCCTAGAATGGAAGAAGTGGAGCCAATGGGCTATGAGGTGATGTACGATATGCTGGAAGGGTATGCATCTACCCTTATTGCCTCACCTCTTGATCCTAAGGAAAAGAGGACCAGAACTATCTGGAAAGGGTTACACCAGTCGAGGAACCCTCTGCGAAGAAAGAAAAAGAACCTACAGTAAAGAAGGCAAAGGCAGTGCCTGCAGCATTAGCACCGGTTACTACTGCAACTCCAAAAGTGACCAAGCGGTCACCAGCCAAAAAGAAACTGGAAGCAGCACCGGCTAAAGTCTTCGAGAGGAAAAGGAAGACAAAAAGTAACTCTCCGGACTCAGAAGAAATTGTGTCTGAGGAGCAGCCCAAGAAGGCGAGACAGACAAGAAAGAAGACAAAGAATGAACCGGCATCATCTGCACCGGTAAATATTGATATCTCCTCCTACAAACCGGTAAAGAAGGAGAAAAGTATTGAATGATTTAATTGATTATTTGGATGACTTTAATGATGATGAAAAGGAGGTGATGGAAAAAGAAATAATTCAATATTTATGTGTTAATGACCGGTCCCCTTCAAAAATTAGATTTGAAACACCGGATTCTTTGTATAAGTCCTTAGACAATAAATGGCGTATTGTCATAGAGAAGGAACAGGAAATGAGAGAAAAAAAATTTGCTGAACATTTTCCTGATGTATCAAATTCGAAACTATTCGATGTAATGAACAAATACAAAGGTCTTTTCTTCATGAGAAGAAGAAGACTCATGTTACTGGAAGGAAAAGGTAAGGAAGTGCTCAAGGATACACACACTCGTGCTCTAGATGCTCTGAAGATGCATCGAGTGGCTAAAGCCAACTGGCAAGCTGAGAAAGAACCGGTTATATCCAAACCAGACGAAGCATTTGATGATGAAGGAAATCTGGTTGTTGAACCGGTCGACCCTATTGATGTCGATGCCCTGGATGGAGAAGATGTTACCTAGGAGATACCATCTGAGGCAACAGGACAAGAGCAACAGGCTGAATAGGAGAAGAGAGTCGAGGATAGATAGGAAGCAGCAAAGGAAGACACCGAGAAGAGGAAGAAGGATGAAGAAGAGAAGCGGAAAAAGGAAGAAGAAGAAAAGAAGAAAAAGGATGAAGAGGAGAAGAAGAAAAAGGAAGAAGAATAAAAGAAGAAAAAAGATGAAGAGGAGAAGAAGAAGAAGGAAGAAGAAGAAAAGAAGAAAAAGGATGAAGAGGAGAAAAAGAAGAAAGATGAAGAGGAGAAGAAGAAGAAGGAAGCAGAAAGGAAAAAGAAGGAAGAAGAAGATAGGGAACAGGAGAAGAAAAAGGAAGCAGAAAAGAAAAAGGCTGAGGAGGACAAGGAAGCAAAGAAGAGGACAGAAGCAGAGAAGAAGAAAGCGGAAGAGTACAAGGCAGGAGAAGCGGCGAAGAGCACCCAGATGGAGACTCCGAAGGCAACCGGGAGTCAAGCTAAACCAGTTGATCTCACCAGTCCTATAGATCTCCAATCTGCAAGTGAAACGGAGCTAATGCAGAGCATCAAGGTAGCTCAAGAGTGCCTTGAAATCATTCGACGGAAGGAGCAGGATGTAATCCAAGCAGTTGTGGATACGCTTACCAGTTTGATACCCGGTACAAATCTTCCAAACACTGATTCATCACTAGCTAGACTTAAGCTCCTATGCACAGTAGTAGATGATCAGATGCAGAGCCTTGAAGAGGCAGCAGAGGCTAATGTCAAGAAGGAGCATCAAAAAGCTCTTAATATAGCTCTGGTGAAGAAGTTGAATGAGCTCCAGATTGAACTGAAGAAAGAACAAAAGGATATAAGGGACGCTCTAGATGAGGGGAATTTGCTACTTAGCAAAATCTGTCAACCCCATCTATTCTATGATGATGTGCTAGCTCAAAAGCAAAAGCTTCAAACAGACTTACAGTCCTACATGAGCACATTCAAGACACCTTATGATTCCTTTGCAACTTATGGGCAAACCATTCACCGGTTTCACATCCAGTCAACCAAAATGGAGCAAGAGATCAGCACACGGTCTAGAGATTTGCAGGAGCTACAACTGGTTCTACTCCCACGTCTACAAACTCTTTAGAAGTGTTATCTGAACCTGGATGCCTTGACAGTTACACAGGAGATGAGCATAGTTGATGCCATGGAAGAATAGGTCTCCCAGATGCAAACAGAGAAAGAAGTAGCCACCTCCCTACTTGAGTCCAGGTCTCTATCAATGAAACAATTCTTGCAGGACTATAAATCTGTTTTTGACAAGTATTATTCCTTGTTGTCATAAACTTTTATTATTTTAATATCAAATGGAAACAGGGTTGTTCAGTGGTACTTTGTCATTGTTGGCAAAGGGGGAGAAGTACTCTATCTATTTTGGACTCTATCTATTTTGGAGAAGTATAGGGGAGAAGTATCTGGATTTAAAATTTTGCTATATGCTTTGATATATGCTCTGACATCTCAATGTTTATGCTCTATATGCAAAATTGTTATACATCGTATTGTTAAAGGGATAGTGTATATGCTTAGGGGGAGCAATTTTGCTAATGGCATGTTTTTGTTGTAAAACACTTAGATGTCAAAATTTTATTTTCCTAAGTGTTGCCATCAATGCCAAAGGGGGAGATTGTTGGCATTTTTTATGTTCATGTTGTGATTGTCATTGATGGACACACACTTGCATTAAGATCCTCTTTATATGTGTGAGTTAGAGCACAACCGGTATTTGTTCCAACCGGTATGTTGTATAGTCTTTAGACTATTGATGTTTTGCAGAATGTGTTTACCGGTCTAAGTGGCATGTTGACCCCAAGCGGTTCATGGATACCAAGCGGTATGAGGGATTAAAGCGGCATAACACATTTTTACCAGTCTTCATTTTGACAAACCGGCAACCGGTATTTTGTATGAATCGGTAATACTCTGTGATGAGTTACCAACAGGCATTTTGTGATGAGTTACCATCCACCGATCGTTTGACGGTGCCGACTCTCTGGCGGTGCTTTTTGTGTCATGTTACCAGATATGTCCAGATGCATTGAACCTAGGAAATTGTATTGTAATCCTATTGGACAGAGATGAAATCAGATTCCTTTATAAGGACATCATGTCTAGGGTTCTAAGGCTGTTGTTGTTGAGGTTGATGTTGTTGCTAGGGTTCAAGGTAGCTGAGGAGTTAGAGAGAGTATGAATGTGTAGAAGACTGAAGTAATTCTGTAATGCATTAAGATAGAGCTATCAAGGATCTAACCAAGCAATTTGTGCTATTTGCTAGATCACTCACTTGTTGATTACTCAAATCTTCGACAACTTTGTAGCCCTTAACCGGGTAGGCCCAAAAGCCTCTTGCAAATCCTCTAATAAGGTGGTTCACATCTGTGGATCTAAAATCCTCTAGCAAGGTAGTCTTTAATCAGACTTATCTCCTAACAAAGATTGAGATTCCTAACAGGATCTGTTCTGGTAAAGAACGTTGTAAGACCTTAACCGGTCTAGTTTCTATTCTGCAAATAGTTACTTGTGAGTTCCATCTCACCGTGGTTTTTCCCATTTGGGTTTCCATGTCAAAATCTCTTGTGTTATGGTGTTTGTGCTTCTGTGGGTGAATGCATTATTAGCTATTTGGTTTGCATGTTTGTTAACCGGTTTGTCTTCTAAATTGTTTTACCGGTTTACTGTCAGTCTTGCAAAGTGTTTAAGTGCAAAGATTTTTGGCATACTAATTCACCCCCCCCCCCCCCCCTCATAGTATTCATCAATGTAAACTTGCCATTAGCATTGATTAAATACTTATGTTGAGAAATGTGACGGAAATGGTGTTAGGCTAGTGGTTGAAGTGCTTTCAAAACATGACATTGGGGGTGCAACAACTTTGAATGGATCGATGAGCTTGGGTTGTGATTCCCAATGGGCCTATTTGGCCATAAAAAACTTGGGATTTCTAGCCTGACCTTCTCAACATGAAAAACTCTATCCCCTTCCCTACTATCAAGCCTCCCTTGTCATGGTCTACAAATAAGATGTGATAAAAAAAAAAGAATTTTATCTTCATTAAATTTTGGTTTACAAATTCAACAATTTGTGGCCTTCTCTTCCCAATTTACAAAATTGGGTTCAAGAAACTTGGAAGCATCTCATTGCAACTAAGATTGAGCTTTATCCTTGTGCTTAGGGCTTCTTCATTACAACTTCCAACTCTGAATAGGGATTTGATGACTGGGATAAGGCTATGGATGTGGAAAGAGAACTCCCTTTCCATCAAGCCTTGGTCTATCTCTTTCAACTCCCATTTGAAACCTCTCAATACCATACCTATTTAAGTTAGGCTATGAAATTTTTCCCTCTAGTTCTAAAAATACTCCTATTATGAGGTTATTAGAAATGTTATCGATCAATTCTTGAAGGTTGACTCCACTACTTCATCGATCACTCTACATAGGCCCATATTTTGGTATATGTTGATATCATCAAGCCTCTTTGTGGGGATACTATTTTTATGGTGGGGGATAGGCCATGGACTATGAGGGTGGCCTCCCCTTCAATTGTAGATGATAGTTTTTCATCAACCACTTAGCTTTTGATTTTGTACCCTCTTAATGCAAGGGTGCAACTACATGGTCAACGAATGCTCACAATTCTCACTTGACTTTCAATGCCTTTAACTCGTAGGTTGATGGGTCCTCTTATTGTGATGCATCTTCTTAGGATGTTGGACCATCTCGTCTTGTTTCTCGTGAAACATGCCAATATATTAAGAGAGTTTCTCTAGCAACTTGTATGGCTTGGGAGACTCTCACTCCTATAGCTCCTTTGTCTCTCCTTGGTAACCCCCATCAAGCTCTAAATATATTTTTTCATTGATTGTCTTCTCCAACTAGGCATTCCATTGTGTTGTGCACATGGATGGCCCATTGAAGGAGCATCTACTCCCTAGATCGGAGGACTTAGAAAATTATGTTTCCAAGATGATTGTTCAAAAGAGGAATAAAGGTATTCCCCAATATGTATCTTAATCACACACCAAGATTAAGGGTGTGAGGTTGAATAAGGAATGTTTTGGCATTGCTTAGGTTGGATCCATGGGTACTATTTTGTGCTTGGCAACTTGGTTGTAGTTCTGTATGTTTTGGTGTAGCAGCTTGGCTATAACTGTTTTTCATTTGTCCCATCAGTTGTAAAAGGTTTATGGTACCTTTAAAACTAACTTAAATTGAAAAATTGAAGATTTTGTGTTTTCCAACAAATGAATTGATGCTAAAATATTTACCATACAAACCATCCATTATTCACTCTTCCATAAAATTATGACATCCCACATATAGAGGTATGAGGTCTCAAGAACACCCAACAAACATCAAGTGGAATCACATTAACTACCACCTCATCCATAAATTATGGAATTATCCCAAATATGATTTTGCATTGTTTTGTGATTGATATTTGTACCCCTTATTTTAACTTCCCCAAGGAATAAGGATTTGGATGCTTTTCTACCTCTAAGACAAGATCATATACTTGTTGTTGGTTAATTAAGTTTGCTTGATAACAAGTATTAAAAAGAACATATCACTCTCATCTTGTGACTCACTAACACATTCACCTTTCCTCAATGTCATACATGACAACTAATCAGAAATTTTAGAGTTTCAATTTATCTATTTCCCCTTACATATTCAATACTTTTCTTCTTATTTTTGAAAGGGACTAACTCTAGAAGAAGTTTAAGCTTCCACCCTGGTTCCTTCAATTGCTCGTTCTTGTAATAGTTACAACGTTGTTTATCTTTCCCCTTAGTGTTGATTATGGAAGTTGCATTCCTTTTACCCTTCATTCATCTTTCCCTTTAACTTTTCACCATCTTGTCATTGTTTTATACCTTGATGCTTTTGAGCAAAAGAAGCATATTTTTTCTTTTCCATATCAATGTAGGCAGATTAGGAACACACCTCATCTATGTTATTTGGCCTAGCCATCAGTGCATGACTTTTTATGTCCATTCAATCCATGAATGTACTTCATTATCACCTCATTATTCCTAACATATTATCCAATCCACGCCAATTTTGATGGAATTTGCTTATGTGATATTGTGCACTTTTCCATGTCTTTATTTGTAGATGGGGGTGGAATCTTCAACACCTCCTCAAAAGATTCCTAATTGAAAATTGGTTGCACCTTCAAATTTGTGAAGAGGCTACATTAATTTGTATGTATGATGACTGCCCCTATTATTATTTGTGTAGTACTAATTACCTTCATTGTAGTAAGCAGTCTCCCTAGGTTTGGAAAATGTAAAATAATTTAAGCATGGCTTCAGGTTGTTATTGGCCTATGGATTGCTATGGGTATTGTTTGAACTATAAATGCTCACAAAAGGTTTGGTTGGTTGATTGGCCTAAGTAGGCATGTTACTAATGGTTGATTGAGGTGGTTGTCAAGATCCATAACAATGATGAATAAGGCTTATAAAAGGATATTTAGTTCTAATAGTGTTTGGCTACTAAAAATAATGGTGTCTATGAGAGGGTTTATGATTTTTGGTTAACTCTTCCTAAAACAATTATATCACATTGGGTAGTGTATACTTTCGTCCACCGTACCCCTTTCGGGGAGTTGGTTTTTGTTTTTCCTCGATCAAGATTTTAATTTTGCTTCCTCGTGTTTTCCATGTGGTGGCACGGCTTGAGTTGTTCGAGCTTCACTTTTCCCTTTGTTAGGAACCTGCGAGAGACGGATGCATGGTGGGTCTCTTTTTCGCTCTCTTTCGATGGGACAATATTTTAAAAGGTGTTTTCACATTTTGCAACGTGGCATTTCCTCGCGAAGCGCTTTGTGTTGTTTTGTTAAATTCCCAAACCGCTCCCTCTTGTTGCCATGTTTTTCTTATAAATACCTACGGGTGGCCTTGGCATGCATTTTGTGATGATGGGGCATTTGTTGCCAACAATATGGGGCTCAACAATGGTCGCGGGTTCCCCCATTTTGATTCAATCATTACAAGATTTGGTGGCAGTTGGGCTAAAAGATGAAGTTGTTGTCCAACTCCTCACTAGGTGATTTCACAGTTGCTAACGGTGTTGCTAGCGGTACATATGGTTTTGCTCTCTCTGTGTTTCTACGCCAGGTCATTGGCTCGTGATTATATGAGTGTTTCTTTTTTCTTTTGTAAGGATGGAAAATTTTGAAAAGAAAATATAGACAATAGTTGTGGAATTATGCCTTTAACTTGTGATTGTACTCCTGAAACTGTGATAATCAGATTGTGCCTAGGGCCTATATGATTACTTTTTTTAGTGTGCATGAATATTTTTATGTGCATCTTGTAATTGTGTACAACTTTAGGAATCTATGTTGTAAGACTCTGCAGATTAAACTGTATTTTGAACTTGTTATCTAGTGGATGAATGGCATATGTTGCTTTATGTTAAATGAACTGTTGTTTATATTTTAGTCTTGATTTTCTAGGCATGTAGATTGTTGAATGGGCCTCACAGCTGCACATATGTGAAGTTTCTTTGTTCGTATAGAGTACTAAATACATTTAAGCGCATATCTAAAGAGTAGTTTTGTTTTAAGTATTCCTTCTTTCCCTTTTCTCCCCCCATGTATGAAGAGCCGACTTCTAAAATCCTGGAGGTCACTCAATGAACATGCACGGGTACCCCATCACTGAGTTTCCCATAAGACTGTTTTCATAGAAGCAATTTTATTGATCAACAGTTTCTTTTTCTGGCACACCCGATGGGACCATTTTTCTTTTTGTCTAAAGAGGGTGTATGAGCCATAGGCCAATTACTAGGAGCCAAACCGCAACAAATCCGAGTTTATTGCTACCACCCCTAGTTATAGTCCAAGAAGTATCAGGAGTTAGAATGCAAGTCCCTGTCCAAGCAACCCACATCCCAATGGCAGTCCAACCTCTGAGGAATTTTATCACTTGGAATAGCGGGAACCCTCTTATCCCACCCCTACCTCTTGCTCAATGGGATGCTATCCCCACATCCGCATTAAAATCTCTACCGAAATTCACTCGAGATGATTCTAAGACCCTCAAGGAGCATTTACAGGATGTGGTCGACATGTGCACTATACACAATGTCACACAGCAAAATGTAGCATTAAGATTGTTCGCAGCTTCTTTCAAGGGAAAATCCCAAGATTGGTATAGATACCTCATGCCAAATTCAATAGAAAGCTGGGACTAGCTGGGAGATCGTTTCTTTGAACAATTTACTGAAAAGGGCAATAGATCTTCATTGATGCAGCAATTGATCATGATAAGAAGGGGCCCCAAGAAGCTATGATAGATTTTAATACCAAATTCTAGAAGACATGGTAGAGAATACCTATATCTACTCACCCCCTATGGACATGGCTTTCGTATTCTATCTGAAAGCTTTCAATTCTAACATATCTGTCATGATCCAGCCTTTGGGAGGTAAGACTCTTCTAGATGCTTATGAGCTAGCCATTCGATCAGAGAATAACTTAATTGATGCAAGGAAGCTCCCACCAAGACCGCCATGCCCATCTTTCCTGACCTGTCAAGCCAAATGCTCGAATCGTCACCTCTGAGAGCATCCACACCTCAATCTATATATGTTTATCCTAATGCTCAGCAGGAAAGCACTCTCACTTCCTCTACTCTAGCTGTAGAGGTTAACGATATGAAAAATTTGCTTAGAACCTTTTCAAATGAGATCATCAACCTTATGAGGCAACAAGCAGTGCCTGCTCGCTCCCCTTTTCAAAATTACCAAAGCGTGAGACCCCCTTACTAGCAAAACCAATATCAAGGTGGCGCAAAAGCTAATCAAATCCAGCTGAACAACCAACTTGTGCTTGTGCCTAACCCTTTGCAAATTGTACCCCTCAATAACAACAAAGAATTGGTGGTTGGCCAAAATAACTTCGCGGACGACACCAATTCATGGTGATTCCCTTGTAACTCTGCTCATATGCCACGAAATTGTCTGAGAGGAAACTTGTAACAGAAATTGGCTGAGCAAAGGAGTCAAGGAATGGGCCCTAATGATGAGCTCTATGCTTCTTCAGGTATGGATAATGCTTCACTTACCACCCAAATGCAGGGCATGTCCTTAGAGAAAGAAGTTGAGATCGCTCTGGATCACGCCCTCTTTTCATGGATGGAGGAGGAGACTATCCTCACAAATGATGCTTCCACATCATCTGTAAAGGTACCACAAGTGCAGTCTGATTATCACCTCCGCTCCAAGCGATGGTTTACCGGAGAACCTATGATGCAACAGCTAAAAGAAAATACAGATAAGCCGACATAGCAGCCTATTGCAGTCTCTAGTTCTCAAAAGGCAAAAGGTTTTATACCTTACAAGGCCAAATATTCGAAGGCTCCCCTTCCCACAATCCTTGAAACATATCTCTTGCAAATATATCCCTATAGGATATCCTCGCCATTCCTGAATAGAAAGACCGTTTGTGGGAGGCACTCGATGAAATAGAAAAGTTCTCTATTGAGTCAGCAACACAGGAACCGCACAAGAAGAGCGATGGATCCGTTTTAGGAAACCAATTGTGAAAATGGGTGGTGCTTACCAATGAAGGCCTCGAGGTTGCTGCTGACACGAAGGAAGGTAATTCAAAGCCCAATCCTTTCTTTTTTACCCTTATCGTTGGGGATAAGTCACTTCATAATTCCATGATTGATTCTTCTGCTAGTACTACCGTCATGCCTAAGCAAGTAGCGAAAGTCTTGAATTTGAAATATGAACCTGTAAGTAGGGGGGTCATGCAATTAGATGGAAATAGAGTCCAAATTGTGGGCATTATAAAAAACCTTTCGCTCACCTCATTCACTTGTCCTAGCATCACGGTGATCCAAGAAGTAGAATTCATTGATATCCCCCCTATTTTCAGCCTTTGTCTATCCTGAGATTTCACTGCGAAGGTAGGAGGATATCTCTCTTTGGATTGGTCTCACCTTATCCTTAGGACTAAACATGGGGCTAAGTTAAAGATATTGTCCAAACCTCCCCATTCAGAGAACATAGTTGATGAAGCTATGACTAACTTTGAATCTTCCCAATGTGTAGAGCTATTAGAAGATGAAGAAATAACCGGAGACCGATCCATAGATCAAGAGGTTTTCCTAAATGAATTCATAGATGCAAATCCTTACGGGAATTACCATGCCACTAGAATTGGGACGTATGTGATTTTTGATGAAGACCAACCAATCCATAAGGTGTCAAAGGACTTGCAAGAAAGGAAAAAAAAAAAAAAAGACCTAACCTCCAAAGTTTGGACCCTCCACTTTGACGGGGCCAGATGCACGACCAGATCTGGAGCAGGCATTTGTCTCATTTCACCTTTCGGAGAGAAGACCTTGAGGTCTTTCCATCTTCAGTTTTCTTGTTGAAACAACGAGGCAGAGTATGAAGGTTCAGTTCATGCTTTGAGCCTCACAGAATGCCTCGGGATCAAACAGCTGAGAGTTTTAGGGGATTCAGAGTTAGTCATCCATCAGGTCCAGGGAATATCAACTGCAAAGCATGTCTGCATGCGTTCATACCATCATATAGTTTGGGACCTGATTGAGATCTTTGAAGCTTTTATATTCAAAGGATTCCCCGAAAGAAAAACGAAGCCGCCAACCATATGGCCAAAATAGGATCGCAATTCAATATCGGATCAGAATTATTGGAAAACAAACATTCAGTCTAGGTAGTTGTCAAACCTTCTATACCAAACAATTATACCCATTGGAAAGTTTTTGAAAGTGATGAGCATATAGCCATGTTCATCCGCAATCTGGGGAGTTCGTGGATCAATTGCAGCCTAAGGTGTCTGAGGCATATGGCAACCAAGTGATCCAGTTAAAGACAAACAAACTTCCTAAAGTTTGATTACACTGGAAAATATTTTTGACTACGAAGATTCTAGGAATGATATAAGGAAATTTGTCACGCCCCGCCATGATGCCCAGAGGACAAAACAACCAAGAACATGAAAATGCAAAAAAAAAAAATTATTTTTTTTAAACAAGTAATATAACATATCAAATGCTAAAACATAGATAAACCAGATACATAAAGAAAACAATTATAAAATGTCCTCAAGGCCCCATATTGATACTATACAAAGATGCACATCATCATAAATAATTACAAGGAACTGCTAAACATTACATTACAGAATGGTACATGGATACAAGATTCTTGTTACAATGCTCGAGAATTTATATGAGAATTACATATAAAAAATAATAGATCCACATTATACAAATCTCCAAAAGTCCCATGTAGGAAAATATACATAAATCCAATACATCATGGAGTCTTCAATTCATCTTCGAGCCACCGCGAACACGAAGCTGAAGGAGCCAAACCCAATGGGTGCGAAAAGCACTCCACCCAACCATGTGGCACCAAAATAGGTCCACCCCTCGTGCTAGGAGGTACTAGACAGACCCACCAGGTAGAAGAAAAATACACAAGGGTACCAACATGACTTAAAGGAGAAGCCACATATCAATACAATCAAGGAATAAATTAAACTTAACAAGCAAGAGGCTCACAAGAGATTATCATATAAGCACAAGAATTGACTACAATACATCGGAGGCTCGAGCACAATAACAAAATCAACAAGCAAGAGAAAACATCCACTTCTGAAAACTCAACAATACACGAAAGGAAGAGATATGGGATACCACTAGGTTGCAAAGGGGAAGAGTGTCATCACTAGGATGTCATGGATTACCCTGGTAAGTCTTCACTGGGTCCCGACCCCCATCCTGGGTTACCTTGGTGACCTCTCCCGACCCACGAACCCCATACATACACTAGTGGACCACACCAACCTCTCGAGGAGACAAGGTCGGTGGAAGCCATTCCAGGCCCTTCTCCACTTACCCCCAAACCTATACAAGTGTTTGCGGGAAAGGAGGCATCAGAGAACTTATCTTGATTATTGGGATCTAACTACCCACCCAAGTTTATTAATTAGGTTATCACTTGTTTACCAAACTTCTATTGGGTTACCCTACGGACCACTTTGGGTCTTGACCCCCAATAGAAGCCACTCTCCCTACTTGCACCTAGGATTCAAAATAAAATCATGGTTGTTTTAACAAGACACAAGATGACAAGTCTCCAACCATAGCATGGCTCAATTTCACATGCTAGAAAGGTTTCCAAGGAGTTCAACAAGAGGGCTAGGAAGGTAACATCTAGCGCACTAAGGTCCACTGATCCAAATCATCATGGATTGTTGTACAACATTTCTCTACAAGAGGGACTTGACTTTCAGAGAATTCTTACATAATAACAAGGGACTATGAAAGGCACAAATAGAAAACATATATATTCCTAACTCAGGAGTAAAAAAAAAAACCATTACACAACATGACTATACAATTCCACATATTAGAACATGTTCCAAGAAATCACGAAGCCACAATAAGTCAAGAACTTCTAGTCTTACATTAAAACCAGAAGGACCAACTTTATTCCTATACCCAGATTACGTCCATAAATTAACTTTTGAATCAAATCCAAAATCATATCGTAATCATTCACTCTAATTATCAAGCTAATTCATTTATTACTTTTAGTTCAATTCTTTTGAATCCAAAATTCAATAGTTCATTTGATTCATATACACATTTACGACTAACTAGAGAATGATTAATAACAACAATGAATCAAGAATTTAAAATTAAAATATATATTCATTTATATTCTCATATAATATCCCAAATAAAACTGAACACAATAATGTATTTTTTCTTTATTCCAAATTAGAAACGTAAATAAATAAAAGAACTTTCAAATATAAATAAATAAATATATATATATATGCAATTACATCTAAACTTATGACTGCCATAAAACCCAGAGATAGACCAAAAGATCTGAGAGACATGAATAATCTTTTAGTATATATATACATAACCATACTTTAAACCATTTAAAAATATGGGGACAAAGGAACTGTTAACAACGCGCATTCAACACAACACAACGCAGAAGGAAGGCGGAGAGCATGACAGGTTCGGCGTCATGGGGTTTCCCCACTTCCACGGTCGTGGAGATGGCTCCCCACAGCGAGGGAAATCCCTTGTTGTGGGTAGCGCCACCCACGTCGGGGAACTGGTATTCCCCTCACCACACCCCCCCCTCCTCAAAAAAACAAACACAAGCTACGGTAAAAAAAAGCTGCATTGCCAATGAAATGCTGCGGCATCGAGTCAAAGCGATAATCGAATATGTATATATATGCGATAATCGAATATATATATATACACAGGGAAATGCTTAAAATAAATTAAAAAATATCATTACAGGTATAATTAAATATGAAAACTATAGAGATACAGGCATAATTAACAGAATAGTACACAGGTATTATCAAATCTATTAAATCAAATACCAGACTCAAGAATGACATTTTTTCCAAATATGATATAATCCAATCCTCAAATTTTTTGAAAAGAAAAGGAATTTACAGACAAAAGACAATAGATTTCCGAGATAAATTCATAGTTTCATATACCCAGATTGAGGAATTAAATATTTTAGTAATCCTCAGATTTACAACTAATACAATCTTACTATAGATCTCTGAAGAATCCAAATAACATGAAATATAAAACTTGCAAGATCAAAAGCGATGAATACATTTACTTTCCGGATTTGTAAAGGAAACAGAATTCAAAAATCTTTCCAACAATCTAAACCTAATATTTTCCTCAATTCATCATTCTGGAAAATCAACATGCAAAAGAATAAGAGATAGAGTCTTACCTCTTCTCTTTATCTGGTAGGTACAAAGAGATGAAAGAAAAGGAGATTCTCCTGAAAGATTCACGCGAAGACTCAAATTCAAAAAAACTTCTCCAAGAGCAATCCAATTCCTTCGCCAATATCTTCAAAACTATATTCTTCCCCAATATTCATAGAGAAAAACCCCCAAATTTTCTTCCAAAATCCTTAAAAACCCAAAACAAATTATGCAGGAAAAATATTCATGGCCGAGCTTTCTCTCCCAAAAAAAAACCAAAAAACCCCATAAAATAACTTTTCAAAAAAAAATGCAAGTCCCCACATGCAGATTCCTCCATTAATTAAAAACATTAATTAGTTTATTAATTCATTTGTAACTCCACACACATGCAAAAATCTAATTTAAAATAAATAATAATTATTTTCTTTTCTTTAATTTTTTTTTTTTTAAACAACTAAGAAATAATAGTTTATTTACAAGAATAATTAAAACACTTAATCAAATATTTATAATTTCCTATTCAATCAATCCTTCCAATTTATAAAATAATCCAAGCCCTCAAGTCACTCAATTAAATAAGTTAAATGTAGAGACCATAATTAATTATAATAAATTAATCTTTATAACTCAAATATTATCTTCGAATTAGTTAAATAATTTAAATCTTAAATTTCTACCAATTCCAACATATTAATTAATTAAATAATTTAATTAACTACATCCCCAATACTGAGAGGGGTTAAAACAATAATTATTTGTCAAAATTATCAATTATAAGAAAGAGCGACGTTTTACGACAACTCAAAATACTGAGTACTAACAAAAAGGGTGATGACTAACAAGACCTAACAATAGGGAACTAGAGTGCCTGACAAGGGTCTGACTGATATCTCCTTGTCCACTTTACCATGGGGTTGGAGAGCACGCTCAGACCTGCAAGTTCAAGTGGAGTTGATGCTCGGTACTTGCAGCTGCATAAACAAACTGTCGAACATGCATATATATATGAACCACAAAATATCATACCGTGAGTAGCGAATGGAAGCGACATAGCTTGCCCGTAGAGAGCAGTGCGACGCTTTTCCCCCTCACCCAAGCACATCAAACATAGAAACAGAGCACATCAAGTCAGTATTCATCGATAAATATAAAGAACTCATAGATAAACTAATGAAATATCATGTATGAATAACATCTAATAGTCACATCATCAACTACATCATATGTTTCCATCGAAGACATTATCAATCACAACCATATTACATCAGAGATAACCAGATACACATCTAAGAGCATTGGGATCAAATTCTATTATTAATAAAATCTCTCATCTATAATCATCAAACACACAGAGTGAAGATACATCGTATAACATCACATCCTCAATACATTCAATAGCATCACTGTTCTGAACAACACATAACATGAGACATCATAGTCATATAGAAATCCAGTAGCAAAAACAAGAATCACACTCCAAAACCAAAACCGACCAACACCAGAATCGGGGTTGAGCCACATAGTACACAAATCACAAAGTCTGACAAGCCAAAAGAGGGAGGGGCACTATATGACCCTGAACATCACCACTGATCCGATCATTGAGACCCCAAACAAAATGTTGTAGTAGCATAGTCTCATCATCACCTATCTCGTCATATCTCTTGAGCTCGTAAAAATGACGCTCATATTGTTCTACTGACATGGATAGCTAACACAAATCATGGAATTCATCTACTTTGCGCTGCCTCCAATGATCTGATAGGAACTGAGTCCGAAAATGTTCGACAAACAACTCCCAAGAGATAGTATTAATGTCCAGGCAAAGCTTTTGTTCTTCCAACTGCCACCATGTGGGTGCAAAATTCCTCAAATGCAAGATTGCACATCTAGCTTTTGTATTGGTGTTGAAGGGGTGCATAGCAAAGCATCGTTCCAACTCAATCAACCAATTTTCAGCCTCTAAACCAATTTCGGCACCATATAACTTAGGAGGGTTGGTTCTCATCAAGTCTCTCATGAATGATGCCTCCCGTTCTGGTAGATCATTAATTGTCCTGACTGGTGACCTTTCACGAGCCCCATTCTCCTGGCGGGGACCCAAGCGGTCAAGAAGCTGCTCAAGCAACGCCTGCAACTGATTCCCCGCTTCCCCAGACAATTCATGTTCCCGACTACCAATATCCCCTTGCGAAATCTGTGAGGGGGTGTTATTAGTTTCTACCCCTCTACCATGTCCCCTACCTCGGCCTCTTCCACGAGCTCTCAGTATCCTTCTAGACAACACAACACGTAAGGGACAAGCTTAGGGCTAGAATCAAAACCGCACACAAAACACTAACACCAACAACAAAAGACCAAAGTAAGCCCAAAGGATCCCAGTGTTTGAACATGGGCTCTGATACCAATTGTCATGCCCCGCCATTAGGCCCAAAGGACAAAACAACCAAGAACGTGAAAATGCGAATAATTTTTATTTTTTTATTTTTTTAAAACAAATAATATAACATAGAAAATGCTAAAACATAGATAAACTAGATACATAAAGAAAATTGTACAATAGAAACCAAATCTCCTCAAGGCCCCATAACGATACTATACAAAGATGTACACAATCAGAAATAATTACAAGGAACTGTTGAACATTACATTACAGAATAGTACATGGATACAAGATTCTCGTTACAATGCTCAAGAATTTACATGAAAATTGCATATACAAAATAATTGATCCACATTATACAAATCTCCAAAAGTCCCATATAGGAAAATATACATAAATCTAATACATCATAGAGTCTTCAATTCATCTCCGAGCCACCGTGAACATGAAGCTATAGGAGCCAAACCCAATGGGTGCGAAAAGCATTCCACCCAACCATGTGGCACCAAAATAGGTCCACCCCCTGTGCTAGGAGGTACCAATCAGATCCATCAGGCGGAAGCAAAATACACAAGGGTACCAACATGACTTAAAGGAGAAGTCACATATCAATACAATCAAGGAATCAATTAAACTTAACAAGCAAGAGGCTCACAAGAGAACATCAGAAGCACAAGAATTAACTACAATACACCGGAGGCTCGAGCACAATCACAAAAGCAACAAGCAAGAGAAAACATCCACTTCCAAAAACTCAACAATACACTGAAGGAAGAGATACGGGATACCACTAGGTTGCAAAGGGGAAGAGTGGCATCACTAGGATGTCATGGGTTACCCTGGCAGGTCTTCACTAGGTCTCAGCCCCCATCCTGGGTTACCTTGGTGACCTCTCCCAACCCCCGGTTCCCATACATACACTAGTGGACCACACCAACTTCTCGAGGAGAAAAGGTCGGTGGAAGCCATTCCAGACCCTTCTCCACTTACCCACAAACCTATACAAGCGTTTGCGGGCAAGGAGGCATCAAAGAATTTATCTTGATTAGTGTGATCTAACTACCCACCCAAGCGTTTGCGGGCAAGGAGGCATCAAAGAATTTATCTTGATTAGTGTGATCTAACTACCCACCCAAGTTTATTAATTAGGTTATCACTTGTTTACCAAACTTCTACTGGGTTACCCTAGCGACCACTTTGGGTCCCGGCCCCCAATAGAAGCCACTCTCCCTACTTGCACCTAGGATTCAAAATAAACTCATGGTCATGTTAACAAGATACAAGATGACAAGTCTCCAACCATAGCACAACTCAATTTCACATGCTAGAAAGGTTTCCAAGGAGTTCAGCAAGAGGGCTAGGAAGGTAACATCTAGCACACTAAGGTCCACTGATCCAAATCATCAAGGATTGATGTACAACATTTCTCTACAAGGGACTTGACTTTCATAGAAGTCTTGCATAACAACAAGGGACTATGAAAGGCACAAATAGAAAACATATATATTCCTAACTCATAAGTAAAAAAAAAAAACATTACACAACATTACTATACAATTCCACATATTAGAACATGTTCCAAGAAATCACGAAGCCACAATAAGTCAAGAACTTCTAGTCTTACATTAAAACCAAAAGGACCGACTTTATTCCTATACCCAGATTACATCCATAAATTAAATTTTGAATCAAATCCAAAATCATATCCTAATCATTCACTCTAATTATCAGGCTAATTCATTTATTACTTTTATTTCAATTCTTTTAAATCCAAAATATCAATAGTTCATTTGAATCATATACACATTTACGACTAACTAAAGAATGATTAATAACAACAATGAATCAAGAATTTAAAATTAAAATGTATATTCATTTCTATTCTCATATAATATCTCAAATAAAACTGAACACAATAATGTATTTTTGCTTTAAAGTGTGTAATTACATCTAAACTGATGACTGCCATAAAACCCAGAGATAGACCAAATGATCTGAGAGACATGAATAATCTTTTAGTATATATATATATATAGATATACACACACATAATCATACTTTAAACCATATTAAAATACGGGGACAAAGGAACTGTTAACAGCGCACATTGAACACGACACACAAAACAGAAGGAAGGCGGAGAGCACGACAGGTTCGACGCCATGGGGTTTCCCCATCTCCACGGCCGTGGAGATGGCTCCCCACAGCGAGGGAAATCCCTTTTTGTGGGTAGAGCCACCCACGCCAGGGAGCTGGTATTCCCCTTGCTCCCAAAAAAAACACAGGCTACGGTTAAAAAAATGTACACAGTATAAGTTGCATTGCCAATGAAATAACTCAAAGCGATAATCGAATATATATATATATAGGGAAATGCTTAAAAAAAAATATTATTACAGGTATAATTAAATATGAAAACTACAGTGATACAAGTATAATTAATAGAATAGTACACATGTATTATCAAATCTATCAAATCAAATACCAGACTCAAGAATGACAAATTTTTCCAAATATGATATAATCCAATCCCCAAATTTTTGAAAAGCAAAGGAATTTACAGACAAGAGACAGTAGATTCCCAAGATAAAATTCATAGTTTCATATATCGAGATTGAGGAAATAAATATTTTAGTAATCCCCAGATTTACAATTAATACAATCTTACTATATATCTCTGAAGAATCCAAATAACATGGAATATAAAACTTGCAAGATCAAAAGCTATGAATACATTTACTTTCAGATATCGGATTTGTAAAGGAAACATAATTCAAAAATCTTTCCAACAATCTAAACCTAATATTTTCCTCAATTCATCATTCTGGAAAATCAACATGCAAAAGAATAAGAGACGAGTGTTACCTCTTCTCTTCATCTGGTAGGCACACAGAGATGAAAGAAGAGGAGATTCTCCTGAAAGATTCACGCCAAGACTCTCAAATTCAGAAAAACTTCCTCAAGAGCCATCCAATTCCTTTGCCAATATCTTCAAAACCAGATTCTTCCCCAATATTGATAGAGAAAAACCCCCAAATTTTCTTCCAAAATCTCCAAAAACCCAGAACAAATTATGCACAAAAATATTCACAGCCGAGCTTTCTCTCCCCTAAAAAACCAAAAACCCATAAAACAACTTTTCAAAAATTATATGAAAGTCCCCACATGCAAATTCCAACATTATTAAAAACATTAATTATTTTATTAATTCATTTGTAACTCCCACACACATGCAAAAATCTAATTTAAAATAAATAATAATTATTTTCTTTTTTTTTAAATTGATTTTTTTTCAAACAACTAAGAAATAATAGTTTATTACAAGAATAATTAAAACACTTAATCGAATATTTATAATTTCCTATTCAATCAATCCTTCCGATTTATAAAATAATCCAAGCCCTCAAGTCACTCAATTAAATAAGTTAAATGTAGAGACCCTAATTAATTATAATAAATTAATCTTTATACACAAATATTATCTTCGAATTAGTTAAATAATTTAAATCTTAAATTTCTACCAATTCCAACATATTAATTAATTAAATAATTTAATTAACTACATCCCCAATACTGAGAGGGGTTAAAACAATAACCATTTCTCAAAATTATCAATTATAAGCAAGAGCGACATTTTACGACAACTCAAAACACTGAGTACTAACAAAAAGGGTGACGACTAACAAGACCTGACAATAGGGAACTAGAGTGCTTGACAGCAGTCTGACTGATATCTCCTTGTCCACTTTATCATTGGGTTGGAGAGCATGCTCAAACCTGCAAATTCAACTCGATTTGATCCTTGATACCTATAGTTGTATAAACAAATTGTCGAACATACATATATATATGAACCACAAAATATCATACCGTGAGTAGGGAATGGAACCAACGTAGCTTGCCTGTAGAGAGCAATGCGACACTTTCCCCCCTCACCCAAGCACATCAAACATGGAAACAGAGCACATCAAGTCAGTATTCATCAATAAATATTAAGAACTCATAGGTAAACTAATGAAATGTCATCTATGAATAACATCTAATAGTCACATCATCAACTGCATCATATATTTCCATCGAAGACATTATCAGTCACAACCATATTACATCAGAGATAAGAAGATACACATCTAAGAGCATTAGGATAAAATTCTATTATTACTAAAAATCTATAATCATCAAACACACAGAGTGAAGATACATTGTATAACATCACATGCTCAATACATCCAATAACATCACTATTATGACCAAAACATAACATGAGACATCATAGTCATATAGAAATCCAGGTAGCAAAAACAAGAATCACACTCCAAAACCAAAACCAACCAACACCAGAATCAGAGTCGAGCCACACAATACACAAATCACAAAGTCTGACAAGCCAAAAGAGGGAGGGGCACTACAAAATTCACAGTAGTATAGAGAATTATACCGAACTCCATGTTGGGGATGGTCGGAATCTCAAGGTAGGTAAAGATGTTCCCCAACATGATAGAGACAAGTTAATTTACTTCTGTGACGAATATATCGGGGTAATCGCATGGTTGTATGATCCACTCCAGAGGTAATCCAGCATACCATTGATCTTTCTGAAAGAGCAAAGTCTATCTGGTACAAGCAACGTCCGATCAATCCCAAGATAGAGTCCTTGATGTCTCAAGAGTTGTGGAAGTTAATCGATTCTCTACTTATCTATCTCATTAAGCATGGCACCTAGGTTTCTAACTTGGTGCCAGTCCGAAAAAAGAATGGAGACATCCGCCTCTGTGTGGATTTTTGGGACCTAAATAGGGTGTCCTTGAAGGACCACTATCCTTTACCTCCAATGGATCAGATCCTACATACAGTGTTCGGGTCTGAAATGTTCTCGATGCTTGATGGCTTCTCCAGGTACAACCAAGTCCTTGTCAAACCGGAGGATCAGCATAAAACCAAGTTCACCACCAAATGGGGAGCATTCGCCTATCAGAAGATGCCTTTTGGGTTGTCTAATGTTGGTGCTACTTTTTAGAGGGCTATGGATATAGCCTTCCAGGAGTTGATTAACAAGATAATTCTTATTTACCTGGATGACTTGACAGTATTTCCGAAGCACAAAGAAGATCACTTCGACCATTTGGAGCTAGTTTTTTAGAAGTGCGAGGAGTTTGGCATCTCTCTGAACCCTAAGAAATGTATCTTCGGGGTTCCTCAAGGGAATTTGCTAGGACATGTGGTGTCCAAAGGAGTGTTAATTGACCCAGACCAGGTGAAAGTTATCAAAGAGCTCCCCTTGCCGATGAACAAGAAGGGTGTCCAGTCTTTTTTCGGAAAGAATTTCATCAGGCGATTCATTTTAGATTTTGCTGGAATGGTAAGACCGATCACCCTTATGCTTAAGAAGGATGCACATTTCAAATGGACACCGGAGGCCAAGGGAGATTCTCATCTACCTCGGTCCTGGCTAATCCGGATATGTCCAAGGATTTCTACATCTATGTTTATGCCAATAATTTCAGTATTGTTGTTGTATTAACACAGAAAGACGCAGGAGGTATAGGGGAGCATCCAATTGTTTTCCATTCAAAAACGCTAGAAGTGTATGAAGTCAAGTACAACTGTTGAAAAACAAGCATTTGCCATTGCAAAAGGCTTAGAGAAGTTTAGGCATCTCATTGCTTGATAAGACCTCTGTCTACTTGGCTCATCCTACGGTCTGTGAATACATCATGGAAGGAGAAATCACTGAAAAAAGGGCTAATTGGATTATCAAGATCCTTGAGTATGACATTGATGTCAGGCCTACCAAGGTAATCTGAGGCAAAGATCTTTGTGAAACTTAGCTCGGAAACCTGAGGACCTGGGAGAAACTCAATATGAGACGGTTTTGATGCATACAGAACCGGAGGAGAGGACCTAGATCATTGATCAAAAACTCTTCATGCAAACCGAAAATTTTCCTCCAGACCTCATCGCGGAAAAGAAAAGTTTCTACAGGCTACAAAATAGCGGCTATCGGTTGCTAGAAGGTGTCTTATTCAAGCAAAACTTCTATGGAGTTCTACTTCGTTGTGTGGATAGGCAACAAGCCGAAAAGATTCTACATGAGTTTCATTGTGGCCCCACGAGGGGTCAATTCTGAGCACAAACAACAGTAATGAAAATCACTTGCATAGGCTATTATTGGCCCTCGTTGTTTAAAGACGTGCACGCCCTTGTCCGAAAATGCAAAGAATGTCAGTTCTAAGTTGGAAAGCACAAAAATGCAGCTATGTCGCTTAGGCCTATAATGGTTGATGAGCCTTTCGCTTAGTGGGGGCTGGACTTCATAGGAATGGTCAATCCACCATCTTTCGCTGGCCAAAAATGGATTCTCGCGGCTACAAACTATTTCACATGATGGACAGAAGCAGTGCTGCTGAAGAATGCAACTGAAACTAAGATTTTGAGCTTCTTAGAGGAGCTAGTTACAAGGTTTGGTTCGCGGAGGACCATAATATCAAATAATGCCAGAGCTTTCACAGGGTCCAGGGTTACCCAGTTCACCCTTAGCCATGGTATCTACCTAAAGACTTCCTCAAACTACTACCCGCAAGAGAATGGTTTGGCTGAATCCACCAATAAAAATTTGATCCATCTTATTAAAAGGATTGGGGCAAAATATAAAAGGGAGTGGCATTGCCATTTGAAAAGCGCACTCTGGGCGGATAGAGTGACTCCCAAGCAAGTGTTGAAGAACTCCCCCTATACGCTCATCTACAAGAAAGAAGCGAATTTTCCAATTTCGTCGGAGATTCTGTCTTTACAACTCCTTAAATTCTTAGAGCTAGCGGAAAATGACCCTATGGAGGTAAGCTTGGCGGAGCTTTTAGAATTGCAAGAAGAAAGAGAGGCAGCTTTTGAGTCCCTCCAAAGCCACCAACAAATCATAAAGAAATGGTTTGACCGAAAGAGCTCAGACCCTAGTTTTAAACAAAGGGATCTCGTCCTGAAATATAACGAACGTAGGGCCAAGTCAGGACGCCATGCCAAGTTCGACAGCTTGCAGGAAGGTTCATTTTGCACTTTTTAATGCAAAGGTTTCAACTCTTTCGTGTTGGAGGACTCACAAGGTGAGCTATTGGAGATCCCAATTTATGGGATCCATCTCAAAGCTTTTTACTAGGCTCATCCTTGTTTTTGTGTGTAAATATTGTAAATAGTGTTGCTTTCTATTTTTCAGAGGCCCCTTTTTGTCCTAGTTTTTTAAGCTTTAGTTCTTAGTCATTTTAACCCCTTAAATGAAAAAGCAAGAAATGACAAACATTCTGAGTCAAAGAAGCCATGTAAGCCAAAAACAAAATGTCTTTTATATTATATATATATATGGTTTCTTTACATATCTACATTCAAAAAGGTTCTTAGGCCATTGTATCATCTGAACAAAATACAAAAGAGAAGGAAAGTTGTTGCAGAAGAAGGGCTTGATTATTATTCATTGTCATCTTCCTCCTCTTCAAGCTCTTCGTCATCATCATCGTCGTCATCCTCTTCTTCTTCAAACTCCTTTTCAAAATCTAAGTCCAAGTCCGAGAATTGCAAAATCACTTGAACGATGGGAGGATCCTCCGGGGTCAGGATTCCCGAGAAGATGTAGTCCCAGAAGTCTGAATACCATGTTACCCCTTCTGTTTTGAACAAGATGTGGATCTTCAGCAAGAAATCAGTTGCTCAGTAGCGGTGTGTCATGATCAACGTGGTTTTAAAACCAAAGATCAAAGGCAACCGTGGAACTACCTTGTCATGATCTATATAACGCCTCGGGTCTGAGGCCGCAGGGATACCCCAGATAGGGTCTTCAAAGGCAACCATCTCCTCCAATCCACCCAAATATTTCTCATGAAAAAGTAGGTAAGTAAGTTGCACAGTAAGGTGTTTCGACAAGCCAGTGTCCAGTAGGGAGGCAACAAAATGGGAGGTGATATCTGTGTTTACACAGTATCGGTCCTCGGAGCCTACAAAATCTTCTCCTAAGACCCATTTGATGGAAGCTATAACTACAGGGTTACTATGGGTCGTCATTAATTGTAGACGGTGGTCTCAAATATTTCCTAAGAAGGCAACTTGACTGGCTATGCTCACTAGTCTAATAGGAGTATCCATTACTTCTATCCTATGTGACGACTTACTCCTATTCTATACCACTAAGGCCTGATTTGCAGTGTGATCACAATGGCTTCCTCAAGCGGTATTTATAGAAAGATTATGCCTAAAGCAGTATCAATGGCTCATCCATTAACGCAAGTTGGCGTTAATGGTGTTTATTTTCACACAGATTAGCCTTTAATCATCCCTCCTGCGTTGCCATTTCGAAGGATGTGCAAACCACGAGTTACCGCCACGTGTCTATTTGTAATTTTCCTTTTGTGGCAGATCTTTTGTAATCTCTTGCGTATATATGTTCAGCAAGCCTTCATAAATATGCATAGGATGAGGAGCCTTTCTAGCAAGGATGTTGTATTGTCCAGTGCAAAAGCTTTCAAATGACGACGGTAAAGGACATGATCGCCTCACTATCCAATGAGCTGGCAACAGTGTGCATAGCACGCGAATTAATTTCGCACGTATGTACAAGTTGGCCACTTCACCAAGTTAACTCTTGCTTAACGTACCATTCAGCAATTTTCAAGGACCCCTTCCTCATAAATAGGTTTTATCAAGGATAAAACATGCATGCAGCAGTAAGATAAAACAAGAACAAAGTTTTCCAGCATCTAAGTGTTAAGTTTTGAGAAAGCACGGTAGAATGGCATCATCCGCAGGAGTTTCTGGTACCTCTTTCGATAGCCAATATGTGGATATTTTCTTAGATGCGTCTTTTGTTGCACATGCCATGCCTCCAAATCCTGAGCGTCCATACACTAAGGCGAAGGTGAAACGTCCTGTCAAAGACGATGTTGTGGTTGCGGACAGGTTCGAAGATGTTTTTGATCCAGACCTCCATGTTCAATCGAACACCCTTCGAGAGGTCGCCTATCGGAGATGGAAAAAGAGTAGTTCGAATAAGTTTTCCTTTCAGCTTTGGCACTCTGGTCCTCGACAGTATATGGTTCCTATGGTCCCTCATTGTCGTGATTTCATTGATGCATGTGTTGATAATTTTACCCCAAACCTTGCAATAATTGAAGGAGAATCACTAAGAGTAGTGATTAGTGTAGAAACTATCAGGGATATGTTGTGTATCCCTCAAGTTGATAACAATACGACAGTTTTCAAGAAAAAGGCCCTAGAGGGTTATTGGAGGAACAAAGACACCATTGTTGGTTTATGTAATGACATGATGCAAAGGGACCCGCAGACCGTTGAGCTTCCTCGATTCCCTTTAGCTTACGGTGCTCTCAAACCGCAAGATGTGAAAGACATTGCATCAATGCTGACGTATGTTTTTGGTCTGGATGATGATCAAGATATTCACCCATTTCAGATGGGTTTCTTGTTTAAGTTCCACAAGAAGAAAGAAGCTTTCCGTTTTGACTTCGCGGACGTCTTGGTTCATGAGATGGTGGAGCGGCTAATGAATTTCAAAAAGCAACACAGGTTCAAGTACACTTATTTCCTCGTCCACATATTTCTGCACCAAAATCCTGACTTTTTTAAGGAATCCATGGAGTTGTCAGTCTATGACGGCCAGAATAGAACGAATCCTATAATAGTATGGACCCATTTGTTGTCTACCACATATGATGCCTGCATTTTCAAATGCCTTTTTAGCCCCTACAATGCAAGATTTGAGTAGGGCAGATACAGATTCAATCACCTGTTTTTCAAACATGCAAATTGCCTGGATGACATCCAATTTTCTCTCGTGTGATTGGTATCTAGGAACAAACTTTTCTTTCATCAAAACTCATGGGTTCACTAAGGAGCCTTTTCGCCTCCCGCAATCCATTATGGATAGCACCTTGCCCCTAGAGACGTTCAGGTTGCTGGTCATTATTGAGCAACGCATAGGTGCAAGGAGGCATGGGGTTTCCATATTCAAAGACATTAGGATAATTGGACCCATTTTTGTCTCTAAAAGACTTAGTGCAAAAGGTGTGCTCACTTCAAAGCTGGTGCAGCTAGGCCTCGTTGTTATTGATGATAAATGGAGTTACGACCCAGACAGATGTCTCACCTCAAGGAAGAATCCTATAACACATGTATTGTGTGGGATTCATGGAGAAATCCTCTGGAGGATAATCTGGTGTTATACGTAAATTTGCATCTCATCCCCATGGAAGAAAGACCACCTTGGTTATCTTTATATAGGGTGAAAGAAAAGTATGACCTGGCCAAGAAATTGTCGCTCCATTTATATAGAAAAATGGAGGAAGAAAGTTGGTCTAAGTACAAGAGGCATGCCTTTTGGGTATATAGGCAATAAATCAAAGAGCTCAAAGTTGGATTGGGAAATCTCCCTAGTGATGAGACTTTTGAAGAAGAATGGCGGAAATATAATAGCAACACTGAGGAAGATTATGATCCTCCTCCAAGCGGCACTGATGAAGGAGTTGTTCCAGAGGCAGTTGAGGCGTCTGGAGGAAAGGGAAAGCAAATCAAGATCATTTCCCCAAGCCTCGTGCTTGATACCACTTTTCACTCTATAAAGAAGCCTGTCAGAGGGCCTCGATCTTAGGCATCGAGAAAGAAAGCAAGTCAAACCCCAATGCAACAAGTTTCTCCAAAAGAAGTCGCGGCCTCTAAGAAGAAGCAGAAGAACACTTCTAGTGTTCCCGAGAGTTCTTAGGCTCAAGTTCCTATATCAACGCAAGCCCTGCTTGCATCGACAACATCTCCAGTGCAGGTACTTTTTTCTCCCCCTCTTCTTTCTTCTCATTCTCTAGTTTTTGTATCGGCGTCGTCTTCAGCCCAGACTCCTATTGCATTGAGTAATCCTGAGACAACTACGTTATCCGCGTCATCCTCACAGACCCAATCAATCTCAGTCTCCACTAGTCCATCTATGTCTTCCCCGCTTAGCATCGCCACTTACGACACTACAGTTAGCCAGACCCACTATGCTCAAACCCCAATTCAGTCCACTAAGATATCTTTTGTATCGCGTGCCCTCGGGTTTGCAAGTCATACACCTGTTGCCTCATCCAGCATTTGGTCTTTGTTCTCCTCATCTACTAGTATTATCCCCAGGATCCCTCCCTTTTCTCCAAGCACCCTTTCTTTGACCACTCCAACCCAGTTTCAAACTAGCATGACTCTTGTTCCTTTCATCCCACCTCCGAGAGCTCCTTTCGCAAAACAAGTGATCCCTTCCCCATTAGAATTTCTACAGTATGCGGATTCGGCCAAGCTCGCCCGAGCTCAGAGGGCACAGAGAAGGAAGGTTAAAGATTCATAGAAGCCCGCAGAGTCCTGCATCTAGACCGTCTTCAGGGAAGATCAGTAGAATTTGTTGTTTGCGGCCATGACACCCAATGTTGTCAAGCCAGCCAATCAAATGTGGCCCGAGGATTATTCTATGCATGTCATTGGCATCAATCTAAGTAGAGCCTGACCAAAAGATAGGGTGGAAATTATGGAGGAGTCACAGAAGGTGGTGTCCTCGGACTATCTAAAGCGAACCTGTCGCCTGGAGAAGATCACAGTTGAGCTAGAAAGAATAAAAGCTACAAATGAGCAACTACTGAAAGAAGGAAAAGCTAGAGAAACAGAGATGACTCGTCTACAATCTACGATACTCCAGGAAAAGAGTGAGACAAACAAGCTCCATAATAAATTAAAGATCTTTGAGGGTCAACTACGAGCGGAGCAGTCTGCTAGAAACACAGTAATCAAAGAATTATATGATAAAACACAGGATTTATTTCGCGTACAAGCTGCTTCTTCAGATATGGCTCAGGTTCAAGCTCAATTGTAGGAAGCCATCGCAGAGAAAGAAAAAGAACATCGAGAATTGATTAGCATCCAAAACCTTCTCGCAGCAAAAAAAGCCGCAAAACATAGCTTTGCAGGATCTCCATATTTTGAAGACTCAATCCGCTCAGGAGCTTCATGAGTCTAAAGCAGTCGTTGAGAATCAGCAAGCAGAAAACAAGCGACTACAGGAAGTAGCACAAGATAAACAGACTAAAGCAATAGTGTTGCAGCATCAGGTAGCAAAACAAGCAAAGGATTTGAAAGAAATGCACGAGAGGTTGGAATCCAAAGAAGATGAGGTGGAGCTACTTTCAAAACCACCGGATTCCCAGCCTGTTCCCCCGCAGACTTCACCTATCTAGTGCAGGGGCTTCATCATGTGTATAGGGAAAAGATAAAACAATTCATTTCCATCCTGGAACCGACTCTGAGGTTCTTAATAGTTTCCTGTGGTTTATGTGCTAAGGTTGACCCTTTCATTGAGCACGCCATGCATCGGCCCCTAAAGTCTTTGAGGCTCATAAGTTAGTCAATTGGCTTTACACCATTCTTCCCTAGACTTAATTGCAGCGGGAATCACAAATTCTAAAGAAGTAATATAGAAGGTCAACCGTTTCATCAACTGCAGCAAGATGGCTAGGAAAGGTGCTTCAAGTCTGTCAGCTTTAAAGGACTCCATCAACTTTGTTACAGAACGTCTTGAAGGTTTCGTAAAGCTCGGCCTGCCCTCCCCTTTTCTTCCAAATGGTTCAGTCATGGAAGCTGAGCAGCTCTCAAGGTTGATTGTGCATAAGCAACAAGATCAGTCGTCCCTACAAGCTCTGAGCAACCCTCCTGGGGTGGATGAGTTTGTGGCTTTATTTCATCCTTTGGCCAAACTCCTCACCATGCTCGAGTTAACTCATAAAGGGTCAGAGTTGATTCCTTTCAAGGATCTTAGTTAGCTAGATCAGAGTTTTCAAGCTCTCAAGGCTCAGGCGATCCCGTCCGAAGATGATTGGTCTCCCCTACAACAGCTTTTCGACAAGCTTTTCAAGCCAGAGGCATAGTTCTGGTCCGCGAACCAGGATTTTGAGTATGGGCATCCCGTGGGCGAGATTTTCCCAAAAGTCGCCAAGAAATGTAGACTTTCGTCCACAGTGCCCCTTTCTGGGAGTTGGTTTTTGTTTTTCCTCGGCTGAGGTTTTAATTTTGCTTCCTCACGTTTTGCATGTGGCGACATGGCTTGAGTTGTCTAAGCTTCTCTTTTCCCTTTGTCAAGAAGTTGCGAGAGACTAATGCGTGGCGGGTCGCTTTTTTGCTCTATTTCGGTGGGTCCGCGTTTTAAAAGGTGTTTTCGTGTTTTGCAATGTGGCAATTCCTCGCGAAGCAATTTGTGTTGTTTTGTTAAATTCCCAGACTGCTCCCTCCTGCTACCACATTTTGCTTATAAAGATCTCTAGGTGGCCTTGGCGTGCGTTTTGTGATGGGGCATTTGTCACCAACAATATGCGGTTTAGCAACGGTCACAAGTTCCCCATTTTGATCCGATCGTTACAAGATTCGATGGCAGTTGGGCTAAAAGTCGAAGTTGTTGTCCAACCCCTCATCAAGTGGTTTCACGGTTGCTAACGATGCTGCCAACGGTGCATATGGTTTTTCTCTCTATTTTCTCCATCAGGTCATTGGCTCATGATTATATAAGTGTTTCTTTTTGCTTTTGTAGGGATGGAGAATTTTGAGAAGAAAATATAGACAATAGTTGTGGAATTACACCTTTAACTTGTGATTGTACTCCTGAAACTGTGATAATCATATTATGTTTGGGGCCTATATGATTACTATTTTTAGTGTGCATGAATATATTTTTGTGCATCTTGTAATTCTGTACAACTTCAGAAATATATGTTGTAAGACTTTGTAGATTAAACTATGTCTTTTGAACTTGTCATCTAGTGGATGAATGGCATATGTTGCTTTATGTTAAATGAATTGTTGTTTATATTTCAATCTTGATTTTCTAGGCATGTAGATTGTTGAATGGACCTTAGAGTTGCACATATGGGAAGTTTCTTTGTGCTTAAAGAGTTACTAAAAACATTTAAGCGCATCGCTATAGAGTAGTTTTGCTTTAAGTTTTCCTTCTTTCCCTTTTCTCCCTCCATGTATGAAAAGTCAGCTTCTAAAATCCCAGAGGTCACTCAGTGAACAAGCGTAGGTCCCCCATCACTGAGTTTCCCATAAGACTGTTTTCATAGAAACAATTTTATTGATCAATATGTAGTATCTTAGATTCCCTATGTTTTCTTGTTCAAGTTGCATTGTTTTGTTACGGCTATGTGTTTTGCTCTTTAGGTTAGAATGTGTTCCCACTTGGTAAGAGTCTTAAGGTTTTGTATCTTTTATAAATGCATATTTTCAGTTATGCCATGTATAAGGGTGCTATTGTAGTTTTGGTGTATGGTTTGTTGTTTCTGATTTGTGGGAGGGGTCACGTTGATATAACCCCAATACTAGCCAATTATCTTGAAATTCAGCCCAAAATTCTTGGCTCAATTCCTGTTCACCCATAAATTCCACTACTATATTCATTGTTAGTGCAAGTTGTAGTCAATCAAAAGTAGGTATTTTTGACATTGAAAGCATAATGGAGAACGATTTTATACCTCCATGTCTTGGGCTTTGTGAAGTTGTCAAATGTTATAAACATTGGTGTGGGAAGAGCACTGAAATTTGGGGAGATTAAGCTCATCAACAAAGGGGCTGACGGAGTGTGTATTATGATGGATGAATAAAACACCCCATGTAGATAAGGTGGAGTTAGGAAGCGAACCCTAATTCATCATGCTTAAGCACCGTGGATATAAGCATTGCCACCAACTTCTCTACATGGAAGAGCAAGAAACATGAAATAAAACTAAAAATACACTAAAGCTATTGGAGCATACGCAGGCATTGCTATACTAAGTTTTACTACAAATAAACAGTCAAATGTCACCAACTTCTCTACATGGAAGAGCAAGGAACATGAAATAACACTAAAAATACACTAAAGCTATTGGAGCATACGCAGGCATTGCTATGCTAAGTTTAACTACAAATAAACAGTCAAATGTCTATGGGATAACTGTCTATAGTTATCCCAAGTTTGACATATTTTGTTATACGCTAATAATTATATTATAGGCTAATTAAAAACTAGGTTAAAAGGTAAAAATCCAAACAGAAAAACTTTTTAACTTTAAATGCAGTCCTCTCTATGTTATCATATATTTTAATGTAAAACATCAATCATTATTCATGATTGTAGCCTTGCTAATTAAAAAATAGTAGGGGTAAAAATTCCAAAACACTAATTATTCAAGAAATAAATAAATAGATCGATTCCTCCTTCAGAGATAACCCCACATAATAGAAAGTAAATAACCCTAGAATCTAACCCAAAATAATTAATCTCAGTGACATTGGGGATTAAAAATTAAGCCCTTCATGTGTATGAGGGTACCTAGCATTTAGGTATGCATTTGCTAGGTGACAAAGTTATCTTTTATTTCTTAATTTAAAGAATTCTTCACATTTTGTATCCCAAATCTAAATAAATAAGATTTGAAGGGCAGAACCATAATCACAAGGAACAATATTCTAAAATAACACCATACAGAGATTATCCAGATTATTATAGCATATCATCAAGGCCACTTGTAAATAAATTGAGTTCCCAAATTCTAAGACTAAAATCCAAATGATTCAAGGAGTCTTTATCAAGTGATCTGAGAAAAAAAAAATTGACTGGTTTTCAAGTTCGCATTTAACTTTGAGCTGGCTGATCTGAGGGCTCAAAAGATTCTCCTCTTCTAAGGGCATCTTGAAAATAAGGCACAGACCATTGACAAGAAAATCCTAGTGATTTGAGAATCATGCCAAATCAATAAGACGTCACCTAGATGAGAGAAAAGGAAAAGCCTGATAGAATCATATGTGCAAGGGTGAGCAAATCTTCTATTTAGAATAAATTCATACTGATGGCAGGAGCTTTTTAATATTTGTCTAATAAAGCATTTAAATTACATGGATGACAGACATAATCAATAACTATGTTCCTTTGTTTGGAGTCTGAAGTCCATTGGACTACCCACCTCGTTTGAAATTTAAACTGTGATATAAAGTATAAAAATTAAAAAGAGAACGAAAATAAAAGAAATTTTGTAAAGGGCACTTTAATATTCCATTTTATATAGCAAAACTATCTGCCTTGCGCAAGAATACAGATAGAGACTTCTCAGACATAAATCATCCCTCTTCACATACAAGGAAAACTATGAACTTCTGCAGTGCTAGAGGTTCAACCATTCTTTTGTTGATTTCCATTCACTCATCCTTTTCGTAATTTAGGAGCAATAAAAAAAATGCATCGCCTAAATTACAGCATGCCTGTTATATCCTACTATAAATTACTATGATAAGTTTGAAGGCTGAGCACAGTAGAGGTAAATGAGCTCCAAACAGAATACTTCTATACATAGCAATCTTCCTTGAATTAATAACAGACAATCATCAGCTGCTAATATCAATCTCGCCCCCACTTTTTGATCACATTAGCTTGTGCAGAACCAGGTGTATCATTTACACCTTTTAATCGAGATTCATCACCAGAGTTTGGTGCAGGTGCCATTTTGAATTTACCTGTAGTAATGGACCTGAAAACATTTCTAGGTCTACGTAACAGTAACACTATGGAGTTCAATACAACTGAGAGTATATCTCGCCCTGACTTCCTGATCACATCAGCTTGTGCAGAACTAGGTGTGGCATCTACACCTTTGAAGCTAGATTCATCATCAGAGTTTGGTGCAGGTTCCAATTTGAATTCACCCGTAGTAATGGACCTGAAAACATCTCTAGGTCCACGTAACAGAAACACCATGGCATTCAATACAACTGAGATCATGGCCTCTCCTTTGACAAGCAGAAGATACTGCCCAGACAACAGATCACAGGTCAAGACAAATGAACACATACACACAGAGTGGCACTATTGCTTCACAAGAATTAATTATTAGATATTGAAAAGAATTGCCATGTTAAATAGAGATATGTAGGCAAATGCTATAATAGTGCCTTTAGGGCGTTGAATTTGATAAGTACTAAAAAGAAATGAGGCACTCACCATAAGAACCAACCCACCCACTGCATAGATTGCTTGCTGAATTTCCTTCCAGGAATCCTCATTTCCAAAGCCACCAAACCAACCTCCACCCCCGAACCATCCTCCCCCACTGTTTCCACCTCTGCCTCCAGCTGCCTCCTCCCTCTTCTTAATTTCTTCATCCCATCTATTAAATGCATCCTTCTTCCCTCCAAGGGCACTTTGTAGAGCTCTGATGGCAGCCTCCTGCATGCTAAAACACATTAAACAAGTACATAAATGTTTGATCTGTGGGAAACCCACTTAATCTCTCTGCTCTGGTCATTTCTTAACGACTACATACATAATCCAAAAAGTTTAGTTCAAGTTTTTATTTCAATCAAGGTAAGCCACCAGCTATATATAATTCAAACAAGATACATTTGCTCCCAGGGGAGACGGTCTTTCTCTCAAACTAGCCGTAAACTTGTCTCAGCCTTCAGCCACACTGCTTCCACAGGCAAATTAAGAATCAACGCCACGAGTTTACCTTTAACCAAGAAGCTAAGTAACAGATGCTATCTAAGAGATTTTACCCAGAAAGCAGGAATATAAATATATATCATTTGTCAAATACCCGGTCATTGGTTACAAAATTGATTACAAAGTAACACTAGATTCTCTGCACATAAATATAATTCCCTGATGGGCAGAGGAAATTGTTCATGGCAATATTTCACTCGATCATGCATTTAAAAATACATTGATATTTTCTCTGAAAGGAAAAAACTTCAGCACCTGAGCTCAGTCAAATTCTAGCAAGCTGAAAATAACGCCACTTGCACACAATATTAACCACAAATCAAAAAGGTTGAGTTCCCGTTTAAGATTGCATTCTGCTGTGCCTTGTGTGTGTGTGCACAAGTGCATGTGTGTGGATTGGTAAATTATCAGCTGAACCTAGCTGTACTGAACGTGTTAAAGAAATAAGCAAACCCTCAAACCCAAATCCCAATATCTTTATTTATATACACATGTACAAATCTTATAATTTCCAATTTTTTCCCATGTTCAGCTGATAAATTTTCCAATTTGAGATTTCTTTTTCTTTTTTCCATAGCTCTTTTTCTTATAAGAGAAACATTGCTCAGGGATTATTAAAGCTCTTTTTTTTTCTTTTCTTCATTTTCTAACCAATCTAAACTAGCTTCTACAGCAGCAAGCTTTCCATCTATTTCTTGTAATTTATCAACAATCTTGGTTACATTATCGCCAAGTGTATGCAAATTATTCAAAGATTGATCAGTCTTTGCACTCAACAATATTATACAGCCTAATTTCTGCAACTTGACTGCTATTTTTTAATCCAAACTGTATAGTTTTATTAACCTTCAAATTTATTAAATCAACAATATTTCTAATATATAGTACATCTCTGCATAAGTCATCAAAATTTTCCTGAAAATGTTGTGAAAATCTAACCAAATAATCCTATGCTTAAAATCCAGGCTGGGCTCTGTCTTCTAGCTTGGAAGGCTGAAAGCATACTAAATGATTTATTGATCCATTTGAAATTTTGCATGATCCTTTCAAGGGAAGCCATCTTCCACCATTGTACAGAGATATATTATTTTCTTCATAGAATACTAGAGAACTATCTCTAGGTAGAGGCATAGACATTAGTAAGAAGTAAAGATTCATCCTCTTTCTCTTTCCCTTTAATAGAAGGATCTGGTCCTTTGTTAATAGGATGTTCATCTTCACTTCAACATAAAGTTCAGCTTTTCTTCTTGACTTTCTCCTGAATCTAGTCTTATGAAAGAATAACAGGCTGATGCAAAGCTAGGAGGAGAGGACAGACTAGAGTAATCACTTGTCAGACTTGTAGGTAAACATGAATAGAGTTGCCTTTGATTCTATGGATTGATTTGTTAGAATTTAGTCTAGGTGCAAAATTTTTTAGCCAGTCAATTTTCCACCCATCTGGTATGTCAATAGTATTAATATGTCCTTTCTGTAATTGACCATCAACATTAAATCTCTTACCATAGGGAAGACTTCCTAGAATCCTAGGATGATTAGTGTTACTCATACTATACAAGACTTGTATCTAAATACTAGCATACTTGAGCTTACCAAACATTTCTAAACCATATACAGACATAAACAAAACCCAACAATCTAAAGAACCATTTTTAACTTCTTGACAGCCTTTATCTCTAGCACAAACAGTAAAAAAGGAACAGTTGATATAAATTATCCTTGGAGTGCATGAAAGTTGTGCCTGTACACAAATGATAAGATTTCAAATCTTTGATGTAAAAACAATTTTACCCCATCTGCACATTGTGCAGCGGCATTATTTTTGGTGAAGGCAAGGACAAAGTGTACAAGAATACAGTAGTAAATTCCAAAAGCAGGAATTCAATGGAGGAAAGATGCCATGGACAAGGAGATGTTGACCAGGTACCTTGGAGAGCTGTTTGGGCATCCAACTATATCCCCTTGCAGTTCTCCTGTTGTGATAGTTCCAAAGAAGGACTAGACTTGGCACACATGCAAGGATAATTTGAGCTTAAATAAAATTACCATCAAAAATTGCAACCACTACCATGTATTGATGACTTCTGGATGAGCTTCAACAAGTTTTTCACTAAATTGGATATAAACTCAAGCTATCATCAAGACCAATAAAACAGGAGGATACATGACATTCAAGACCAAGCAAGGGCTTTATGAGTAATTGGTCTTACCATTCAGTGTATGCAATGCTCCAGCTACCCTTACGCAGCTGACAAATGAGTTATTATAACTTTTGCTAGATTCTTGTCTTTGTATACCTTAATGATATTTTGATTTTTATCAAAACATAAGGAACATATCTTGCATTTAAAGCAAGATTTTGCAATTTTAAAGTAGAATTGGTTACTCTGAATATATAAAAATGTGATTTTACAAAAATTTCATTGGTGTATTATTGTCACATGATTAAAAATGATGAGGTAAGAATTGATCCTTCCAAAATTGAGGCCATAGTGAATTGGCCCAAACCAACGCACATGTTGGAAGGAGGAATTTTGTGGGAGCAGCTCAATACCTTCAGAAGTTTGTTAAGTCTTTTTCATATATCACTACCCCATTACATTTTATCATTGGAATGGAAAAAAAATCATTGGGTTAGCAAGTAGCAGCATGCTTTTGAGTTGAAAAAGAAAATTAGCATGGCACCAATTTTGGCATTGCCTAATCTTTGGCAGTCATTAGAAGGTGGGACAGTTGCTAGTGATTATGCCATGGAGGCTGATTTGCCATGGGAGGTTGACTTATTTTGTTACCATTCAGAAATGTTTAAAGGAGTTGTCTAAATTACAACACCTATGATAAGAGTTGTATGTTTTGGTTTCAGCAGAAGTAGAAATTGATGGGTTTTGCAACACTTTGGGTCTGCCAAAGTGTGGATTAACTAATAAAATGGCAGATATGCATTCTAGACCACCACTTCTATCCGCAGTTGGCACAATGTCCATGACTAGACCATTTGTAGAAGACGTAAATGTGGATGATTATGTGGAGACGAAGATTTCAACGAGATTTATAAATCAGCAAATCAATGGAAGGCTTTTTTTATCTCTTAGAAAGTCTTGTGTATAAAGCATGGAAGTTGTGTGCCTAAGGGGCCTCGACCCATGCGTATTAGAGGCACATACCTCACAAGCAGACGGTCGCTTTGGAGTGACAAAGACTGTAGCATATTATCAACAGTATCTCTTTTGGTGTATATGCAGGTGAATGTGTCCAGGTATATAAGAAGTTGCCAACTACATTGTGTGTAAGCCCAACAACAGGAAACTTGGGCTGTACCAACTATTGCCAGTACCTAGAAGGTCATGGGAGAGTATCTCCATGGATTTCATAGGTAGTTTGTGAAGGACTACACAGGTTAATGATTAGATTTTTGTTATTGTGGACAGTTTTTCTAAGATGTGTATTGTAAGAAGATGTTGACTGGAAGTGATGTGGCTGAATTATTCTTCAAGAATATACAGATTCAATTAGAAGTTCCAGAATGCATTGTTTCAAATAGAGACACAATCCTTTTAAGTAGACTTTGGTATACATTGTGGAGTAGATTAGATACCAAAATGAAGTGATCTATAGCTTTTCATCCTCGGATGGATGAACTGAGGCAGTGACGAGAACATCGGTGCATCTGTTACATTGGTATAATCAGTGGTTTCCAAAGGACTGGGGCAAGCGTTTGGCATACATCCAGCACTCATATAATTGGGCAATTCACTCTACTAGGTTATCCCCGTTTGAAGCACATTTTGGCTATTTACCACAGAGCCCTCTTGAAGTTTGCCTTGGACGGCCAAAGGAAGGACTAGAAAAGGGGGATGTTGAGGTGTGTAAAGTAGATAAATTCACTGAGACGGTGAGGTAATTCAGATCACATAAGGGGTGGGAATTAATGCTGTTGGGCTGGACTTGCAGAAATACATGAAGATCTTCTCCATTAATGCGGATCGGTTGAGATTGTTTGAGCCTCCTTACTTGATAAGGAGAATGATCTTATGCCAAGCATGGATAATTTTGCACCATACTCAACAGAGCGAGCAAGAGTTATGATTGATTATTCAGAAAGGGGAAGTTCCAAGCAAGGCATAGTAGGTTTCAAAGGTAAAGTGGGGAATAAATCCCCTACTTTAATGAACTCCTGAGTTTTAGGGGACCAAAAACCTTGTAGTGGGGATGGTATGATCCATGAAATGGATTGTTAAAGTTGGGCCTTAAGGTAATAATTGGAGGTCACTAATCAAGATGACTATGTAAGTTTGCTGTGTTTTTAAGTGATTAGGTGTGAAGAACAGTTGGCATGAGGTACGTGAAGGTGCAAGGAGGGGTCCAACGGGCAAACCAAAGTAGTAAACAGAAAACTGGTACAGCTGTTGCATAAGTATAATCAGCAGTTTTTGAAGAGCTGTGGCAAGCATTTGGTATATATCCAGCAATTGTATGATAGAGAAATTCATTCTTACTAGTTTATCCCCATTTGAAGCACATTTTAGATATTTAACACCAAGCCCTCTTGATGTTTGCCTCAGACAGTCAAAGGAAGAGCTGTAAAACAGGGATGTTGAGATGAGTACTGTAGATAATTTCATTGAGCAGGTGAGGCAAACTCACCTTAACGTTCAAGAGAAACTCAAGGAGACAGTATAAAAGTCATCATGTCAGCACAGAGTTGGACACAAATTGCAGGTGGGCAACAAGGTATAAGTTTATTTGGGCAAAGAAAGGTGGCAAGGCACTTACAGAAACTCAAGCAACTAAGATATGGTCTGAAATACATAAAGATCTTCCCCATAATTAATGTGGATTGGTTGAGATTGTAAAGCCTTCCCTACTTGACGACAAGAAGGATGTTGTTATGGCAAGCATGGATGATTTGAACCTTAAGAACAAGATATGTTGGAACATGATGTTGTCCTTGATAAGAAGGTAAAGACATACTCAACAAAGTGAGCAAGAGTTATGATTGATTGGTCAAAAGGGAAAATTCCAAGCAAGGAAAAGTAGATTTCTTTAGGTCAAGCGAGGACAAAGTTCCCCAAGTTTAATAAGTTCCTAAGCTTATGGGGACCAAAACCCTCTTGGTGTGGAAGGTAAGATCCATGAAATAGATTGTTAATGACCGCTAAGGACATCATCAGAGATCACTTCTCAATTTGAGTATGTAAGTTTAATTTGTTTTTAGGCAATTAGGTGTGAAGAACAGTTGGCATGAGGTAGGTGAAGGCACAAGGGGTGGTCTGAAACACTCCCAAAGGCTTCAAACAGGGCACTTATTGGCAGGTTTACCCCTTCCTATAAGTGGCAAACACATAATATGCTCCAGCAAACAAACAATACGGAGCAGTGCACAAATGATGGAAACCAACACAGTTATGTTTGAGCTTCAATGTGCATGAGAAGACCAGAATGTGAACAACGACATTTATGTGCTTCAATTGGGAAAGTCTTGATCTTTCACTGACCATCAAATAAGGGGAAGCTTATTTCACAGATTTGGGCAATTTTTTTAAGGTTGGCTCTTCTTACAACAATTCACTTATGAATATGAAGTGGGATTATGCTAGAATGGAGGCAAGGTAGGCATGAACGAGCAGCTATGTGTTGATTTGGTTGTTCCAATGAACCCATTTTGGGCAATGTAATGCTTGTAAATCAATGATTTAGTGGCATGAGCCAAGATCACATTCTTTAAAAGTGTTTTTCCAGCTGGAAATTGGTGTATGCGTCTCATTTCCATGCATGCTCTCCATTATTGAGTGTTATCTGCTTCAGTTTCACGAGCATAGTATTTGTGTTTGGCAACTTGAATATGTTTAGTTGTTCAATGCAATTGAGTTTGTATATTTGTGAAGAGTTAATAATCCATACATTGGTGAGAGACTTAGACATAACTTCAGCTCTTTACAGATCACAAATTTGGTAGAAAATTTAAAACTACAGTTGCCAAAGAAAAGTAAAGAGTTATGAAATTACAAAGTCACCGTTGTGAGGAGTCTACAACTAAAAAAAAACCTTGCCATTGAGGCACCAGCACAAATGAGCATCTTTCTTGTAATTATCTGTCAAATCCCCAATTGGACTTCCCAACGAATCTGTATATGAAATTGTCTTGCACAGAAAGACTTCACAATTTCATAAGTTGTAGTAATCTGAAGATGACTGAGGGAGTAAAATGCCGTGATCCCGATCATATCATGAGGAATATAATCACCACATTCATCGATTAAGACTTCAATATTAAACACCAGCACGACATACGTTATCAGCAGTCTGAGATATCCTTCGTGGACAGATGGACTGATGGCAAAAACATAGGATACAAATTGCAGCCAAAGACTTGGGCGATCAGCAACAAGGAAACAATTACCTTAGGCGGCAATAGTAATCAATACATAGTCAGCGATAACAAAAACAATAAATATTTCATTAGTTGATCAAGTATTCCACTTGTAATCAGCAATTGGTGAATATTAATAACTAATCAAATTAACTAGCAGCGATTCTTTCCTTCAATTGAATTAAGGTTAATTAAGATTAATAAAAATCATGAATTAGAAGGAGCCATTAGCGACTAAGAGGTGAGATTGAAGCCAAAAATATATTTCACCCCAAAGGTTACAGCCCTAAAGGGAAGTTGCCACCTTTAAAGCCCGATGGAGGATATAAGAGGAACACGCCAGCACTGAAGGATCATGGAAGGAACAGATTATATTAATTTACTGGCAGATCAGATTATTACTGGCAATCATCGTTGGGACAGCAGATTGGTATGCTGTAACTTATTTATGAACTAAATGCTTATTTATAGTAATATTATATTTGAATTCTATTAGGCATAAGAAGAAAATATATGGCCTATAATATAAGCTGTTTCATTTAATCTTTATTTATACATATAGCAGAAATAATGTCAATCAGATTTAGATTTGTTAATAATAGTGAAATCAGATTTACATGACAGTTATGCTTAATTTTATATATATTCATAATACATGAGAGATTAGTATATTCATAGCCTAATCCTTAAGCATTCGGTTGGTTTTGTTAGGTAAAGGCAGTATTAATATCTCACAAGGTAGGTGAGCCCCAAGAGGTGGTATGGACGGGTGTCCTGAAGCCCTTGGGCCTATTTGTGGAGGTTAGTTTTCTAGCACCCTAACATAGTAATTCCCCATCCTCCATTAGGGTTGATGATTAGGAAAGAAGTAAGGATTTGGGCTTAAATATAGTAACCATAGTTACAAGACTTGGACTCGGCTTGAACTCGGCAAGCTGATTTTTGACCCGGACTCGGCTTGAACTCAGCAAGCTGATTTTTGACCCGGACTCGGACTCGGTGCCCGGACTTGCAAAGACTCGGCCAAGACTCGGCAAATAGAAAAACCCAAGAAATTCAAAGATTTTTAACGATTTTAAACTTGTTTCATGTATTTTTTAATAAATAAACCTCAAAAACACAATAATCTCAGCAGAAATCTGAGTTATTTACATCAGCCTGGAATTAGTAAGTACATTTGTAAAATATGGTATGAGTATAGGGATAAGAAATCAAGTCTCATTCTGAATATATAATACAAAAGAATAGAATGAACAAATAGGAGAGGATTCCCATACACAAATATATCTGAGTATAAGCAGCAGATCACATTGATATAAACAGCAGACCTATGCATTAACAAGTATTTGGTATGCATGAGACATTAGCTTAGTGTATGCATGATGAAGATATTGTCTAATGTGTTTGGTACAGTTAATGACATGAAATGCTAATCAATCAAATAAACAATATGAAATGCTAATCAATCAAATAAACAATCATATAAGGAATGGAAGGAAATGCAAGAAAGGCGAGCAGATATGAGATCACCATCTAAGCAGACCACCTGATGATAAATGTTCAATGAGCCTGCCACTTGGGGTCAAGAGGGTGAGTGTCCGCTCTTGGGCTTAGATAGGAGGATTTATGGGCACCCTATTGCGATTTCCTTTCCAACCTCTATGATGGTTGATTGTTGGAAGATGGCAAAGGAGATATGAATAGGGAGTGCAGATACAAGCACCCCACTAGGTAGAACACCCCATGCTAGATGTCCAATGTGCCTGCCACCTAGGGCCAAGAGGGTGAGTGTCCGCTCTTGAGCTTAGTGTGAGGATTGCTGCGGGCCAACCTATCATGCTCTCAGTCATAAGAGGATGAATAAGGAAACATGGATAGGGAGTGCAGATACAAGCATCCCACTAGATAGACCACCCGATGCTGGATGTCCAATGTGCCTGCCACTAGGGGCCAAGAGTGTGAGTGTCCTTTCTTGGGCTTAGTGTGAAGATTGCTTTGGACCAATTCTATCACACTCCACCATTCAAACTCTATTGTGATTGGATACTAAAAATGAATATAGATGTGATATAACCTATCTAATGAATTATGATATTTATATGTATTTGTACTTCTATGTGTGATTACTAACCATAATGGAATTATAATATATATATATATATATATATATATATATATATTGTTTAATATGTTTGCAGGACTAAAATCAGGGTTTATCTTATTAAAAGGCATTTTAAATGGTAAAAATTATACCTCTAACTATCTTACAATTCTTATTTTAATGGAATTTGTGATTTTAGGGTAAGATTTAGAGCAATACCAAAAGGGGACATTACAACAAATCACTTTTGTGTTAATGATATTAGATTTCCACAACCCATATTGTTCTGTAATTGCTTCTAGATTCGATTGTGTGAGAGTTTTTGCATCATCCAGAAGCAATTACAAACACTTTTGTGTTGTGTTTCTCATAGTTTTGAGAGATACATGGATGCAAAGATAAGGGGACAAGTTTCAAGTATGCCAAAAACATTTCCAAATTTTTGGGACTACAAGAAAACAACTATTAAAATAATTCATATATTAATATTTGAATATTAAAATACAAGTAAATCAAATATAGCTAAAAATAACATACAAACCAAAAGATGCTAAAATTTTCAATAGTAAAATAACAACTCAATAATTTCAAATGGATAAAATACTCAAATGGAACTTCTATTGCTCTAATGTGTACTCATAGATCTCCCATCTAAATTAACTTGATCCTCCTTATGGGATCACCTTCTATTGTTGTCTCTTCGATTGTTGTCGGAGTGTTGCATCAATTTGTTTATAGGCAAATCATTTTGCCCCAATCTACTCCTTCCCCGTGCTTTCTCCTATTTTTTTAATATCTAGGTAAAATACAACAAAAACTATTGTTCCTTAGTACTTACAAATTCATTTAACAATGATACAACATGTAGGGAAATGGAAATAACACTTAAGCAAAGAACTTGCAATACATAAGCAAAAACTCTTTCAAGTAAAAAATCTCACCACCAAAAAAACACAAGTTCGTATTAATCTCACATGTAAAGTACATCAACACAACTTCCTCCTTCAAATCAACAACGTTCCAATAGCATAACAACATAACTTGTAAAACCATACATTTTGCTACCCTAAGGCCTCAATCTATAGACATATGTAATCCAAGAAACCATAAATGTTTTCCAATACAGTAGACTCAAACCATGAGCCAAATAGTCAACATACAAAGAGACTGTAAGATATGTCTAGGAGTTACAAGCATCTTTCTAGAAACTTCAAGACCTTACATGTGAACTTGATCTTCTAACTTCACTAGAGGACCAAAACAATCTACTAAAGAACAAGATAACAACCACCCAAGTCCAAAAAAAAACAATCAACTTCTTACACATCATAACATCTTATAACATAATAAATTGTCATAAATTCTCTTCCATTTCATGCCAAATGCCTAATGATGTCTTACAATGCTTCCTCCCACATTATGCCCCTTATTTATTCCAAGTCACCTAGAGAATAATAATTAGTTATAAACACACCCAAGCTCACATGGACATCTAAGTTAAATAATTCAAAGGAATTGCAAGGTTAATATCACCCATAGTTCTAACATTATTCCATTTGATTTTTACATTGTTATAGCACAATAGGGAACATAAGAAAAAGAATTGTGTTAGCATAAGCGAGGCCCATAAACTCCCTACACTAAATAGAGTTTCTCTATACTCATTGACTTGGTGAATGAATCCACAACATTCTCTAAAATGTCAACCTTTTGAACTATGATCGCTCCACCCTCTAACATCTTGCGAACAAAATTATATTGCACATCAATGTGTTCAACACAAGCATAATATACCAAGTTTCTAGTAAAAAAACTTGCACTCGAATTATAACATCTAATATTCACATTTATACAAATAAAACCAATATCTAAGCACAGTCTCTATAGCCACATTATTCTATAGTCAAAAGAGCAATCATAGACTATCTCTTACTCATCCAAAACTGCTTTGCCAATAGAGTGAACACATAACCATTTGTAGACCTAGTATCTAGATCTCCAATCCAACCAAAATGAAGCCTTGTAAATCAAGTACCTTGTCCACATCATTAGTCCTGTGATAACAAATGTGGTAATCTAAAGTTCCTAGCAAATATTTGAAAACCCTCTTAACATAGGTCTAGTGTTCCTTACACATTCTTATAACTCCCACTGCTTGGGCAATGTTTGGTCTTGTACATACAATTGCACACATGACTCCTGATTGCACTAGAGGAATTATGCATCTCTTCAAGATCATCATCCAACTTAGAATATTGTTCCAAAGAAAGCCTAGTGCTTATAATAGGAAATTTTTGCAAGTTTGTAATCTTGCATTGAAAAATGTTGGGAAATATTGTCAACATACTTCCTTCAATTCAACCAAAGCTTCATGTTAACTCAATCCCTACAAATTTCCATAGCCGAAATATATTTAGCAACCCCTAAAGCTTTCATATCAAAAGTACCAAATAGCCTATTTTTAAGCTCTTTAATCATCCATTTGTTCATCCATTTGTTCCCGACAAATAACATAACATGCACATACAAGACAATGATTAACAACCAATCATCAATTAATTCAAAAGATGCATGGCAATCTACTTCGCTTCTAACAAAACCAAACTCCAATGTAAATGCATCAAATCTTTGATACCACATACATGAAAATTACTTCAGCCCACACAAAGACTGCTTTAACCTACAAACTAAATGCTCATTTCCCTTAACCAAAATTTCATATAAATCTTTTCATAAAGATCCCCATGCAAGAATGCAGTTTTGACATCCATTTGCTCTACCTCTAAGTCATAAACAACAACAATAGATAATAGGAATTGAATAGAGGTTAACTTAGCCACAACCAAAAAGTCTCATGAAAATCTACTTCCTCAACCTAATAGTAACCTTTAGCCACGAATTGAGCCTTATAACAATCCAAATTGCCATCTTCTCCATATATCTTTTTGAATACTCACTTCAACTCGCAACCTATGGGCTTCCTCCCTCAAACAACTCAACTAGGTTTCAATCTCACATCTACCCAAGCCACTAATTGAGCCTTGTAACAATCCAACTTTCCATCTTCTATAAAAATCTTTTGAGTACCCACTTCAACTTGCAACTAATGGACTTCCTCCCCTCAAACAACTCAACTAGGTCTTAATCTCACATCTATCCAAGGCCTTAATTTTATCTCTCATGGCCTCTAACCAAGATTCATGCTCCTTTTAAGGTAGAGCTTCCTTCAAAAACCTAGGTTCATTGCCAGTACATTATAATACAGAGACACAATCGAAACCAAATGGGCTATACCTTTTAAATGGGTCTCCATTGTCTAGTGGACCTTCTTAGAGGTGTAACAAGAGGTTCCTATTGTTCCTTATTAAAACTCTTCTCTAACCCTTCTTCCTCCTCTCCTTATCCATCTTGTTGTCCTACACGTGCATCTTTCTTCTCTTCATTGTTAGTTTCAAAATGGATTGTCTTCTTTGATTTTTCTTGAGGCTATTCAACATCTAGGAATACTCTAAGCTCTTTGAAAATCATATCCTTAAAATAAACCATTTTCAGTGCTACAAAATCCCAAAGCTTACAACCTTCTATATTCTTGTCATAACCTTTAAACACACACTTGTTAGCCTTGACATCTAGCTTAGAACGTTTCTCATTTGGAACATGAACATAAGTTTCACTACCAAATATTTTGAAAAGTGAAACTATTGGGCTTTTACCCATCCATACCTCGTGAGGTGTTTTGTCAACTACAGCAAATGTAGGAGTTCTATTTACCAGATAACAAGAAATGTGTACAATCTTAGCTCAAAAACGTTGTTCCAACTTAGCACGATTTAGCATGTTTTTAACTCTACTCATCGAAGTTCTATTCATCCATTTTGCAACTTCATTTTGTTGTGGAGTGTATGGAGAAGTCTTCTACCCAATATACGTGTATATCTAAAATAATCATCAAATTCCTAGAGCAATGCTACCATCGCCTAATCTTAAAACCTTTTTGTTCCTATTTGTTTGTTTCTCTACAAGTGCCTTAAATTCTTTGAACCTATAGAACACAACAAATTTATGCTTAAAAAAATAAATCCAAGTGTAGCTTGAGAAGTCACCAATAAAAGTAACACAATAGCAAGATATACCAATGGAAAAAACATTAATAGGACCAAACACATCACAATGAATCACTTCAGAAACTTGATTTTCTCTAGACTTACCAAATTTGAAAGATATTTTATGTTGTTTACAAAACTCATAATGTTCAGCAGAAGTTAAAATTAACAAATATACCCAAACAAACCATCAACCATCTTTTTATTAATGAAAGTTTTAAAACCCTCTTCACCATTATGACCAAGTCTATCATGCTATAGTTAACAAGAATCAAAGTTTTAAGTTACATTCACAAACTTACAAAATGTTAATGCCTCCATCCTAAACAAAGTTTCACATCATGTGCCCCTAGCTAACCAATTTCCTCTAGTCAACCTGTATCCACTCTTCTCAGAAGTCACATGCACCCCAAAATCATTCATTTTGGAAGCAAAAATCAAATTTCTTGCTCAATACATTGATGAGAGTTTTCACTCACTGTCACTAGAAACCAGTTTACCTCTTCCCGACTAACAATCTTATGTGTATTGTTATCCCCAAGGAAAACCTTCCCACCATCATATGCTTTGTATGCCAAGAATCACCCATGATGAAAAATCATATGGTAGGATGCACCTAAATCTATTAACCAAGCATCATCATAAGGGGATTTAACTAAAATAAACAATACATCACCACCTTCATCATCCAATAATTTATCGATATAGGAATCGTCATTCTTTTTCATTTCCGCATTCCTTCTTAAGATGGTGCTACTTATTGCAATCCCAACATCTCAACCTACTCTTACCAAGGGGTTGGGATCTACCCTCGTACCCTATATATCTTTTAGACTTACCCTTAACCCCCTTTTGCTTGCCACCACCTTTTTCCTTGGGTCGTATACATTGCCTCCTCAAGAATCAAATAATAAACATAGTAGCAAAATACATCTATCCTCTTCCTCATTCTTAACATCAATAAAGTATAACTATCTTAAGATTAAATTGAAAGCATTCAAGTATTTTGTAAAAGACTCCTTCCTTTTTAATGAATATAATTTCCTTTTAAAATATAATTTGTTAACAAGCCTCTTAGTTTAATAAATTTTACCTATTCTCTTCCAAAATTGACATGCAATATCACTAAAAGCATTGAATAAAACATTAAAAAAACACTTATAGTAACTTTGGCCTTTTTGTCTTGCCTTATCTAGCCTACATTTGATGTATCATCAAGTTCTCATTTTTCATTGCTATTTGTTGATCCTTTTCTTCCAAGAGATACTTCATCTTCAACTTGTAAAGTTCATAGCCTATGCCATTGAACTTTTTCATCTCCATACAAGATGTGTTAGCCATGATCTCTATCACCTAAATTTGAACTGCACAAAAGCTCCCAATGCAACTAAAAACACGCATCACTCCAAAAGAAGCATCCCTCTTTCTGATCAAGCCAACCAAGCTCTAATTCTAAATGTTGATAACCTGGATAAAAATACAGTAACAACTATTTGTCCTTAATGCACACAAACCATTTAACAAAGATAGAACATGCAATGCCAAAGAACATTGATATATGTGGAAAAATAGTTTGAAATAAAAAGCCCCACCACCAAAGAGAGTTCAAGTTTTGTATTAATCTCAATACTTCCCCCTTCAATCCAACAACATAACATCACCTATTTAACCATACAACCACTAATCCAAGGCCTCGATATATAGGCATATATAATTCATGGAGCCATAATCAATACAATAGACTCAAACCATGAGCCAAGTAGTCAACATGCAAAAGAGACCACATAACATGTGCCTAGGAGTTACACGCATCTTCCTAAAAGCTTTAGGACTTTTCTCTTGGACTCTATCATTCAACTTCACTAGAGAAAAAACAACACACTAAAGGACAAAATAACAACCATACAAATCCAAAAAATACAACCAGCTTCTTCCACATCATCAGAGATACTTCCTACACATTTTCTAACATCATAAATTTTCATTAATTCTCTTTCACTTCATGCCAAGTGTCCAATGATGCCTTACAATGGGAGGCCCAAACTATGCCCCATTCGCACATATTCCAAGTCACCTAGAGAAGAATAATTAATTATAAACACCCCCAGCCATATGTGGACATCCAAGTTAGCCCTTACCATGATGCTTGGAGATGTACACACAATTAACCAACTATTAAATAAACAAACTACAATAGTCTAAAAGAATTGCATGGTGAATATCACCGCTAATCCTAAAAAGGTTTTGTTCAGTTGAATGTAGTTGTCTCAAGGTTGAGTTTTGGTGTTTTTCTCAACATTAACCCTGTTGTGGTGGGGCTTTGATGTTAGATCAATCTACGAGTGTATGATCAAAAGCTTATGTGGGTAATCAATTTATTCAATCTAACTTTGTTCATCCTCTTTCTATGTCCAAGTTGGGTGTAGTAGGAAGGATGTATTGACCTTGTATTGTAATATCACTTGTTTTCCCAAAGTTGCTTAAGTATTAGCAATGGATTTAATATAGTAAATATTAGAGTTAGGATAATATGGACTATGTAATGGTATCAAAATAGATATAAATAACCACTATAAACATGTGATAATATAGCAAATATAAACGTAAATAATTAACTAAGTAAATTGAATAGCACAATCACTTAATTCAATCAAATTAATGTCAAAAACATATGTATAATATTCCCAAAATCTTTTAACATCAATGGTTTTGAATACTTATCTAAATCAAAGCACTTGGAGAGGCCACTCTCACCCTAGGACTATTTCAATGGTCTTGGCCTTCATAGCATTGGCACACTCTAGAGAACCTATGTAAAAATACAAAACATGCCTACATGCACCATGCTTATGCACTATAACCCTAGAGAAGACAATCCAAAGTGTATTTTGTACCCTGACTTGGACACACTTTGTCTACCCCATTCTCCAACGTCCATTGCTCACCAAACCACTCCTTCCTTGAGTGATCTCCATGCCCTTTCCAAATTTCACATAATTGTTTTATATAACCTTCAAGGGATGTTGTCTAAACCATCACACCCTTTCACAAAGGTTGCATTTACCATTAATTAATGAATACAAGTGTTCCTATTTTTTAAAAGAGTTATCATAAATATTCCTCATTAATCTCCATTTTAACAAATGGATCGTATTATCCCTTATTTTTCTCTCCCTTTAATGCTTTAATAACTTTATTTTCACTTTGGGGAAAAGTTTCATGACATGTATGATGTTGAAAATAAACCAAATCAATTGGCTTGTGATGTTTGTTGTTTGTAACTAGGTTAATATAGGGGTTCGGATTGCCTTAACGCAACATCCGAACCCATTTAGGACTGGGCCCTATCCTAAAGGGTAACGTGCCCCCAAGATAAAGCCCAGCCCTATGCTTGCACGCCATCCTAAAACCCCACGCCACAATAACAATATTGGCGCCAAAAAGGAAGGAGGCCGACTTGCAACAATAAAGGTTAAGACGCATATAAATAAAGATACTTTGCAAAGACAATATCATCAAGTATTAAGCGAATCAGCTCTGCATGAAAAGTGAGAACTTACACTAGGAGGGTGCGAAATTGTCTGGACTTATGCGAACTTGTTCTAGAGGACAAAGGCAATCTTTGGTGTAGACTTGAAGAGCTTAGCAGTATAGATCTGTCATACAAGAAGGATTCAGATTTGTCAAGGAAGCTAAGTATTGTACTTGTGTTATTAAGGAAGAATATATAATCTGACTTGTGGGTCTTTAATGCTGGGTTTTTCCTCCTTGGAGGTTTTCCCAGGATATTTGTGTTTGTCTCTTGTTTACTTCCTCCATTTCTGAGTTTATTAAATTATGATTTACTAAAATGTTACAAATCTGATTACAAACTAGGGCATAATTAAAGGATATAATTCTGATTACTAATCTAGGGCACAAAAATTACATGGTATCAGAGCTAAGGTGTCACTAACTTCTGATTTTAGTAAATCATTTGTTGCATATAGCTGTTGTTTGTTTTCAGATTAAAATGTCAAGTTTGAGGGCTGAAGATAGACTTGATGGAGCCCTTGATTTTGCTGCTTGGAAAGTCCGTATTCTATTGATCCTTGAAGAGAATGATCTGCTGAAATTTGTAGAAGAAGAAAGGTTGTCTCCTCCAGAAGATGCTGAAGAGCTGAAACAGTTCAAGAAAGATTCCCTCAAGGCTAGGAAGATCATAATTGAGTCCGTCAAGAATCATCTTGTCACTGTCATATCAAAGTTTGTGTCTGCCAGGGAAATGATCAAACACTTGGAAGGGATGTATGAAGTCAACAACCTCAGCAGGGCTCTTGCTCTAAGACAGCAGCTTCTTCACATGAAAATGAAAGAAGAAGACTCAATCATAGCCTACTTCATGAAGATCAATGAACTAAAGGACAAGCTAAGTACTCTTGATTGCAAAATCTCGGATAAAGATCTTGTTATGATTGCATTAAATGGTCTACCTGATGAAAGGGAACCATTCATTCGTAGCATTGTTGGAAGAGCCGATCGTCCCAACTTTGAGCGTCTTCAATCTGATTGCATCAAAGAGGAATCTTGAATTGAGGTAAGAGGAAAACTCAAGAACTCTCACAAAGATAATCATGTTCTCTTAGTTAAATCTAGGAAAGGTGGACATTGGAAGAAAGAAAAGAGAAGCAAAGATTTTAGATCCTCCTCCTATGATCCAAGGAAGAAGTCAAGAGATTCCTCTCACATTCGTTGCTTCAGATGTGATAAGTATGGTCACTATGCCAGAGATTGTCAGAATGATCCAAAGGAAAGGGAAGTCAATTTAAATGAAGTTGTCGAACAAAGTGAAGATTATCTTCTTATCTCTGCTTTATCCAGCAATGTTCCTACGAACAGTGATACATGGATACTTGACAGTGGTGCCTCCAGACACATCTTAGGTTTTCATGAGCATCTCTCAAATCTAATTGAAAAGGACACCAACCTTCATGTGGTAATCGGTGATGATGCTCGATACTCGGTAAAAGGTTCTGGTACCTCTTTAAAACTAGATTCTGGTATTTCCGTACAACTCTGTGATATTCTCTTTGTACCTGGTATTAAAAGAAACTGTATTTCCATTTCTGCCTTAGAAGATAAGGGTTTGCAAATAGCATTTTCTGAAGGGAAAGTACTCGCTTGGTCTAAGAAATCTAATTTCAAAACTGCTCGTATTATTGGAAATAGATGTGATAATTTATATAAGCTTGCAGCTAATCCAATTCAAGCTCTCATTCTAAGGCCCCTGAATCATGCGAGCGGGCATAGAAGACTTAGACATCTACACTTTCAAGCTCTTCCCACTCTCCGTAAAATGGTTAAAGGTATGCCTAAACTCAGTTTATCTCATGATGATGCTTGTAAAGGTTGTGCAATGGGTAAGAATGTAAAGAATCCTTTCAATAAAAGCGATAGTAGGGCTAAAGAAAAGTTAGAACTTATTCATTCAGATTTATGTGGTCATATGTCTATAGCATCTCCTAGCGGTTTCCTATATTATATTATCTTCATAGATGATTTCTCTAAGAAAACATGGATCTACTTTCTTAAATCTAAAGAGTCTGAAGAAGTCCTAAACAGATTTAAAGAATTCAAAGCCTTAGTTGAAAATACTACAGGAAATCGAATTAAATGTTTGAGGTCTAACAATGGAGGTGAATACACCTTAGGTAGTTTCTATGACTTTTGTGTTAAAGTGGGAATTAAGAGGGAGTTCTGTGTTCCCTACAATCCTCAGCAAAATGGAGTTGTTGAAAGAAAGAACGGGACTATTGTTGAAGCTGCAAGAGCCATGATCCATGATCAAAACCTGCAACCTTTTCTATGAGCAGAAGCATCCAAAACAACAGTCTATATTCAGAATAGATGTCCTCATCGCGCCCTAAAGGATGTGACTCCTGAAGAAGCCTTTACAGGAATCAAACCTAACATCAGCCACCTAAGGATATTCGGGAGCCCGGTGTATGTTCATGTGCCTAAAGAAAAATGAACCCAGTTGGATCCATCTGGAAAGAAAGGCATCTTAGTGGGATACAACGAATCTTCCAAAGCCTTCAGGATCTACATTTCAGGTCAAAGGTATGTTGAGGTAAGTAGAGATGTAACTTTTGAAGAAGATATTGCTTTCAAAAGATCTAAAGGTTCATCATCCAACAATAATGATAGGGTGATTGAAAATCAAGATTCAATAGTTGATGCTAACCCTGAGATACAGGAGGAGTCTACTGACCTTCTGGATCAGGAAGTTTAGAATGACCCAACAGAACCTATGCACTCTACCGATATACCTCAGGATATTGTGATCTACAAGAAGAGACCACTTTGAGTTAGAAACACGATTCAAGATGCTGAAGGATTTGCTGCTCCCAGAGGAACCTTTAGAGATAGCAAGAGATCCCAAAATCACGCCAACTACATTTCTGTGATGTGTAATATCATTGAGTCTGAACCTCACAATGTCGAAGAAGCTATGTCCCATCATGCTTGGAAATTAGCCATGGATGAAGAGTATGGGTCTATCATCAAGAATGATGTCTGGGACATTGTACCCAGACCCAAAGGTAAGTCTGTTGTTTCCTCTAAATGGTTGTTTAAAATTAAACATAATGCTAATGGTAGTATTGAAAAATATAAAGCTAGGTTTGTAGCTCGTGGTTTTTCTCAAAAGGAAGGAATAGATTATGAAGAAACTTTTGCCCCTATTGCTAGATATACTTCTATTAGATCTATAACAGCTATTGTTGCAGCCAAAGGTTGGGAGCTGCATCAAATGGACGTTAAGACAGCCTTCCTCAATGGTGTCATTGAGGAGGAAGTCTATATTGAGCAACCAGAAGGTTATGTAATCCATAAAAAAAATTCTCATGTTTGCTAGTTGAAGAAAGCTTTATATGGACTCAAACAGGCTCCTCGTGCTTGGTATGAAAGAATTGATAAGTACTTACTAAGCTTAGGTTTTTGCAAGAATGATGCTGATGCTAACATTTACTTCAAAGTTTATAATGATGAGATGCTTATCTTAGTTTTGTATGTGGATGATTTATTTCTCACTGGTGAAAATAAATTAATCATAAGATGTAAGAAGGAATTAGCCTCAGAATTTGAAATGAAGGATTTAGGTCTAATGCATTACTTCCTAGGGTCAGAAGTATGGCAAAAATCCAATGAAATTTTTCTAAGTCAAGGAAAATATACTATTGATATTTTGAAAAGATTTAGATATTAATTTTAGCACTTTCAGATTAACTAAGACTCAGAAAATCAGAATTTACTTACTAATTAGATTCATTTAGATTTAGAGATTTATAGTTTCAGATTTAACACAGCAAGGAAAATAAGAAAATAGAGACAAGACACAATTGCCCTGGGAAAACCTCCTAGGAGGAAAAACCCAGCCAAAAAAGATCCTCAGATCTGATTATGGATTATAGTTATGCAAACAATACAACACTTATCTCATGTGCTTTTGTAGGTTCAGATTTTGCTGTCACTGCAGGTATGGTAGATCACGGTGGCTGCCTTCAACATTTACTTGATGGATGATGAGGTTGTCTTAACCTAAATTGCAGACCTTTTGGAGTTAACTAATTCCTTTTGATGGATTTCGCACCTTCTTCTAATGGCAGAAGTATGTTGCTGTTGCTGTTGCTGTCATGATTTCGCACCTTCTTCTATGTATGTTGTTGTAGCTATCATGTATTTCGCACCACCTTCACTATGCATATTGTTTTAAGTGCAGATCTCTTATGACTTCTTGGAGATCGCTTTAGGCATATAGGTTTCGCATGAAGAAGCAAATGAAATTAATTGATTTACAAATGAATCTTGATCTCTTATTTATATGGAGCGAACTCCTCAACTAGGTCGGCCTTTTAAATAATTAAACTTTTAATTATTTCCTTTATCTGCCTTGTTAATAGGGTCGGCCCTATTGGATAGTGCGTTGAGTGTTTGTTTGTCATAGCGTGGGGGATAGGGCCACGTTAGGGGGAAGAGGGGCCAGGCGGATTCCAATGTTGCCTAAAGCAATTTGAATCTGCCCTTTCCCTAATTAATATCAACATTAGAATGATGGATTGTAAACCTATGCATACTCCTATGGAATCTAACTTAAAGAAGTTAAGTGTTTCTGCAGCTAACTCTGATTTTGCAGATCCATCTGAGTACAGGCAGTTGATTGGTTCCTTGATGTACCTAGTCAATACTAGGTCAGATATCTATTATGTTGTGAATGCCCTCAGTCGGTTCATGAGCTTGCCTAAACTTGTTCACTTGGTTGCTGCCAAGCACATTCTAAGATACCTGCGTGGCACTATTGGTTATGGGCTGAAGTATTCACTTAATATCTCAATCCTCTTGGAAGGCTACTCAGATTCAGATTGGGCAGGAAGTGTCAAGGACAGGAAAAGTACTTCAGGTATCTGCTTCAACTTGGGCTCTACAATGATCTTTTGGGCATGTAGAAAGCAATCTTCGGTAGCATTAAGCACTGCAGAAGCCAAGTACATTGCCGCATCTGTTGCATCCAGAGAAGCAGTGTGGCTTCGCAAGCTCCTTGTTGGATTATTTGGTCAAGCTAGTGGTCCTACCACCATTCATTGTGATAATCAAAGCTATATAAAGATGTCAGTAAATCCCGTATTTCATGACCGGTCCAAACATGTGGAAACACACTATCATTTCATTCGGGACATGGTGCAAAGAGGCGCCATTCATCTAAAGCACATTAGCACGAATGAACAGATTGCGGACATCCTCCAGAGACAAACTTGGTGTTGTGGAAAACGGAACCCTGATTGAGAGGGAGCTCCAATCTCAGTGACTCTATCTGCAATACTTTGTATCATTCTTTGCTTGTGTGCAAGAATGAATTGTGTCCAATCTATGCTTGCGTACTAGATGGATAATTGTAATTATGTAAAGACCCACTTGTGTATTACACTTTCTATGCTTGTGTGCTAGAACCATCCTATGCTTGTGTGCTAGGTGGAAGATGTAATTCTATGCTTGTGTGCTAGATCCATTCTATGCTTGTGTGCTAGATGGAACTCTAAAGGTTCAGATTATGTATTCTCTTCTTCCCTAGATAAGAGGAAGTGTTGTTTGTAACTAGGTTAATATATGGGTTCGGATTGCCTTAAGGCAACATCCGAACCCATTTAGGACTGGGCCCTATCCTAAAGGGTAACGTGCCCCCAAGATAAAGCCCAGCCCTATGCTTGCACGCCATCCTAAAACCCCACGCCACAATAACAATATTGGCACCAAAAAGAAAGGAGGCCGACTTGCAACAATAAAGGTTAAGACGCATATAAATAAAGATACTTTGCAAAGACAATATCATCAAGTATTAAGCGAATCAGCTCTGCATGAAAAGTGCGAACTTACACTAGGAGGGTGCGAAATTGTCTGGACTTATGCGAACTTGTTCTAGAGGACAAAGGCAATCTTTGGTGCAGACTTGAAGAGCTTAGAAGTGCAGATCTGTCATACAAGAAGGATTCAGATTTGTCAAGGAAGCTAAGTATTGTACTTGTGTTGTTAAGGGAGAATATATAATCTGACCTGTGGGTCTTTAATGTTGGGTTTTTCCTCCTTGGAGGTTTTCCCAGGGCATTTGTGTTTGTCTCTTGTTTACTTCCTCTATTTCTGAGTTTACTGAATTATGATTTACTAAAATGTTACAAATCTAATTACAAACTAGGGCATAATTATAGGATATAATTCTGATTACTAATCTAGGGCACAAAAATTACAATGTTAAGGGTTTGAATGTGATTGATTAATCTAATAGGGTTTCCCTACTTGGATGGGGCCAAAAGTTTAAAAAGAAGAGCAGTTTTCTAAATAGAGCTAATTTGTAGATTACACAAGTTGTGGCCTCATTATGCAAATTTGCACTTTGAGATTTCTAAGATGCGGAAACCCTTCCTCCTTGATGATTTAATCATTTACTCGTGTGCACAAGGTTTTCTATAGCATTTGTGGTTATTGGTTTTGGAGCAAAGCTTCTCTTGGTATGAAATCTTCGTATCCTACATTTAACCCCTTCACTCAAACTTTCTCAAAGATTCCAATTCAAGTTAGGTTGTGTTGATGTGTTTTTTATGCACATGCGAACACAAAATAAAATACCAAGGTATCTTATCCTCTCTTGAACAAAGTTTCCCTGAATGCTGAAGATTTCACCTAAGGATCAATCAAGGCAACTCCAAGGTTCTTATATGTAGGTTCTCTACGTGTGGATAAGCTCTGTTGGTGTGATGTGATTTTGCTGGAATCTCAAGGGGACTTACATTCGAATGCCTGAGCGTTTGATTTGTTGGAACTCAAGTCCTATCTACTTACCGGGATAATAAAGAAATAGCAAAAGATGAAGGGCTCAAAAAGTCTACTCTAAGACCTAGAATGCGAGAAGATGGATGAACAACTAGGTGGAGTCCTACTGGGTTGGGTCTCACCATCAGGTTGAATAATTCAACACCAACTCAGTGCGATCTTCTAAGGGATGCTTCGAATATGTTCAAATCGTTCACCATCAAACACTGATCACCATTCAAGATAATGCATGAACAATGGGCGTGTAACAACTTGAGATTAAGCTCGTTCTATGCCAGTTGACCACGCAGGGCACACTTACAATGAACAAAAGGCTAGTGGTTTGGACTAGGTGGATTCCACGCGAGTGCATTCAATAGCTTCCTTCATTCAATCTAATTATTTACCATCTAAAATGAAGATTCAACAAGAGACCATGCGTATTGCTAAGAAACAACATCCTTCACCATAGCTTCAATGAAAATGGAGTTCATTTACAATCAAGGCAACAATTTATTGCGTTCTCTTCCTAATCTACTCTATTGCTATTCTATTTGCTATTCTATTTTACTGACTATTCACTAACTCTTATTAGCTAACTCTTAACTATTAACCCACTATTAACCTTTACAAATGAAGAGCTAGAGCTTAATATAGGGAGCTCTTTACAATTCAATGGCTCTAATTGATTTACAATCAATGACTAGGATTACAAGATGAAAACCCTAATTAGGGTTTGTTACAACAAACTCCTTTAACCAATGAAAAAATTACATTCAAAATTTGAGAACCAATAAGAAACAGGGGTAGGTGTCTCGAAGTTTGTGCCATCACTGGCGAGTCAAGTACATTGAATCTGGACATGCTGAGGTGGAGCTATCTGACTGAAGGAATAGTGACTGGGACGCCACCTTGTCTGGTACCTGCTCATATCTCTTTTGATACTCAATTTGGTGATGCTGAAAAGCTAACTTTGATTAACTCTTCTGAAACTATCTGCTTCTTTAACGTACCCTTGCACTGACTTTGGTTGATCTTCTTTTGTCCTTGATGTACTTGATGGATGACGTACCTCTCCTTGACCCTCCTGTGTTTGATGAGGTCTCTTCACGGTCAAGTCACTCCTTCTCTAGTAGCCCATCTTGCCTTGAAATGTTTACAAGATCCTTCTTCTCTGTCATCCTGTGATCTCTTTGAGGATAGTTCTGGCACATTGCTTGCAATTGTTGATCATTCAAAGTCCTTCAATTTAGTAGCACCTTGAGAACCTTCTCATGCATCCAAAGCGTCCTTAGTGATGATGAAACTTGAATAGGTCCTCCTTGTCTGTTCTTCCTTCATCTTGATTTTGTTGATCTACAAAACAAACAAAAGATGATTAAGTATACATAACATATTCATTCTAACATAGCATTTCTTATCTTAAATCATCAACAGGAAGGCATTAGAATCAATATCACGTTGGACCCTCTAGAAGGACAGGCCCAATAAAGAAATTCGCTCTGGACCCTCTGGAAGGGTCAGGAGCGAAATTGACATTTTTGGACAAATTCTTAACATTTTGTGACCACAACTCACTCAAATGGGAGCAAAAGAGGTTTCAAGAAAATTCGCTCTAGACCCTTTGGAAGGGTCAGGAGCGAAATTTGTAATTTAGCTCAAATTTCATCATCTCTTTGCCTCAAATCTCTTCTCAAGGCAAGAATATATCAATTCTCTCCCAATAGTGCCTTAGGAATCAAGATCTTGATCTCAACAACGAGCAAAATATAGTTTTTAGGAAATTTCGCTTAGGACCCTTTGGAAGGGTTAGGAGAGATTTTGTCTTTTACCCTCAAATCCATCATTGCCTTCACTTCCATTCGGTTCCTAAGGCAAGTATATATCCATCCTCCCTCAACCATGTCCTAGGAACTGTAATGTCCCCTACCTAATCTTTAAATATAATAAAATTGATAGATTTTCTTCAGTAAGTTATTAGTAGGTGCTTATCTATTTTCCTCATTAAATGATTAATATCATTATTAATATAGATATTAGACCCTACTACTACTTCAGTTTTAAGGGAGAAAGGTTTACGTATGTTACCAAAGCGCTTAGAGACCAAATACTATAGGTTCCCTCAAAGTTTACAGATCCAAGCCCTTACCTATCTTGGGTCTATACCCTCAAGGCTTATGGGTCGCTGATCCCCACCCTATCTTGGGACTTAACCTATTCTTGGATTTAGACTGCCCCTCTTTGGAACATCTCATCCCCGTCTTCTTACATACTGACAGTACTAACATGATTTAGACCATAAGTACACTAAATTCTCATGTATTATGAATATATATGATATTAAGTATGACTGTCATACATATTGCAGTTTATAACAATATTATTACTAGATTCTGCATAACAACTTTATCAGGCTTCATATACTAAGCATACATATTAAGCACATCCCCATGCATACCACCAAGAACAAGGATGTTACTGCCTATAACTTGATAACAATTCTGATCTGATCTGATCAATGGTGATGCTATTGGATGCTTTGATTCCTTTCCTTTATATCTCTCAATATGAGGGAGAGGTCACACCTCTTCATCATGCATGCCCTTTGGCAAGAGACGCACCCTTTCACCATTAGCACCTTTTGAAAGAGTGCAGCTCTTCATTATTTCTGCCCTTTGAAAGGGACATAACCTTTCATAATCAGGTCTGCAATTCTTATTTAAATCAGATGTGCACTTCTCATTTTTCAAATTCTCCCCCCCCTCAAATGAATTTCTCTTCTCCCTTTTATATCTCACGTTAGAGTAAGTCACAACTTATCATTTCATGCCTTTTGACCTTTCATTAACTTTAATCATATTTTGATTATATTCTTTTATATTTTTTTTATTTTTTTTATATTTACTCGTGTATTTTAATTTTATTATTATTTATTATTAAATTATATTTCAAAGTAGGGACATTACAGTCCGCCCTTCCCAAATTTGCTTGTCCTCAAGCAATGTAAATTTTAATTTTCTCAAACTAAGTCATCCACCAATATGAATAAAAAACACAGAGCATACACGAAGCATACAAATGGATATATGCAAACACGGAGCATACACGTGAATACACGTATTGTTAGATTTCTTCTTATTAAGTAGAATGGTTCATTGATTCATCTTTACCCTATAGGATGGCAAAATCATAGCTTTGATACCATTTGTAATGTCCCTTACTTAATCTATTTCAATATACTAAAGTTGATTGATATTCTTCAATTAGTTATTAACAAGTTCTTATTTATTTTCCTCATTAGATGATTAATTTTATTATTCATAGTTTTTAATATAGATATCAGACCCTGCTACTACTTCAATTTTAAGGGAGAAGGGTCTATTTATGTTACCAAAGCGCCTGGTTTGAACAAGGAGAAAAATAATGTTTTAAGAAATTTCGCTCTGAACCCTTTGGAAGGGTCAAGAGCGAAATTTGCATTGTAGGCTCAAATCACACTTCTTTTCCTCTCAACTCACCTCAAACTTGACTTATCAAATCTTCTCTTACCATAATCAAGTCAATTCGCCATCAAAACAAGGTTAATTTAGTACATTAGGCAAAATAGAGAGTCTTGCTAGGAATTTCGCTCTGGACCCTTTGGAAGGGTCAGGAGCGAAATTTGCATTGTAGGCTCAAATTCCTTACTTTTCATCACTTCACTTTGTTTCACACCTCAATACTCTCTCAACTACGCCATAAGGACAAGGTTTATGAGGCAAATTAAGACAAAGAAGGGAGATATAAGGGAATTCGCTCTAGACCCTTTGGAAGGGTCAGGAGCGAAATTGAAGAATTAACCTTAGATACCTTCCAAACACTCAAACTCCTCCCTCAATCACATTGTTCTCACCTTAGGACACGTCAACAAATCACCTTAAGGAGGCATCTAGCCCAAAATGTTGGATCAAAAGTGCATCTTAACCATTTCGCTTAGGTACCCTTTGAAGGACAGGACCTATAAGGAATTTCGCTCTAGACCCCTTTGGAAGGGTCATGAGTAAAATTTGCTTTTTTGGTCAAATTCCTAACATTAATTTCAACTTTGTTCTTAGACTTGGCCTTTGGGTCCTTCCTTCACCTTAATCAAGTCCATTTGCCTTCAAGGTGATGTCAACTCAATGCCTTTTGATGACAAATTAGGCCTTTCTAAGGATTTCGCTCTCGACCCTTTGGAAGGGTCAGGAGCGAAATTTGTTTTTAACGCTCAAATTTGTCACCTTTCTTCAAATTTTCAAGTCTAGACTTGATCATTAGGCGTTTTCCAAGGATAAATAGTTCAGTTTCAAATCAATCAATGCCTAGAACTTCATCATTCATCAACTAGACCAATCTCAAACCCTCAAAGGGAAGAATTCTTGAGAACACCTGCTCAGATACCTCCATTCACTTCCTTAACTCAAAGACATAGGTCTCAAAAGGCAAGACTCCTAGCAGGATATAAGGACTTCCTCAAACTCAATCAAGACTTAACCTAAAAACAAGAGCAAGGCCTGACCTAGAGAAGGCTTTCAAAGAGACCCTGACCTGGACCACCTACTGACCCACCTCAACTCAAGCAGACCCCCCTATCCTAATGATCTCTCTGGCAACTCTCCAATGCAAAGGCTAATAGCCAAGACCAGGCAACCAAGCAAACTGAGCTAACCGTAAAAAAGCAAAAAGAACAGGGGTACCCATTTGCAATGGGGCGATGTGTGAATACTTCACAACAAGTTGCTAGACTTTCCTCTACAATTTTTTATCCCTTCTAGCTTATACATGATAGGCAATGCCTTGGGTAACTCTCTCTTGTTGAATGGTTGAATGGTTCAGAATACTCAGAGGGGGGGTGAATCAGTATTCCTACAGTAATAAAAACTTTCCTTTGATATTAACCTTAGTAATTAATCTCATCAACATGAATCAGCAAATGCAAAATAAAAGAAAGACATAATCACAAGATAGACACCAGATTTTTATACGTGTAAAACCCAAATGGGAAAAACCATGGAGAGGGTTAACTCTCAAGGTAATATAACTAGTTATATGGTGTTTACAAAAAGGGTGGCTCACTGCCAAATGGCTCACTGCCTGATTACAACACAGTTTACTGTCGAAATGCTCACTGCAATAGAAATAAATGAACTAAAAGAAATTGCATCTCCAAATGCATGAGGTCAAATCCAAGATAAGCTCAAATAACAATACAACTCCTTACAGCAGATCGTGTAAGGGATCTCTGCGACACCTTCCCCAATCTGTCAATACAACTGCTTGCAGCAGATCTGATAAGGGATTTCTACAACACTCTTTTCAGTCTCTCTGCATTAATATAACTGTGCTCGCACACACCTTCGCTCTTACACATGCACATTTCATTACACACTGTTGCACGCTTCCATGCATCTGTCTCTCTTTGCTTCTTCTTCTCATGTCCTCTCTTTTTCTTACATATATATGTATCACCGGTAACCAACATGACAATATGTCGGCCAAGCATAAAAGGTTTACACAATAATGCATCGCTCGGATCAATACACTACTAAAGCATGCTTGACCAGACAGATAACCATGTCGGCCTTCAATGATCTTCTACATGCTTCCTTTTCAATTACCAGAACACATGCTTCAATTATCGAAACAAAACAAGGGTTTGTTGGACCCATAGACACAAGATCCAAGCATACCAACTTCCATCTTCAAGAAATGAATGCCACAGATTCCGGAGCATAGAACTCATAGATCGTATTGCAATACAAACATCCAAATACCAATTCAATTGTCGCAACTAATACCAACACTTGATACAAAAGGAAAAATTCAACCATGACTAGCAAAGCACTAGATTCCGGAGCAAAGGATCTCTCAGAAATTACTCATGTAATCCATACATACCTCACTGCTCAACATCGCATGCATACCTATCTTCCACTACTGCTTAATCATCACATACATACCTATCTTCCATTGCTTCTCAACAAGCTACATCCAATCCTAACCGGATCACAGGGTTTGACATCAATGACAACATTCACACAAGTCTAACATCTCTCTCTCTTTCTAGGATGGATTCTCACTCTCGTCCCAATTTTACTCATCTACATATTGAATTGGATATATCTAAGGGCCTTTTGAAAAAGAGTTGGCTCAAAATTAAAGGTTGTTTCCAGAAACAACTAGTAGATTATGAAAGGGTAGCATTTGGTATAGAGCTTGCTTTAGCATTAGTCATTTAGCAAAGGCTTGTGTAGAGCATAAGATTGAGGACCTTGGCCAAGCTTCCTAGTGGAGAGGAGCTAAGCCTCATCATCAATTGATTTTCAATGACCATTGCTCCCCTGGTCTACCTATTCTTGATTCCTTTGGAAAAAATTTGGACGTCTACAAGAAGACTTCTTCAAAGGATTGTCCCTCTAGTTTGTCACCTACTCTTTTTGAGCATGGTTCTTCTCTAGTTTAAGAAACCCCTTCCTCCAAAAAAGATGGGCTACTCCCAACTCCTTTGGTTGGTGGATCTTCTCTTTACTTTTGTGAATGGTCAAGTTGTGGCTATCTTGGACAACATTTGTCGTTCCCCTAGTTTAATTGTTTGGAATTTTAAATCTTATAGGAAATCTTTTGCAAAGAAGAAATCCTCCTCACATATGATTCACAAATCCAATTAAAAAAGGTGTCAGTGTCCTTACAAGTTGATACATATGTCTTATGTTATTCCAATTATATTGGCTATGAGTGTTTTTGTTATGTTTTTGGGTTGTTTTAGCTATATTGGATCTTACAATTTTTTATTATATATTGTTTAAGCTCTTCAATTTAATGGGTGAAGTTCCCAATAGAACCCTCAATTTATGCATGAAAAATACAACTTATCAATTGCATAATCCAGTTGATACATTGATAACCATAGACATAATATGAAAGCATGATTTATATCAAGTGATTACTTATGGTTTTATGTGTAGTTAGTAACTTATAAGTCGAATTTTGTGATGTGTTTCACTAATCTTTGAGGATAGATGGACACAAGCTCAAAGGGATAGGTTTAAGGAATGACGTACATTTTTCCAAATGATTCATTAGAACCCGTGCAAAACCTTAGTGAACACAGTTCATATGCAGAATGCGATCTTACTCGATACAATCCATGTACCTAGGAGGAACTCACAGTCGTCAAGTAGAGCCCTCAAAGAACCAGACCTATACTTGGACTAAAGTCCACACCCCTTACAGACTAGTCCAAGATCAAGCTAGATTTTGAACTAAATTGGTGTAACACAACAAAAAGGTGAACCATCCATAGAATTAAGCTTCGTGGAAAATCCTACAATCATGGAATGTTTTAGGAGTTTAAAATGATCGTCAAACCACAAAATTAACAAAACATACACAAGTAATGTATGATAGATTTCCCAACAATTCTTGAATTTGAAAACCTTCAAAAAAACTAATGAGGTAACAAATATCATCCCACAACATCAATATTACAAATATAAAAGTTACTATACCAAGACAAGCAAGGTAAATAATGTTTTTAAGGTTTACCAAGCAATATGAAACTCACAATCACTTTGAATCATCTCATATCAACAAATAAAGTAACCTCCCATTATCCTGTGTTTGAGGGATCTTCCCCAACCAATAAATATGTAGGTAACAATTGCCACTTTAAGGAAGGTAGGCAATTTTCAATTCTATCATAAGTATGAAGCGGTATGAACCTCACAATCACTTTGAATAATCTCATATCAACAAATAATGTGAACTCTTATTATCCTATACCCAAGGGGTCTTCCCCAACCAACAATATGAGCTACGAGGTGATACTTGAAGGAAGGGAGGTGATTTTAAACCAATCATAATTATGTCCCCCTTCTACATAATCTATGTTGTAGTCCAAACCACCCATTTCCTATCTCTAGCGTCTTCCTTGATCCAAACTTGTGTATGAGTTCTTCCCCTTCATCCCCCATGCATTTGCTTAAGATCCCTAAAATTTCTTAAGTACGAAGGCATAGCCAATCTTAGGTCTACGCAAGTCGTCAATATTGCAGGGTCTCCCTTCTCGACATTACTTTCTTGCCAAGTTCGCTTTCTCTTCTCTCCCTATCAAAGTATTGGACTTCTTCATCCAAGCATACCATTCATCCACCCCCCCCCCCACTTGTTTTCTTTGCCTTATCGAAGTTTAGACTTGACCTCGCCAACATGCCTCCTACTCAAACTCTGGTCCCTAACTAGTGGTATGTGTCATAAGATATCTATGGACCTGTTGTGACCTAATTCACACATCGCCCCATCGGAGATGGGGACCCCCAATTTTTCGCTTTTTGGGGTTTTGTCCTAGCTCTGCAGTTTCATAAGTCCATTTTCTGAGAGAGTTTTGAGTTTGAGTTTCTAGAGTCATCCCAAGCCAAGTTGAGAAATCATGTTCAGAATCATGTATAAGTGTTGTCAAAGTGCTTAGAAGGACAAGGATCGCAATTGCTATGGGTCATTTCTGACAACTTTCTATTTTTAGAATTTTTTTGTTTTTTTTTGTTTTTTTGAAAGTGGCATATGGGTTTTGTTCCTCGGGTCATTTCATCTCTGCCCATGTCAGAATTTGAAAATCTTGTCTCTAGGTATAAAAAGCAGGGCTTCAAATTTTTTGCTTTTTTTAGATTAGGGTTTTGTTCCTTAGATCATTTCAGTCCTACCCATATCTTCAGATTTGAGAAATTTTGCTTCTAAGTATAAAAAGCAAGGTTTGCTTTTTTTTACTTTTTTTCGAGATTAGGGTTTTGATCCTCAAGCCATATTATTGCTACCCATGTTCTCAGAATTTGAAAATTTGGTCTCTAAGGGTAAAAAGCAAGTGGAAACCCTAATTAGGGTTTTGTTCCAAAAAATCAGCCATATGATCAGTACCCATGTCTTTAGAATTGAAAAATCGCGTCTTTAAGTGTAAAAAGCAAGAACCTAGGGTTTTGTTCCAGAAGATCAATTATGAACATGGCAAGTCCAGACTGCAGCATGGCTGATCAAATTTGAAGAAAAAATTGGCATCCAGAACAAAGTCGCCCAAGACATAGTTAATGACAGGATATCTTCAAAGTCCACCAAAGCCAAGCATGGAAGCAAGATATGGCATGAAGTAAGCCAAGTCCACCTTGGCATGAGATCTTCCAATCCCGCCTTGAAACATGTCCAACAAGCTTCAAAGTTTGCCTTGGTATAATGTCTTCCAAGTTGGCTTGGCAAGGAAAGATGAACTCAAGCCAAGACAACATGTCCAAGCATCGACAAACTCCTACCATCTGTTAACTAACTCCTGGCAAAGGTCAAACAAACTCCTACATATGGTTAAGCATAAGCTAGACATGAAAGACACGGCCAAGCTATGCCAAGTTCGCCTTGGCAAGACTCCTTCAAAGTCCGCCCTACCTTAGCACAAGGTGAAGATGGCAAAGACTCTTCCAAGTCCGCCCTTGGAAGAGCATGATGTGCTAAGGCGCAAGGCAAACTTGTCCAAGACCCTTCCAAGTCCGCCCAAGAGGAAAAGTTGAAGTAGCTGACAAGGCATAAAGTCCGCCCTTGGTTAGACACCTCCAAAATCCGCCTAAGCAAGGTTGAACTTGGCAAAGGATTAATAAAGCTCGCCTAGGGAGAAGAAAGCATGAAGGCACAATCAAAACACTTGTCCAAAGACCTTGAAAGTCTACCCTACTGAGTGTGTGGCACAAGCAACCTAAAGTCCGCCCAAGAAGTTTGGAAGTTGAAGTGGCAAGAGGTTGGTAAAATCCGCCAAGATAAAGCAAGATTGTCAAGGCACATCTCAAGTCCGCCTAGGCATACGTAAAGGTTGGCAAACACTCTTCCAAGTCCGCCAAGACAAGGAGAGAATTAAAGCAAGCAAGGATGGCACATAGTCTTCCAACTCGGCTCTAGAAAAGCTAAATAGAGTTGGCAAAACTCCTTCCAACTCCGCCTTGTCCAACAAATTTCAAAGTCCGCCCTTGGCTAGAACATGACCAAAGTCCGCCTAGGTTGAGTAATACAAGCAAAGCAAGTTTGGAAGAAGGGCATCCAAATCCTCCAGAAGAAGGATAAAAAGCAAATAAAACAAAAGATGTCCAAGCCTATTCAAAGTCCGCCCTACATTGAACAAGTCAAGCAAACACAAAGCAAAGTAATATCCAAAGGCATGTAAAATTCACCAAGTAAAAGAGAATGTCTAACACACTTCAAAGTCTGCCTTGTCAAAGATGAGACCAAGTCCGCCTAGGCATGGTGGAATAAAATAAGAACAAACTGGCTAAAAAATGAAGTCCGCCTAGGCTAAGGAGAAGAAAAGAAAGGTTTGCCAAAGCAAAGATCAAGAAGACATGAAAATTTGCCAAGAAGAAAATAAAATTTGGCCAAAATGAATTGTCCAAACACTTTGGAAGTTCAATCAAACACAAGTTGGCTAGGTATAAATGGAATATGTGAAGATGCCTAAGCCAAACATAAAAATTCGCCCCAAGACTTGGAGATTTGACATTAAAACCAACTTGCCAAGGTGAAAGATGAAAAATTGCTACAGGAAAAATAATTTTGACAAAAAATTGCACATGAAATTAAGCGTCCATCAACGAACAGGTTGAAAAATAAAAATTTGACACATGAAAATTTTTAATTATTTTCCAAAATTAAGATTGTTTTTCAAGAATTATTTTTCAACACTTAGAATGTTTTCAAGAATTTTGGAAATTAAAAGAAAGTTCTAGAAGATTCCTGAATTAAGGATGAATTTGAGAGAGATAAAATTTTCCATTTTGGAAAGATTTAAAACATTAAAACACAAAAAAATAATAAAAAATTAAAAAAAAGAAAAAACACAAAGAAGAAGCTTCTAAGTTTTAAAACCTTAAACTCTATATGTTCTCAACCAGTCACTTTCAAATTCATTATTCAAGTTGAGAATTTGGAGAGCAATTGAGAAGAAATTTTCTCTCAGATTTTTGAGGAAATTGATTTTTGAAGAGGAATTTTGAAGAAGTGAATTTTTTCTAAGTGTTGAAGTCAAGAAAAGTGTTTTTTTCTGATTTAAAGACATGTTTTCAGAATTAAAGGTGAATTTCAGTCACAAAGATCAATTTTTGAGACATAAAATTTGAAATTGACTGAATACTTATATTATTTTGTCTTATTTCTCTCAATTTTATCAATTTCTTGGCCAAACCCTTCACTTTCAATCTGCTTTTTCACAAAAATTTAACCTTCTTACAAGCTGAAAGTGAAATTTTCAGATAAAAGATCAAAAATCAGACTTCGAATCTTGAAAATAATATTGAATTTTTGTGTGTTATGAAGGTTAATGAGCATCAAAGGAGCACCTTCCAAAAAAGCACCAATGAAGTTCTCCAATAAAGGAGTTTAGCAAGAATCCAAGATCAAATCTAAATGAAAGAATATCACAGACATTGACCTTGGACATGTGGATTTAGAATAATTCAAAAAGAAAATGTACGAGCATGATGGACACCTGTTGACACCCATTGCCTGTCGGATGATGAGAAATGGCATCATCCAAGCAGCTGGATTTCCTCTGGCTAAACAATGTGCTGAGTTGATGGTTGAGTGTGCTAGACACTACAATGCACAGTCAAGAAAGGTCATTGCACCTAATGGGAGGGTTTTAGCTAATCTTTCAAAGCTGTCTATTCAAGAAAAGTTTGGAATTCCAAGCTACAATAAAACCTCTTACAAGACCAAAGAAGATACCCAAAAGATTTATGATGCCCAGTCTAAACTCTGTGCGGCAAATGTTAACAAATCATGGTTGGAAAAGAAAAGACCCCAAGGGAAAGTACCAAAGGTCTTGCTGCACCCATACTTCAAGGAAGAATATGGTGACATTATCTTATTGCTGAATAGAGTAATGGGCAGCCCTAAGGGTGCACCATTTGAGACATGGATGTACTACTTCATAGATGCAATTACCTCAGGAGTCTGGATGTTCAATTGGTCCCGCATAATCAGCAATAACCTTCATGAACAGTTGATAAATTTGGAGAGGACAAAGTCATTCTACATGAGCTCCTACATTATCTACCTATTGGCTAGTACTTACAAATATTCCGGACTGATCTGTAGAGGCGAGGTTGGTAATGGTGAAGGTGAATTTAAATCTTATGATTGTTACCCGCAACTACAGCTTAAGGAGAAGAGCTATTGGGCGCATGATGCATTCCTAATGTACATCACAAGAATATTACAAGGAGGAACTCATCAAAGGTTATCTCCTGAAACCAAAAGTTTGATCAGCAAGTATGGATTCTGGTTCATCCAATTTCCAAGATTCACCTACAAAAGAGTCCAAGGTTTTGACAATCATCCTTACCGACTTCCAATCTATCCAACCAACAGGATGGTCTTGCTTGAAGTTCTTAGACAACTTGAAACATATCAAAGCTTCAAAAGATTAAGGCAAAAGGCAGCAATCACCTTTCCATTCTTTGTTGGAAATATGGAGGAATCTTGTCCGACCGCACAAGCAGCAGAAAGTGCCAGGCTAGAAATGCAATGGTATCCCTTTACCTTCTACCGATCCAGAGCTAATTTCGATCTTCTCGGCAATATTGGATTAGTGAATGGAAAAAGATTCAGACATAGAGCAGACATAGAAGATTTTTGGGCAGATGTTGCAGATGAATTTGACATCAGGAAAAGACTATGTTCCAGATTGCCAGTAAGCTTGATCAGAACGACTGAGCCTTTTTTGTGCCTGATCAGCTAGAAGATGATGCAAACTATATTCAGCCTGGCTTTGATGAGCATGCACCTCTGCCTCCTATCAAATGGTCAGAGCCAAAGCATGCAAACTTGACCACTTTGATGCGGCCAGTTATAAAATATTCCAGATGGTGGGTTGATCAGCAATGTCACAAATTAAAACAAGGAAATATAAACTTAACTTATGACCTGATGGGTGAAGCAGAAGGATATTCTTCGAAAGAGAAAGCAACTCAAAGTGCCAAATCAATTGAAGGTGCTAAAAAGAAGGGGAAGGCAGTTGTGAATGAAGGACCAACTCTGAAGAAGAAAAGGATAGAACCGTCTCGTTTTGCCGCATCCGCAAACATAGATATATTGGCCATTGATCAATCGGCAGAAATGGAAATTCCCTCCCCAATCCATGAGGAGAATGTAGAATCGATCCATCAAGAAGATGAACAACCACCGTCTCCTACTGGCACAAAGATCCTAGAGTCGGACAATGAAATAGATGTTGAGGAAGGTGAATTTCAAGAGGGAATGATTTCCACCCTTCAAGATATCATGTGTGAAAAGGGCAATCAAGAAATGGAAGGCATTGAGCAGCCCACTGTTCTTGATTGGTTGAAGGAAAGGTTGAAAATAAACACACAAGTAGTAGAAGAACAACAAGAAGATGACATGGCTGATTTCTTAGCCAGGTTAGAGCAAACTACAGTAAAGAAGCCAACCAGAAGATTTTCCACCATCCAAAGAGATGAAACAGGATGCAAGACAGTACAGATTGCAGTGCCAAAGGTAGACAAGGCAAAAGGAGATATTGGTCCCCATGAGTATGAGATTACCACCTATGACTTGGGACCAAGCATGAAGACTCAAGTAAAAGAAGACCTGGACAATTCAGTTGCTTCCGTGAAGGCAAAGTTGGACAAAGAAACAGATCAGAAGAAAGAATATAAGAGAGAAGTTGAGCGCTTAAGAGAATATATTAACATTTGACTACTAAGCCACTTGATCAAGCAAGTTCAGAAGCTATCCCGCTCTTGAATTCACAACAGGTAGTCAAAGGTTCTGAGGAAGAAGCAGTGACAGCCAGAGAGACCAAAGAATGGATGGAAAGTACAAGAAAAAAAGCAGCCACGTTTATAGAAGGAATATCATCAGCATATGAACAAACCTCTTCTCTACTTTCTAGGATTGAGAACACAGCAGAAGTGTGGGTTGACTTCCAAGATATTCAAAATAGAATTATCCCATGCCTTAGAGAGCTGAAAGGAGTCCCATCACAAGAATTGGTGAATGGAAAGATAATTGAAGCAAGGGCTGCCTATGACTTCAACAGTTGGCACTGGACGCTGGTTGCACGGAATGAAGTCTTAGAAAAAGTAAAGGTTGATGCCGATAGAATAGAAGTACAGATAAAGGCAATTCAGGACAAGAATTTCCTTATAGTTGCAGAGATACTTGGGAAAGAAACTATCCGAGAAAGGGATATTCAATTGGAGAATCTGAAGGTCGGAACACAAGACATATTCTTTGCCATCACAGGACCAATCTTGAAGAGTGATTTGGCTAAGGCATCGAACCACCTGTCCATCATAGATGCTTTTCATAAACAAGAACTAGATTGGGAAATCACTTTTGCTCTATGTGCAGATGACTTGGAAGGATTAGAATTTAGGATCAACATGTTGCCACATGTCACAATGGAGGAAGTTGACCAGATTGTGTCCAAGTTCATCGAATATCAGAAGAAGGGGGTGCAATCTTAAAAGATAGCATCTTGTGCCACTTGTCTCATTTGCAGTTGATCTTGGATCTTATTTTGGGAAACTCTAATTAGTGTTAGGTTGTCTTGATCTTGACCGTTGATCTTAGATTGATCTCGAACATTCATTTGTTTTCAAAAACTCTATATAAACTCATTCTCTCATTTCATTTCAGTGTGGAGAGATTTATGAAATTGTTGCTTAGAGCTATTTGAGTAATAAAAGTTCATTATCAGTATTGTCTTGAAATCTTATTATTGCTAAATGGTTGCATGGTTGCATATTCCCTTCAACACTTGAAAAAATTTGCTTTAAGTTATTTGCTTTGAAGTTGTTAGATGAATGAAGGATGGATAAGTTTAGATTGGTGAATTTTGCTCATACTTTTGTTGGATGGATGATTTTCATTCAATGTGTAAAGTTAGCCTGAGCTCTTGATGTGGATGCTTAACTTCTACTTTGAGTAATATTGTTCAATTGTTGGTATTATTCATAAGTGTGAAAATCTTAAGCACAACCCTAGAAGATTGCACCCACTTTGCGTAGTTGTCCCAATGTGGCGAAACAAAGTGTAGTTACCAGTTTCACCCAGTCTTTACCGTCTCTTGAGTTCATAGGAATAGCCTAGCAATAGTTAGAAATCCTAAACCCTTATCTTTTTTTTTATCTTTTTTGAAGTCCTAGATCAGAAAATCCAAAAACAAAGAGCAGTCATTGATCAATTCGCCTAGGTCTGGATTGTGAATGACACCAGTTGATAAGCGTAAGTCCCCCTTGAGATTTTCAGCATACACTACCCAAGAAGCTATCCCACTCAAGTCGCTTGTTCGCACATATAGACCTTGGAATCACCATATGATCTTCTCGCAATCTAAACATAAGCGGTGGTTTTTCTGGAGAGGATAGAGTATCCTTGGGGTATTTTATTCTAATGTTTGGTAGATGATAAAACAGACACCAACAGGACCCTGAACTCAAAAACTCCCATCTATTTGCACTATTCATCCACCTACTTCCTTGCACGACCAATCTATCCTTAAATGCTTAGTATGGCATATCTTCCAAAAAGTTTCCTATGAACATTAAGAAATCATTTAATAATGGGCACATGGGTCCATGGGTACTTCCAACATTGCGAAGACACAATCTTTGGCTGCCATTAATGAGATAGTTAGTGTTTCAAACCCTAAGGGACCCTCACCATTATGGTTGAGGACAATATCAATTAGCATTGGACATTCCTCCATGCCTCCCAAACACATTTATACACATGTAAGCACAATTCTAGGCACAAATCAAGGGGGAAATGATGCTCAATCGATATGGGCAATCCCTATAGCATATCAATCTTGATTTAGCAACCATTGTTGCAAAGTTTGATGCCCAATCTAGGTGTTAAAGAGCCAAAAGGAACAAAGGGGGACCTAGAAAACCACAACAAACCCTAACCCGAAATCACAATGAAGACTTTTGTTCATACACCTAGATTTGAGGATGAAAACTCACAAGTCTATTAACAATCTGCAGACAAAAACCCCTAAAAATTGTGTGCAGCAAAGGACGAAACCCTTATGGTTGGAGAATGAGCTCACCAGGAGTTTATATTTAAACTTCATGATTACAAATCTCACAAACTTTTAGTTTACACACCATCGATTCGGGCATGGGTGTAAGCCTTCATGTTCCAATTCATAATAGCTATTGTAACAGCTAGATAATATGATGTAATGTTTATACAAACCCTTTATTCAGTAGATGTTCTAAAGTGTCATATGCATTTGTGAACAAAATTATTGCAAGTGTTGTCAGTTCAAACTATTTATGCCATAGTATTTGTCATTGTTACAATATTTTTTTAACTACTTGTAGACATGTGTAATTAGAGGGAAAGCTCTGCGATGTGTTTAGCAATCTTTGGACCCAATATGTAAAATGGGTATTCTTTGTTAATGCCAAATTAGTGTTTCGAAATCAGGGTTTAGTAGTTTAGGGGAAAATATGTATTCTACAATCTATCTTCTATTTGGGAATCGGCCATTAAGATTAGGATTTATTTTTATTTTTGCAAATGTAAAGGAATTTTTCTAGGTTAACTAGTTTCTGGTAGAATCAATTTGGGTGTCATATGGTAAAATATTGAAGTTTCAATTCTTAACCATAAATCATAAATGTTGTTGTGCAAACATTGATGTATTTTATTTTTAGGGAATTATAATGAAGTCTTAAGCATATTTTGGAGTTGTTAATGCTGTTAACCCAAATTTTAAATTGTCAAAATATTTGCCTTAAATTTAGCTCGGAATATTAAAAAGGTATCAGAGCAAACCACTTAAATTATATATTTACAGAGGATTAGGGAATATTTACACTATTATATTAGCAGGGACATTACACTCCATTATTGATATTGTTGAAAATGACATTTCCATCCACTCCCCTAAATTGTTGTTGAAAATGAAACATTTTCATTCACACTGTTTCATACTCTGTTCTATTGCAATCTAAGAAATTAACAGTATTGATTTCCACGAATCCATGTGTGGTAAGATTATTAGAATCTAGCCCCCTCTGTATCTTCCTACAGCATTATAGCTAAGATTTATGTATATTGGATTGAGCAAATGCTGGGAAGATAAAGCTTCAATAAAAAGGCCAAACTCTTCCATAGGAGGAATATTAATGCGGAACAAAATCCTATTGCAGGACTATCCACCATAGTAACCACTAGAAAATTGCAGGCATCATATAGATAACAACTGCAAGGTTGAGATAACCATACAGAAAGAATCTAAAACCATCGACAATATCTGTACAGTAAGGAAGAAAACGCTAAAATATCAACCCGAAGACTTGAATTCCAAAGCCTACCTCCAGATTGCCAAAGCTTTCAGTACGTGTAATGCAAAAAACTAGTACCTTCTAGGTACTAGGATTATTCAGCCGGCATACAATTACAACGGTGTTGTTTATCCCCAAGCTTGGAAGGAAGGTCAAAACCAAGGAATGAAAAAATTGAAGAATGAATAACTAGAAAGAAATTAGCGCGTGGTTACAAAGGCCAATTTGAGAGCTCCTGGCACGAGCAAGACCTTAAAAAAAAAAAAATCTTTGAAATGTAGAAGAATATTGTGAAATGAAATTTGTCAAGAATTCTTAAACTCGCAAAACATATACTACAAGATAAAACATAAAATTATAAGCCATTGGAAAGAAAACTTTAAAAGAAAAAAAAGGACACACCCAGCAAGCAGAAACCCCATGAATTCCATAGCGACATGCTTTTAGTGTTCGAACCCAATTTATGTGGTTATCCATAACTTCCTTGGCATTGTCATATGTGATGTAGTTTCAAGTTCTGTCTAAATGTAAACCTCAAAGAAATGCATGAAGTTAGGTTTCTAGCAACAACAACAAAAATGTCCCGACGGATCAAAGACAGAAGATTAATATAGTTTACAAGCCCATGTTAACTAAACATGATTCAGATTAAATGCAACAGAAAAACAATCATAAACAAAATTGTGTACACACCTTATCATTTCCTCCTTTATTCCCAAACAGGCACACAATCTTCGTCTTGGAATGGGAAATAGCGTTTATATGCTTCCATGAATCTGCTAAACGAGCATGTAAGATTCGAGAAAGATGAATTGGGTAGGGATGAATGGGCAAAGAAGGGGAACCCAACACTAGAGAATGGCGACTATCAAGGATTGCGGGATAAATTTTCGGTAACAAAGCTCTTTCCATGACGCCCTACGATTCGTTTCGATGGGGGTTCTGATAATTTGTTTTCGTGCACATCGCATGCTGAAACTTATTCCAATGAATATTCTCAATTTATCGGAAAATATAGAGAGAGGGGGAGGAGTACCATGTAAATAAATATTTGAATGATTCACTTCCAAGGGCCATGCTCTATAGGGAAAAAAATGACCTTTATAATCTAACTAGCACTTGTATTAACGGTGTAGGGGTTTAAGGTGTACGTCGATAGGAAAGTAAGATAAGACTTAATATATGTTAATATTATATAATTAATTATATAAGAATATAAATGTATATAATTAGTTATTGCATCTTGGTGTGTAATGGGTATGCTGAAAAGGTGTGGAAGGTCAATTTGAAAAAAAACAATAGTTCTATTTTTTGGGATACTTGCATGTAGTGCATGAGGTCAAACTGTGGACTGTATAATAGATGATGTGATTTGTGAAACAAAGGTCACAATGGAGAAGTGATAGATTCAAAAAAGTTATTCATCCACTTAAAGGGATCCAACATAATTAAAATTAAACCTCTAATTCAAGAAGATAATCAATCTCCATTACGAATAGGATCATGTTATGTTTGCAATAGGGAGAGAAAGGAATAGAATGGAGAGAGAGACAGAGACAGAGACAGAGAGGGGGGGTGGGGGGGGAACATGGATAGGGATAGGGAGATAGAGATAGAGATAGAGTGGGCAAGAGTGAGAGGGAAAGGTGACATGTAAGTCATTGAGAGAGTGGTGTAGAGAGGGAGAGAGGTAGCTAGAGATGGGGAAATATGGAGAGATAGAGATAGGGAGGGAGAAGCAAGGTGTGTGTGCATGTGTATGAGTTAGAGTGATATAAATGGAGAGAGAGAGAGAGATAGAAAAAGAAATAGAAATGGATATATATAAATAGAGAGGGAGATGGAGAGATGGGGAGGTAGAGATGGAGGGTGCATTTGAATGAAAGATAAAGATAGAAATAAAGACAGGGAGGAAAAAATGCAAAGTGTAAGTGATTGAGTGAGTGAGATATAGAGATAGAGATATGGAGGGAGAAACATGGAATGTGTGTGAGAGCAAGAAAGATATGGAGATAGAGATAGAAAGGGATGGAGAGAAATAAAGATAAGGCAAAGGAAAAGTAGTGAGATATATAAAGAGATAGGGATAGAAAGAGGGAGAGATAGAGAGAGATATAGGGGAAAAGATAGAAGGGCGAATAGATAGAAATGTAGGGTTAGGTAAGGAGATAGAGAGAAGGGGAAAGATAGAAATCAATTGAAACTATTTTATCTTCTCATATCGATTATTTAGAATTCTTTATTTTAATAATCATTGATGTGTCCCTTAGTTTCTATCATGAGTTAATAACTTCATATAGACAAGATAAATCATGAATGTGCTAGAAAGTGAACTAAGGTGAACATTTAAAATATGTGTGTGTGTGTGTGTGTGTGTGTGTGTGTGTGTGTGTGTGTGTGTGTTATTTAGTTATGTACATCTATTTTATATATTAATCATACTTTAATTATATTAAAAAAAAATTATTAAGGAAAATCAGGTTTTAAGGGACCCAAAACCCACTTACATAACGAGAAGATAAGCATAAAAGAAACTAGAAAGAACATGACATAGAAAGAAAGGTTGCAAAAGAACAGCAGAGAAAACAACAGCTAAGGAAAAGAACAGCAAAAAGCCAACGAGAGACTGGCAACCCAAAACCAGATTACATGTCAGATGAAAATCTTTATAGACTCTTTCGCATCCTTAACTAGCATCATCATAGCATTAGCTGCCTCTTTCAAGTCTTTGTTTTCTTGCATCTGATGGGTGTCTTTACTCTTCATCTCCAATTCACTAGTAGTTTGCCTTGTTCTGCGTCTAGAGGAGTGAGGAGCAGAATTGGTGGCCAGCACATCATCAATGATCACCATCTCTTTGTTATGCTTGTTCTTCTCCAGACAAGCAACCAAAGCGTTCATGTTTTGAGACAACACCTTCAAAACCTCAAGACTATGCTCCATAAATTTTTTCAAGGCCTTCTCAGTTTTTGTAATCCAGTTGATAATATAATTTCATTATCAACCTCTCCCTTTTCTTTGATGATTCTGACCACATCTTCAAGATGCTTCAAATATCCCTTAATCATATCTTTTTCCGGCCAATCCTGAATTTCTTCTTCGTCCTCTGCCTCACTGGTATCCTCCGCAACATCCTCTTTACCTTTAGTGTTGGTATCCTTAATCAATTTCTCAATTTTATAATTCAAATCTCTCTGTTTATTCTTAATACTGGAGATGTTATCAATCACCTATTTCTGGAAATTGAACATTTCTAGAGTACTATTTATGGCAACATTCAAAATGGAATCCGTGTTCTCCATAACCGAAGCAGAGCCCACGGACCTAGGGTTTCCCTCCTTTGTACTGTGTTGAGCATCATTCCTGCTATCTAAGACATAAGGGTTAGTCTTTACTTCAGGCTATTCAACATACTCTTTTCTCTGCACCTTCTCTTCCTCGTCCTCAGCCTCTTTCTTCTCCTTACTCTCTGCCTCATCATCTACCTCCTTCCCCTATTCCTCCTCTGAACCAGCATTCTCTTCAGCTTCATCACCAACCCTCAATTTGTTATGTATAGGAAGATTAGAAGAATCTTCATCAGAATCAGAGCCATCATGACCCTCAAAAATGTGGGAATTTTCCACCAAAGGATCTTCCCTATTAGCCTTAACTTTACCCTTCAAATGCTCATAAATTAACAATATAAGGCCTTGGTGAGCAATGGGATAGGATTTAGGTTTTTTGGCATGGTTGGTCAGGCTATCGTTAAGGGAAGAAGCTAAATAGAAGGGCAATGAAATCTTCGAGCCATGGCGAAAATGGTTTAGGATGACAAAATGGTAATTGTTCGAAAACCTACCATCAACCGTTAGGTATTCCATTAAAACTCTTAACATTTTCTACCAGAAAGATTTTACCTGATGAGGGAGGTAGTAGGACACATTGTCCTTCTTAGTGAGTCGAGCCCTTTCTTCATCACTTACAGGGAAATTCTTGGTAGCTTCCACCGAGAGCTTGCGATCTCTGTAAAATTTGATGCCTTCCTTCTGTAATCCTGTAACCTCCGCCACCAAATCTTCGTCCAGCTTCCATGTCTGTCCGAACAGAGTGACTTTATTATTGCTCCAGCCCTTGGCGAAACCATGTGACACCGACTTTTTACTCCCGTGCAGTTTTTCCATGTAATCAATGAAACCATATCTGTGCAACCTTCGCCATATTTTCCTTTCGCTTTTCTAGTTATCACAGCTGGAAGGCTCATTGCGATTAAGATTACCCCCCATAATGTAATGGCTATTCGGGTCAAAACCCTCAACAGATGATGAGATACCCAAATGCTGAAGAAACACAATAACTGGAATCAATCTCAGACTCTGGAACAAGACGTTGGAATCGAAAAACAGGGTTATTTCCTTATTATTCAAATAGTCTTTTAAGACATTCAAAATGAACCAGCACTTAATATGATTAGTCCTGTCACACCGGTTATCATAATCACAATGCCTTAAACAGGTAATCAACTAACACTTCTCATTACTCCAATATATGTCTTTGAGATTTGAACCTAGAAAAATAATAATGAAATTAACTTGAACCATGGACTCTATCAAATAATAATTGCTCACGGACTCCCTTCTTACAAGAAACTTCTCTGATATATTTAGTATCCTCCTCTAAAAAAACCCCCTCATTAGCTAATAAATCAACTACCCTGTTACCTTCCCTTAGGGTATGGGAAATAAACACACTAGCATAGGCATCTAATAATTTTTTGGCACTCTCAATGATATTATAAATGTTCCAAGAAGGGGAGCTAATACCTTTGATAGCTTGAATAATATTGAGAGAGTCCCCTTCCAGCCATATTTTTTTAAAGTTAAAACTCTGAGCAAGCTGGAGGCATTTTAACATTGCCTAAGCTTCTGCCACATGATTGTTTTGAACTCCAAAGGGAGAGGCAATTGCAGCAACACAAAAACCATAAGAATTTCTGATGACTGCTCCCCCTCCAGCCTTCCCGGGATTGCCTTTAGCTACACCATCAAAATTCACCTTAATCCAATCACGAAAAGGAAATCTCCAAACAACATTATCTCTCCTACTCTTTATATCAGATTTGCAGACCTTGTGAGTCAAATTCCATTCAGTGAGGATGCTTTTCTCATTATCAGTCATATTAAAATAGCTAGACTGCTTGTTGTTTTTATGAATAGTATTTATGTTTTCTTTAGTTGCCCTGCAAATCTTTTCAAAAACTACCTGAGACAAACACTTAGCCTCCCTAAAAATTCTATTATTTCTCTCCTTCCAAATGTACCAACAGTTCATAGGTAGGACAAAGGACCAGAGGGTCTTAATGAGAGGAAATTTGGTAGGGAAGATCCATTGCAAGATGACTTCCTTAAGACTATTGTGCATAACCCAATCAACTTTCCATTGCATCCAGACTTTACTCCAAATTTCCTAGGTAAAAGAACAATGGATAAACAAATGATCCACAGATTCTGCCTCTTTCTGACATAACTCACACCTATTAGGAAACATGAATCCTCTACGAGCCAAGTTATCAATGGTAAGAATCTCTTTGTGAGTTGCAAGCCAAAAAAACATGTTAACTTTAGGAACGAGGAATCTATTCCAGATTTTAGTCCATATTGGGTTGCAGGCCTGAGTAATAGTTTTTTTATAAGCAGAGGCAATAGTGAAATTACCCCTAGTATTTCTCTTTCATAGGAACACATCATCAGAATCTTTACTAACAAAAAAGGACAGCAAATCATGCTAGAGCAACGAAAATCCAACATAAATAACATCAAGTCTAACTCATTTATTCTCCTTCCAATAATTACAAACCATAGAACCATACCTCTTTTTGCATTCATCAATGAATTGGTTGCAATCCTGATTAAAAAGAGGTTCATCTTTAATCCAAACATCCTCCCAGAACTTGATTTTATCACCTTTGCCAAGGACCCATCCTGCTCCAGCTTTAGCAACTTTATAGATTTGATCATACTATTCCATATGAAAGAACCAGCAGGGATATCTTTAGAGTAGAGAAAAGAATGAATTGGCTGGTTATGTATATATTTATCAAACCACACCCTACTCCAATCTTTCTTAATACCAAAAGCCCTCCAAATCTGTTTAGCAAGCAAGGCTTTGTTAAAAGTTTTGAGAACTTTAATACCTAATCCCCCATTGCACTTAGGATTACAAACTTTATCCCAGGCAACCAAAGCTATCATTTTCTTATCTTCTTCCCCTGACCAAAGAAATCTTTTCTGAATTCTTTCTAAAGCTTCAGCAAATTTAACCGGTATACTAAACAAGCTAAGAGCGTAAACAAGAAGATTTTGGAGAGTAGCTTGAAGAAGCTGAAGCTTACCAGCCTAAGATAGCATAGATCCTTTCCAACTTGCCAATTTCTTGTTGAGTTTGTCAATTAACGAGTTCTAGAAAGAGTTTGGAGGAACCAAACCAAGAGGGAGACCCAAATAAGTAGAGGGGAGCAGCTCCACCTTACATCCAATAATGTTAACAATCCTCTGCTGCCTCAATATTGGGGTTTTTATGAAGTAAATAGCAGATTTCTCCCAATTAACTTGTTGTCCAGTAGCCAAGGAATAAGAACTGGGAGCACCTTTGAAGGCAACAACCTCACCAACAGAAGAAAATCCCATCAAAATTGTATCATCAACAAACTATTGGTGAGTACAGGAAACATTAGCAGAAGAGGGTTGCAACCCTTTGATGGTTTTATTCACTTTCAACTTTTGAATCAGTCTGCTCATACATTCTGTCAATATAGTGAAAAAAATAGGAGAGATAGGTAATTATATTAATTTTTATATGAATAACCCTCTCTCTAATTAGTTCTTCTAGATTTGAATAGATTAGTTTAAAACAATATCATAATTTAATAATATAATTATAATATTAATGATTTATAAAATTAATATGCAAACTAATATAATATTATGATTATTGCACTCCCCATCATAGAATGTAATCATTATTATAGTATTGTTAAATTTTTTTACATTAAATATAAAATATCATTATTAATGATTAATTATATGTTTAATATATTTCATAATTTTTATAATAGAATATAATGTATAGTAATTATTATGATTATAAATTATTTTTTAAAAAAATTAATAATTTACATTATATAAAATATAATAGTGATATAATTAAATACTATATCAAATATTTAACACGATGATTAATATAATTATCTTACATATAATTCTTATAAAAAATAATATTACATACTAATTATACATTTATATTTATTTATTTATTTTAAATAATATTATTATTTTTAAAATAAATTCAAATTTTATAAAATATAATTGGTCAATATAATTTTATTATTATTATTATTTGAGTTAAATTGATGGCTTACCAAACTATTTCCTTACTTATCGACAACTGTTACTTTAATTGCCCAGTACAAAGTCATTTTTTTTCCTTTTCTTACATGGAGATAAAAAGAAAGATAAATGTATAAATAATTTTTAAAAAAAAATTTATCGATGACATGGATTTTTAGCCTGGTCCAATCGCCAGGTGAGGCCACAAACCGGGGGGCTGAGGTATTAACACCTCTAAGCATTAGTTCTAACATCAGTAGTCATTATCTATCTAATCTCCTCTCCTTATCTCTCCACGGTCTCTCCTTATCACTCCATCATAACCCCTTATATCTCCCTCATCTTATCGATCCATGTGTTATTCATCACACCACATCATTCAATGAATTTGTTTATCACCACAGTTAGCATTGAAAGTGGCATTAACACCCTCGTCGGATTGTCGACCACAGGACATACCATCACTTCAATGTACGAGAATTGTACAAGGAGAGGCATTAACGCCTCCAGCAGACAACACAAACCACAGGCTACATGACGAGACCGGAAGCACAAACTGACGACCTCCTCCAGCACAAGCTCACCCAAGCAAGCAAGCGGGGATTCAAACACAAGACCCACTATCAACAGTGGGTTGCAACTTATTGTTGCACTGCGGGGTCAACCCAATGTATAAATAATTTTAAAATATATTTAATAGTTTATATATTTTTTTTTGATCGGTAATTTTAGATATATTGATTTTCAAGAAAATAGCTACAATCTACAAGGGCCAAATGGATTTCAACATCAACCCAAATTCAGTTCAAACCTACTATGCAGAGTTCTAGCTAAAACAGAAAAAGAAGTATCATAGTACTGTGCATTCATGCACGAAATATTACAGTAATCCCTAAAAGTTTTTTGTTTTAAAAACCAACAAAGGCAGAAAGCAAAAAAACATAGATTTTTGCACCGTGACCGCTCAATCCGAGTCGCTCTGGTTCGGCTTCTTCATCTCCTCATCATCGATATCTGCCAAAGCTTTCCCTTTGGCCGCTTCAGACTTCATCTTCGAAATACAGTCCAAGTTCCCAAAGTCTGGGTCACCTTCCAAGCTAGCTAGGAACTAAACCGCTCTCCCCTCCTTGAATTGGTCCTGGAGCTCTCTTCCCACCTCCATGCGTGCCACCACCTTAAGTGCCTTAAGAACCTCATATGTTCGTATCAACTTGACACAGAGCTTCATGGCTTCCCAGCCAATGCGAGCTCGTTCCCTGCATTGCTCCTTTAAACAACTCTCTGGTCCCCTAACAAATGGTAATATCTCCTCCTCTGCTTCTCCTTCCCAGATGCGAATTCTAGTCTAGGGGATCACCCATTCCGGGATGGAATCAAGATTGATTAAGTAATCCCCATCAATAAGCTTTTTCATTGTTAGCTTGACATTCTCCACTTCGGGTTTGAATTCGCAAGTCCAAGCCATTATCAAAGAGTAGACCTCCATATATGTTTTGTACCAGAAATGGATATGCACCAATTCCTCCCCCAGCATTAACCGAGCAACACTCCACAACTTATCTTCCTTGTATTTGAAAAGACCTTGCAAACGTTTGTTCGAAACAGTTCCCAGGAAAGGGACCCATTTCTTCTTTGTTCGGAGTGTGAAATTAGCCTCCATTGAACCTGCTCGAAACCTGTTAAACCAGAAAAACTAAACTACAAAGACACAAAAAACCTTCATTAATCTGGTTTTTGGCGAATACATTGCACAAATTTCAATTTAGTTATAAATCCGTCGTCGTTTGCGACTAGATATAAATGCATGATCTATGAAATAAATGGAAAGAGATTTCACGACAGATTTCCTGCCCACTGCCATTGTCTCGAACCAAAACTCTGTGCTTTTGAACTGCCACATTAATTACAATGCCAGTGATAGTGAGTACTTGTCCTTGCGAGTCGTCTAGCATGCTTACTGGTTTGGAGCTTCACGAACTACATTAATACCACTTCCATACACTACCATTACCCTTCCACCACTTGGCCACTTGGCATGTCATATCACATCCAACATTTGAGAGGAGGTCCGCCACTGCGTTAGCACTTCTCCTGACATGGGAGACCCAAAAAGCCTCAAAAGAGGTGAGTTTTTCGTGTATTATCTCTACCCAATGAGATAGTTTCCATGAAGGGGTGTTACCTTTCACTATTGCGTTGATAACCACTTGGGAATCCCCTTCCAAATGTAATTTTGACACTTTCATGTTTATGGCCAATTCCGTAGCCATTAGTGCCGCCTGTGCTTTCGCTTCATTATTTGTCCCATTCTATAGTCGTCGAGCCCCCTTGAATAGGATAAGCCCTTTATCATCTCTTGCAACTACTCCCACTCCTGAGATACCTGGATTTCCCCTAGAGGCCCCGTCAAAATTAATTTTAATCCACTCCTTAGTTGGCGATACCCATTTAACCTCGTCTTTTGTTGGTTTTGAAAGGGGACTAACCCTCCAGGACCCATCAACGGGTTGAAAAGGGTTTATGGTAACCAATGAGAATCGAACCGGAGTTGATGCGTAGCACCGGGATCATTAGCCTAACACTACGCCTCATGACTTGCCTTCACACCAACTCGGCTACTCATGCACCCTTAAAAGGGTTTATGGTAACCAATGAGAATCGAACCGGAGTTGATGCGTAGCACCGGGATCATTAGCCTAACACTATGCCTCACGACTCGCCTTCACACCAACTCGGCTACTCATGCACCCTTAAAAGGGTTTATGGTAACCAATGAGAATCGAACCGGAGTTGATGCGTAGCACCGGGATCATTAGCCTAACACTACGCCTCACGACTCGCTTTCACACCAACTCGGCTACTCATGCACCCTTCAAAGGGTTTATGGTAACCAGTGAGAATCGAACCGGAGTTGATGCGTAGCATCGGGATCATTAGCCTAACACTACGCCTCACGACTCACCTTCACACCAACTCGGCTACTCATGCACCCTTAAAAGGGTTTATGGTAACTAGTGAGAATCGAACCGAAGTTGATGCGTAGCATCGGGATCATTAGCCTAACACTACGCCTCACGACTCGCCTTCACACCAACTCGGCTACTCATGCACCCTTCAAAGGGTTTATGGTAACTAGTGAGAATCGAACCGGAGTTGATGTGTAGCACCGGGATCATTAGCCTAACACTATGCCTCACGACTCGCCCTCACACCAACTTGGCTACTCATGCACCCTTAAAAGGGTTTATGGTAACTAGTGAGAATCGAACCGGATTTGATGCGTAGCACCAGGATCATTAGCCTAACACTACGCCTCATGACTCGCCTTCACACCAACTCAGCTACTCATGCACCCTTAAAAGGGTTTATGGTAACCAGTGAGAATCGAACCGGAGTTGATGCGTAGCACCGGGATCATTAGCCTAACACTACGCCTCACAACTCGCCTTCACACCAACTCGGCTACTCATGCACCCTTTTTATATTATGTTAAATTAAAATATTATAATTATAAATAAATATATTTTATTTAAATAATGAATTTTGTTGTAAATTTTTTCATTTACTATTTGATACGATTTAAAAATAAATAAAAAATTCTACATGAATAATTTGAAGGCCCATCTTTATGTTAATATTTATATCTAAAATATTTAAAAGGGATTAAACAGGGTCATTAAGTTTGACAGGATGGAGTTTAAATACCTCATTTAAACATTTGTTAAACTAGCAGTTGCAAGGGGAGTGCCTGCAATAGGAGGCTGATAGGTCTGATTACAAAGGCATCATGTCATTAGATTAATCAGACTTGTCATATTCAGAGATATATGGATTTAGATTCATGCCATAGAAGTATTAATGAAATGTACATGTGAATAAGGAAAACTTATTAAATTGAAACAAATAATTGCACAGTAACAATGTTTTGGTGTACATAACCCAACCAAAGGTTGTTCCCAAAATTGAAAGTTTTCCACCCACCACCCCCCATGTTGTTGTATGCAGCATGATGTACTGAAAGAAAATGTCATGAATATCTTATTTACAATTTTTTTTTTTGTAGGCTATATTGTTCCCAACCAAATGTATTTGTTGGACCTAGAGAATTGTTGTTATCCACCCTCCATCCCCCATGCTGGTAAGACCAGCATGTTATATAGCCTTTTGTTGAAATGCATGTGATTTATATCATAAAAGACCCGCATCATTGTTTTATTTATATAAGTTAGATTCGGAAAACTTGTAGAAGTGGTGAAGTTAAATACTTTAAAAAAACTTCAAAATTTGAAATGTAATTTTTAGTAAAATAATACCTTGTGGAATGTGAAATGGCACAATGGCAATCTCACCAATCATCCATGCCAGTATTTGTGTGTTGTGGGAGAGGTTTTCTGCAGATAAGTTTTTTAGATCAATAATCACATTTGGTTTAAGAAGTTTTGTAATTATGTTATATAAATAATATCTTGAAAATACTAAATGAGTGGTACAGTTGATTTAGCGCTATGAAAACAAATTAATTTTTCAAAGTGGGCCTGATATATTGAGCTATCTAATAACATCCTATAATCTGAAAAGGTTTACATACCTCAAAAGTAATGAGCTTGGTGTATTGGATGTTGTTCTTTATCGAAAATTGAATTCTTCAATCAAGAGAACCTGAAAGTGTAAAGGGATGTTAATGAGAGAAGGTAGTTAATGTTAAATAGAGTAATTTTAATGATAGATAATTTGTTCAATGTATTGAAGAACTGTAAAAAGAGAATTCAATCAAGAGAACCTGGATGTGTAAAGGGATGATAATGAGAGAAGGTAGTTAATGTTAAATAGAGTAATTTTAATGATAGATAATTTGTTCAATGTATTGAAGAACTTTAAAAAGAAATAATCTTTAAGATTTAACACTTACCTTATAGAGTAAAACCATTCAGTAATAGGATAACGCTAAAAACATATGATATTAAACCAGAGAACATTAAACATATAACATTTAGGAAGTGTAAAGATATTTAAGTTGATGATGTAAGAGGAAAAGCAGAGAGAGAGAGAGAGAGAGAGAGAGAGAGAGAGAGAGAGAGAGAGAGAGAGAGAGAGAGAGAGAGAGAGTAAACACCTTCATAAATTTAATACCTGTAAGAGTGAAGAGTTGCCTTGCAAAGTGAAAGCGCAAACAAAGTAATAACGCTACAAGCACATCAGAAAAAAAACAAAAGCATAGTATTTTAAAAAACTTTTTTGATTAAAGAAACTATGAAATAAACACTTACCTTGCAAACTAAAAACATTGACAAACAGAACAACGCCAAAAACAGAGGATATTCAACCAAAGAACATTAAACATACAACACTTAACAACCGTAAACCTTATTAATTGGGTCACGAAAGAGCGAAAACTGAGACAGAAATACCAAACACCTTCACAAACCCTAATACCTTTTAAAGTGAGCAGTACCCTTGCAGAGTGAAAGTATTGACGCCCATAAAAAGTGGAACAACACAAACAATGTAATAATCCTACAAGGACACGAAACAAACACATAAGCACAGTATAAAAAATATATTTACAAATGAAATAAACTGTACAAATAAATACTTACCATGCAAAGTAAAACCGTTCACAAACAGAATATACAACACTTTCCAACTGCAGAGATGTTTAACTTGATGATGAAACAACACACACACACACACACACACAGAGAGAGAGAGAGAGAGAGAGGTAACACCTTCACAAACCCTAATACCTGCAAGAGTGAACACTTGCGTTGCAGAGTGAAAGCAACAAAGTAATAACCCTGCGAGCACACTACAATAATACATAAGCACGTGCTTTAAAAAAACATCTTTAGAAACGAAATAAACTTTAGAACTAAACACTCACCTTGCAGTGTAAAATCCTTCTCAAACAGAACACTAAACATGAAACACACAACACTTACTAACTGCAAAGATATTTAACTTGATGACGACAAAGCAATAGTAGAGAGAGAGCGAGCAAACACCTTCACAAACCCTAATACCTGTAAAAGTGAACAAGTGCCTTGTAGACTGAAAGTAGTCACATCCACAAACAGTTAAACAACATAAACAAAGTAAGAACCCTACAAGCACACCACAGAAAATCTGAAGCCTGTTGCAAATAATTTGTATTAGAACATTATTAGTGGATAGTAAATGTATTGAACAAGTGGCTAATATCTGTAATTGTTATATTCTTATATTTTGTAGCTTTCCTTGTTGGGTTGCATTTGGAACCTGTGATAAATAACAATGTATGAGAAAGTAATTTTGGCAAATATCAGAATGAATTTTTTTGACAGCAATAAAATAGTTGAACAGCAAATGGTTGATAGACATGTACCTGTTGTTGCAGACTTGGCACGTGTAAAAGGGCTCTTCAAATTCATAAACGTTAGTTGTGTTGTTGATCCTAGAAAGTATAAATATTGTTTTTGGTTGATGCATTCAATAGAAGATATGTAGCATGTGAAAACATAATGAAGATGTGATTTGCATACCTGATTCTGTTTGTTCTGTAAGTATGTTTCTTCTATTGTGCGTGAAAGCTTTAGCAAACGGGCTTCCTCGGTCTTTCGTAGAATTGTTGATGGTGCACCTTTCAATCTTGAGTACCGTTGGTAGGTGAAGGTCGGTTGTATGTGTAGGTGTTCAATTGCTTTTACTCTTGAAAGTGTTGTGAATATGAGGCCTTGTTTCTCTATTTTCCCGATGTCAACTGTGGCAAATTCCAATGTTAGACCATGTGATTTGTGAATAGTAATGCCCCATGCCATTGCTAGTGAAATTTGTGTGCGATTTCCTCTAGAATTGGTGGAATAGGCACATGTTTTTGATTTTGTGGATCCCATGAAGGCCCAGTATAATGTTCGAAAAGAACCACCACATATTTTGGCAAATCAGGTGGTTTAGAAGTTGCATTGTAGACAATTTGTTTGATTTGACCCAAAGCACCATTCACAAGGCCAACTTCTATCCATAAATTTGCAATAAGCATAATTTCTTGGTCTATAGAAAGAAGGATTTCAAATGCTAGTTGTTCTTCTTGGTGTGTTTGCTTATCTCTTTGATGGGCAAAGATTGTTGTTGCACGTGCAATGGGTGAGTGCAATTGTGTTAACATTTTTATGTTGTGTGCACTTGAAGCTGTGTTTGTTGCAAACAAATACTTCTGTTGGTTGAAGTGGTTATTTTGATGAAGTGTCAAAGCATGGGTTGACCGCAATTGGAGGGATTCCCAGTCTTTTTGCAATGGTGTTGTGCTACGTATATTAAGCAATATTTCACGGAAACTTATCTATGAGGAACTTGTACCTTGTTGATGAAATGGAACATCCAAGGTGACAACAGTATTGAATGTGTGCCATAGAGCCAGTGCCATTGAGTGAGATGCATACAATGGTCTATCCATAACTGGGGGAAGTTGTGCAAGATCACCAACCAAAATGACTGAGATAGCTGCAAATGATTCATCTTGTCTGTTGGGAAAAGCTTCTTGCAATCTTCTATCAATCTTAATCAGTAAGTGAGGGCCAACAAAGCTCATTTCATCTATGAAAATGTAATTTAAATGTTTGCATTGCTCTTGAAACATTAATAGGGAATGGCCTGTTAAGGGTTTGTATTCTTGAATGGGTATACAGAGGGCAACATGGATTGTGGTTGTTTGGATATTATATGTGGAAACACCTGTTGGTGCTAGTACAAGCAAGGGGTATTGTGCATGTTCTAAATCTGAATTTAACTGTCTACGTATACAGTCAATAAGAAATGATTTTCCAGTGCCTGATGTGCCTTGAATAATTAAACGTAATGGTGAAGAATACAAATTTTGTTTAGCATGAGTTTTAATAATATCAAGTGCAATAATTTGGTTTCTTGCAAGATCATAGTTAGTAGGTGTATTTAAATGCAGGTTGGCAAGGGTGTGGGGTGTTTGGCTCTTCTCTATCAAAATAAATTGAGATGCTTTTGAATGCAGTGTTTCATCAGGTATAGAATCACTCCAATTAAAGTTTAGATCAAAATCACGTTTGCCAAGCATTTGAAGAGTAGCAATGTCAAAGTTGTTTGATGCTCTTATTTGTGACAAGAACTCCCATTCATACAGATCTTGATGAGTAGATTGTTGAATGTCTTCTGGTTGCAGCTCTTCATTATTTTCTGTTGTAATGTGTTCTTCAATTCCATTTACATGCCAACAGATGTAATCTTTACTTTGAAGATGTTTCCAATTTATTATAACTTCTTCAGCTGAGTTTCCTATATGTAGAGGGATGATTCGAAGTGGTTTGTAGAGAAGCAATTCACTCCAACAAAAACTTTCAAAATTGTTGTCATCTTGTAAAGGTAAATATTTGTGTTGTGGGTAGACATTTACAATTATTGGTACATTTCTTTTCAACCATTTACGTGATTTACATTGGCCAGAGTATGTATATAGCTGAGCTAAACGAAGCAGAGTTAGGTTTGCTAACTCTGATGGTCGTTTCATGTAGTTGGAGATGTAAGAAATTGAGGTTTGTGATCCTTCATCACAATTAGCTATGCGTTGGAAGATTCTTTTCCCAACATTGAGTGTTACAAACTGAAGTGTGCAAGATATCAATGGGAGTTTAAGCAACATGTGACAATTTTCTTGTGTGCTAATGTCCCTATCAACAAGAATTCCCATCAAGAGTCTTTGGTATGCTAATAGGATTGTATCTTTTGAATTTGTTGATCCAACTATGCGTTTGAGCATATCAGTATAACTTTCTGACTTGTGTTTAGTTTTGGATGCGTATTTTGAGATATATTGTAGAACTACTTTTTTGGAGCAGACAACTTGACAGTCAACATTAGCCCTTCGTATGGCGAGCATTGTTGGGTTGTGTACATTTAGATGATTGTCATTCCTTGCTAACTTGTATGATGGGTTATTGGTGTGGTCTAATATGAATGAGGATTCATGTTGTTTAGGCCAAGGAGCTTTGTACCGACATTTAAGTGTTGAGTTTTTTTTCTTCAAGCAGGTATACTCTGAACACTTTGTATGCCACTGAACAACATTGAGCAATTCAGTATAATCAGTGGAAGGATCAGACCTGGATATGATCTTTGTATCTACAAGACATGGATATGAAATTGCGGGCATATATTGCCTATTCAAGCAAGCCTCTTCAGTACGTGGATTCCATTTTGTTATGTACTGGTCAAAGAAGTGTTTAACTGATTGGATACTTGCATGATTTGACCAATCAAGGTTATCAATATTTGGTGCTTCTAGTAACCAAAGAAATCCATGTATATGCGCAGATCCTCGGTGTTGCCATTCATATCTGTACTAGTGGTCAATGGCTTTCAGTTGTTTGACAATGACTTCATCACGAAAGATTTTAAATCTTAAGTGCAAGTATAAAGCTATAATATGTGGATTATTGACTAAATTTTCAATAAATTATCTTATGTTGTTGTGCACAGTAGTTGAATTTTTTTTTTGGAAATAACTTATGCAAGTCTAGCCATTTTGTATTAGCTGAACTTAAGGTAAAGAACAGTGTAGGTGCACCTAACTGTTATATCATTGTTGTAAGGTCTCACCGGGATTTGCTCCAAAATACTTGTGTACCACGCAACGAGGCTGCATATCGCATGATATGATTTGGTAATTCATTTGAGGGTGTATTTTGTAAGTATTCTTTTAGACCATGAAGATTGTGTGGAAGACTATCTTCTAGATTAGTCTTAATGAACACAACAACTTATTGTTGGGATCGATGTCTCATCATAAGATTATAGATATAATATCTAAAGCGCACATGTTGACCAAATCTTTGATCACAATATTTTATCAGGTGAAAAGCATATTCATGTAAATGTACATGCCTTGTTCTTTGTTGTGTGGTAAAGCCATTCCAGAAGGGAAGAGTGTTGGGAATTCCATAGAAAGGAGGCCCTCCGTATTGTACTCATTGATAGGCGATGTACTGATTTGTGTCCAAGCAACAACGTTGTTGTTGGTATTATCTAGATGTAGGATGGTTTTTATGGCATCAAGTTCTAGTATTGATGATGGTAGTCGTAGAATGAATGAGGAAGTGTTCTCCACTATTTGTTCTTCATTGTTAATATTCGACAGAGTTGGATTATCTTGAATATCATCTTCTTGAGGTGAATGTACTTGTAGTCACACAAATCTGTCCAGCTTAATTAAATAAATATTCACTATTTATTTGATTAAAAATCCACTAGCCATCAATTAATTAAATTAACATTTAATTAATTTATTCCCAAACATTCTTCTATTAATTAAATAAATTATTCAATTTATTTTAATTAATTCATTAAATCAAATTCACAATCAATTAAATAAATAAAATCTATTTATTTAATTAAAATCCCCTTTTCCTCTTTTAAATAAATTAAATAGAAATATTTATTTAAATCATTATCCCCCCCCACTTGCATTTTCCTACAAATGCAACTTGCCCTCATTTATTGAAATAAATGAATTTTTATTTTAAATAAAATCCTATTTTCCCTCACCCACCAAATCCAATTGCATTCCTAAATCCCCTTCTAGATTCTTCTAACCCCTTCCTAATTAGCCTAATCCATCCCCTAATTATTGTCACATTCCTAAGCAAAATGGAATCACTTCTCAAAGACTCCAAAGTCTTTGAAAAGCCTTTAATGCTTTGTGTGTTCAACAAATTAACCCCCAAAGTCTTCCAAGACCACTAATGGCTCTTACATGACCATTTATGGCTCTTACATAACCATTTATGGTTATTTCGAACTTGTCTCCTCAAACATTTATTGTTTTGACCATATTCATCCATTTCACATTTGCACAAGAGTTTGTCCATTGGATAAAAGCTTTATTCTTTGAATAAAAAGTTTATTCATTCAACCAACCTTGACTTTAATTCCCAAAGTCATGTCAAGCATTTAATGCTTATTCCCTCTCCTCTCAACCTATCTCACATTGACACTTGTCATCCTGGGATTGGGTTGAAAGCCCTCACATGGATTTGAAATCATTCAATCCTAACCCTTGTTGAGATTGCTCAATCTCAACCATCCATTTCTCAATTTTTCCTATAAATAGAGCCCATTTCTTCATAATCCAGATCCTGAAAACTTGTATGCATTTAAGCTATAGGCATTTTAAGAGAGCATTTTAGCATAATTAACTAATATCTTGTCATTTTGGATAAAATCAATCATTTTAATATCAATAGTATAGTATTAGCTTTTTATGCATATTTAGAGCAAATACTTCAATCTCAATCCTCCATAAGCATCCATAGTGCAAAAAGCTGCTGAGAGCTACACTATTTTGGAACTTGGAGAGGAGAGGAACAAGGGAGAAGGAGCTAAGAACATGCTAAGAGGCATTTGGAGATGCCTCATTATCTTTGTTTCATTAGTTAGATATATTAGCATGATTTTAATGTCTCTCTTGATATGCCTGTTCAGATTAGTTTTTGATTGAATAACACTAACGATTTTCTTGTGTGTCTTGTGTTGTTTATCTTAGACTAATCTTGTCCATTTTGCAAGGGCATCATTTGGTGAACTCGACGTGAATCCAAGCACCAAAAATATCATTTTTTAAAACCAACTAACATGTTTGAATGTTGAAAATGTCACACAGGTTGCGCTTTGGCGCTATTGAACTCGTTCTAACGCTATCGACACTCATGTTTTTAGCGCCGTTGTCTCAATTTCAGCGCTTTTGGTACTCTTTTGGCGCATTTGACATCATTTTAGCGCTATTAACCCTGTTTCGACGCTTTTGCCTCTCTGTCTTTTCCCTTCTTTCAACGCTTTTGAGTTAAATAGCGCTTCTGTTCAAACACAGACTAGCGCTATTGTAACAGAATGTCGTAAAAATCACCTTGTAACCAAAAAAATTGAAAATTTTAGGCTTCTGGAAGCCCCCCTTGGACATAGATTTTACTAACAATTTGTTGTTTGTGCAGGTTTAAAACTCACCATAAAAAAATCACAAACCTGTCTTTTTGGTGCTTTTAAAACTTGAACAAAAACAAATCTTCCTTGTTTTCTAGTTAGGGTCACTCGTCTTTTGGTGCATTAAAAATTGAACAAAAGAAACATTTGCTTTCATTGCAAGTTAGGACTCATTTTCTTTTGGGTCTTAAAATCAACAATTTAATTTCCTTGCATCAAACTAAATAATTTACAAGCCACACTTAAAATTTTGGTGCAATTAAAAACTTACAATCCACTTGTTCCAATTCTTGCAAGCGATTTACTTCAAGCAAAACGTGCTTTTTGTTAAGTTGACCAGGACTTCCCATTTCTAGATTACAACATATTGCCTTTGAAGTTAAAAAGAACATCATGATTGTTGGAGCAACATCTTCAAATAGTTAGACCACATTTGCGATGATGGGTTAAAAAGAACAAGTGTTTTTTGTGTTTGGCATGCTTGTGCAAAAAGTCGGTCGAGTGGTCCTACCTCTAACACACACTATCCTCTCCCTTGGCTTTCGTGGTCCTAGGTGCAAGAGAAAAGTGTTAGTAACACTCAAAAATTTTCTCTTTTTAAGAGAGGCCTGCCAAGGGATCGATACTCTTGGGAACGACCTTGAGCGGTAAATCCTTCGAGCCGCTATAGAAATCAGGTGAGAGCGAAAGCTGTAGCCTTGGGTATAGCTGTCCCTACAGTGTAACTGGCCGAAAGGACAAATGGGCCCCACCACCAGTTACAAGGCTCTTAAGTGAGTCACTGCAGAATGAACTTATGTCCAAAAACATCGAACATGACTAAACACCTTTAAGTAGTAGCCCACCTGTTCTATTGATTGAGGATATTTGCGATATAATTTAGTGCAAGAGCATAGATGGTTTTGCTCCCAAGATACTCACCATACATATTTCCTTGAGTAGAAACATAGCTTTTTGAAAAGTCACTTGTGGCTTGATAAAAGTGGTGACTCCCCCATCATAGGGATCATCTATTTGTTATGCTCGTGCAAGACTTAGTATATCACATCCTTACTTGCCACGGCGGGATTCATAAGGTATGTAGTACCAAAGTCGAAGAAATATCAAGATGTGGGCTAAATTTATCACAACTGGCCATTTGACCTTAGGGATAAAAAGTGTTTGAAGTGTGTTCGTTTAGTCAAGACCAAGTGCAAATTGAGCGGACTTCAGGCTTTGGAAATACACCTTAAAATACATCTAAAGGAAGGGTCATATACAAGTCCAAGGATTGGGTTGATCTAGACCCATACTGATTTGTGCCTTTGAGGCTACATTCTTGTGTTTGTGTGTTTGCTTTGTTTTCTTGTCAAAGAAAAATCAAAAATCACTTTCAAAACAAAGTATTCATCCAAACAAACACTTCTCAAAACAACCAAAAACATCAAAAACAAAGTGCAAACAACAAAGAGTCAAATTTTATGACCATTCTTCACATCTTGCGAAAGAAGAAGCATCATCAGAATATCAACTTGAAAAGAAGACCATTTAGCTCGAAGGCTTTGATCAAAAGGAGGACATTCTTCTATATTAATAGACAAATCTTTGTCTCACATAGAGTCTTTCTGCGTCACATGCGTCTCTACCTTCAAAGCAAAACAAACGAATTTGATTCAAAATCATTGAACCGCAGAGCTTTTATGCAATATAGAGCTCTGAGTTATCACAAAAACCAAGGAGGTAAGATTAATCCCAACTTTTTCCCAAACATTTGTATCACATACAATACAGCTCGAGAAATACCACCAACACCTGAAAGGGAAGAGGTAGAGTTTGTCCCATTTGTGACACAAAGTTTTTATTGAAGTTGAAAACATTTTCATCCATCATCTTATTCACACATCATCACTTCATCATCAATCCGTTCAAACTCTCAAAACATTAAAAGGTTCTTGTCCCAAAGTTCTCTTTTAGATATTGCTTGAATCAAAAACATCACATCACTTTTTAGATTGTTTCTACATCTAGGATAAGCTTATCCTAAGAGACACATCTACGCAGGTTAAAACTAGTTTATGAGTGAATCCTCTCATTACTAGGTAGTTCAATCTGTAACACATCTCAGATTTCTCTACACCTTATCACATCAAATCTTATCAAAACAAACAAGCAATTCAAAGAAGGAATTTCAGTTACATCTACCTTAAAAGTGCTAGAGATCCACATGCAACACAATTCACCAACCATCAATCTTTCATTTCATCAAAAACTCATCATCATTTTCACACAACTTCAACAAAAGCTTGCAAACAAAATGGCCCAAACATGATCACAATCAAGGCAACGAGAAATAGAAATGGAAGAAGAAGAAGAGGAAAATCTCAATGAATTTCAAGAAGCACTTGGAGGAAATGCGAATGACGAAAACCCAAGTACTCCTACTCCTGCAACAATAGAAAGGGCTCAGCATAACCCTCTCTTTAATAGACTGTTTGACGAAATACTCAGGAGCAATGCGGATGGTCACTTTTTAAAGCTCGCTCAAGAAGGAGCCAAACTCCCCTCTGACTTTGATCTTGGCCAATTAAGACAAGCATCAGAAAGACAAAGTCGCCATGAAGAGGAAAGAGGTAGAGATCCCATCAGATACAACATTCCTCGAGGTAACCCACCACCTCCTCCTCCAAATGAAATGGAGATGTTGCGGCAACAAGTCGAGAATCTCACCCAACAGCTTCATAGTGGTATCAAAACTAACCAATTCTCACTCAATGACATCTGTCCCTATCCTTTTGATATGAATCTTTATATGCCACCCTTTCCCCGAGGATTCGAAACACCCAAATTCAAAAAATATAGAGGAAAGGGAGATCCCCGCGATCATGTCAGAGAATTTCATTCCGCTTGTCTTGAAGTGGCATATGAAGACACTTACCTAATGCGCCTCTTTCCCCAAAGCTTGGGAGGAACAACCACATCATGGTTTTCCTGACTATCAGGTGGCATTAGAACATTTGAAGAACTCATCCAGAAGTTCCTAGCTCATTACTCTCATAACATTGAATGCGACATCACCATGGCTGATCTATGCAACACTAAACAAAAACCAGGTGAACAATTCTCAGTATTCCTGCAACGATGGCGCCAAATGTCTAGCAGATGTTCTCTTCAGTTACCTGAACGAGAACTAGTGGAAATATTCATTTCCAACTTAAACGAAGAAATGGAATTTCACTTGGATGTCAAAGACACAGACTCTTTTAATGATATGATCACCAAGGGTTTGAAATGTGAAAGGGCACTTATCAAGAAAGGAATCATCAAAATCTTTAATGAACCAAAAGATGGTCCTCGCCCGCGCTTCAATAGTGATAAACCAAGCTTCTGGAATAAAAACAAGAATATCGTCAATGATGGGGTTGTGGATGCTCGGACTATCCGAAATGCACAACCTGTGGTTCAGTTTGCAGGACAAAATCCTCCACCTCAGAATAACACAAATGTTCCTTCCAATCAAGGTCGCATCACATCTCATGATGAACCTAGACCTCGTCAGCAAAAACAAAAACGAACATACACTCCCTTAGGGGAACCCATTGAAACAGTATTGCGACAACTCATTTCTCAAAATTTGGTCACTCTACCTAAACTATCAAACTATGAGCCTCAGGTCAAACCGGCATGGTGGAGAGATACTGAACATTGTGAATTCCATCAAGGAAGAGGACACAAGACAAGTAATTGTCACTGATTAAAAGATCTTATTCAGGATCTTATTGACCGAGGAGAAATTGAAATTGAAGGACATGACCCAAAAACAACAAATAATGATCATCTAATGTTCAAAAATCCACTTCCATCACAAGATCAAAGGGGTCCTTCCACTTCCAGGCAAGGCACTGATACCACAGATTATACGCAGGCTGCGTATAATTACACTGTAAACCATCTGTATGATGCCAGTGAACAAGTTGCAACTATAACCTTCAAAAATCCCAACTCAAATTGCAATGTTGTTACACGTCGTGGCAAGGTCACCATAAAGGCAGCTCCACAAGGCACCACCTCCATCCCAAAGCAGTACAATCTTGTGGAACAATTAGACAAAACACTTGCGCTTATATCCATTTTAGAGCTATTGCGCCTATCACCCTCTCATAAAACTATCTTGGATCAAGCACTCCACGAGGCGTCAGTCCCTACAAATTTCAATACAGACCAATTTCAAGCCATGGTTGGAAGTCTAAAGTCATCACCTTGTCTCACTTTTTCTGAAAGTGACAACTCTTCCTTCCAGCAACCTCATAATGCCTCACTCCACATCGAAGGATTTATTAACCAGCATAGGATCAAGCGAGTCTTGATCGATAATGGAGCAGGCCTAAATATTTATACACTACAGTTGGTCACAGCATTGGGATATGCGGTAGAATCAGTGGATCCTCGTAAGAAGATCACAATCAAAGCCTATGACGATGCAGAGCGGTCATCCAAAGGAGCTGTGGTACTACCAATCTGAGTGGGCCCTGTGGTAAAGCACATCATCTGTCAGGTTCTGGACCTTCCTCTGCCATATAATCTATTGTTAGGGAGACCCTGGATACATGCCATGCAAGCCGTTCCATCTACCTATCATCAATGTATCAAGTTCCCACATAACGGTGTAGAGATCACAATCCTGGGCGATGCCAATCCCTTTGCGTATTGCCATAATATCAGCCATCAACCAGAGATTACCATTCCTAATAATAGAGAAGTCATTTCCTCCACATCATATATAAGTCCCGCCTCTCTTGCCAGTTCAAACACCACTATACCCAAGCAAGAAAAGCTTAAGATGAAGATAGCAGAGGAAGGTCCTGGGGAATACAACTTGAGTCAACTCTTTTGTGTAGGACAAATGCCCATTTCCCCTAGAACACATGGTAAACCACAACAGGTACTCCAACAACCACTAGTCACGCCAGCATGTGCTTTGACACCTTTCATCCCTAGAAAAAGTCAAGAAGAAGAAACCCAAGATGAGGACTTAGCAGACTAGATCTATAAAGATCCCATCACCACTGATATACCACAAGTTAGACTTCCTACGGATCAGTATGGCAAAGGCCTCCTCATTATGCAAAGAATGGGGTATGATGGTCAGAGTGCTTTAGGATATTGCAAGCAAGGACGACATGAACCTCTGCTGCCGAAATTAAAGTCTAAAGGTAATACAGGCCTAGGCTTTGAAAAAGAGATTTTTCCTAAATTAAAATTCAAAGGAAAACCCAACAAACCATTATGTCAGCCTATTGCAAAGAGGACACCTTTCATTATCAAAGCAGCATCAAACACCATCCCAACTGCCCCACCGAGGCTCAAAATCCCAACACCACCATCTACAATACCAATCATCCCACCAAACGAACTCGTAATCCCATCAGCAGCACCATTAGCAGCAGCAACTGTATCAGAACCCGCAGCAGCATCCATGGCACCAGCAGAAGCCATTGAGTCAATATTACCGATACTCCCGGTACCAGATTCCTTTATCCCCATCAACCTTCCTGCAGCACCGATCACTACAAAGGTACATCAACCAATCACACCTGCAGTATTTAACTCAAAAGACATCCCAGTAATGTATAGCAATCGGATGCTGGAAAGTGACTCAGAGACCGACTCACATGAGTGGGAATTTGATTCTGTACAGCTTAACACTTCAGATGAGGAAGACACATCACTACCTCCACCACGCAAAGACATCCCTGTTTACAGAGAAACACAGATAAAGACTTCTTGGGTTCCTGAGCTGGAAACATCTTCCACAGACCCTACGTCTCATCCTACGCCTGATTCTGACAGGGAGAGTACCATTAATGACCTTCACCATAACATCCTAACCCTCACTGATGCATCTAACGCACTTAACCTAATCGATGAAGTAATGCCCATTATCCACCCTGAACTCATCGAATGAAACCAACCAAATTCCCCATGTCTTGACTTTTTCCAAAATGATGAGGCCATCATTGACTTTTTGGAATTAAGGGATAACCTACCAAGCAGGGATCACAAAGCTGGATTCGCCATTGAACTTAATAGCGCAACATATTTCAGGGCGGATGCCAAACCTTTCAGCTGCAAAAATATAACAATAAAACATGGATCTTCCAGTGACAACCACACTGTGGCATTGTTTGATCCGACAAAAGTAAAAAGAAAGAGCATATCCAATGGTGAAAACCTCTTTGAGGCACCTGAGGATGAAGGGTTTGACATTCTCCCTGCTATTACACAATAGGAACGATCAATGATTCTCATCGAGGAAACCAAAGAATACAATGTGGGGACTCTTGAAAATCCTCATCTCATACATCTGGCATCTCTTCTCACTCCAGAGGAACAACCTAAATTTATAGAATTCTTCCAGACACGCCAGTTCAACTTTGCATGGTCATATGCAGACATGCCTTGGCTTGATCCTGATTTAGTCATGCATCACCTTACCGTAGCAGAAGGAGCCAAACTTGTCAAGCAAAAGCTTCGTAAGATGCATCCTCAGATTGCAGTACTAGTCAAAACAGAACTCAAAAAACTCCTAGATGTTGGTTTCATTAGACCAATTGATTATGCATAATGGATCTCCAATATTGTGCCTGTCGGCAAACCAAAAGGGGGCATCTGCATTTGTACTGACTTCAGAGATCTGAATAAGGCCTGTCCTAAGGATGACTTCCCCCTTCCAAATATCGACATCATAGTGGATCTGACAGCGGGACATGCCATGCTTTCACCTATGGATGGCTTTTCAAGGTACAATCAGATAAAGATCGCACCAGAAGATCAACATAAGACAGCCTTCACCTATCCATGGGGCACATATTGCTGGAATGTAATGCCTTTCGATCTACAGAATGCAGGAGCAACCTATCAAAGAGTAATGACCACCATCTTCCATGACATGATGCATACTATGATGGAAGATTATGTTGATGACTTACTAGCAAAATCACTCACCAGAGAAGGGCATCTCCACGTCTTAGATAGAATCTTTGATTGACTGGAACAATACCATGTTCGACTCAACCCAAAGAAATGTGTCTTTGGAATAACCTCCGAGAAACTTCTAGGATACATTGTCTCAAGCAAAGGCATTGAGGTTGATCCAGCAAAGGTTAAGGCAATCATGGATATGCCACCACCAAAGAATATCAGTCAGCTCAGGACATTACAAGGGTGACTTCAATCCATCCGAAGATTCATTGCACAATTGGTTGATAAATGTCACCCATTCACACACCTGCTACATAAGAACATCCGCTTTCAGTGGGATGCCAGATGCCAACAAGCATTTCAGACACTTAAAGACTATCTCATGAATCCGCCATTGTTGATGCCACCAGATCCAAGTAGACTGTTGTTACTCTATATCTCAACAACAAGTACAACATTGGGTGTACTACTGGCACAACATAATGCAGAAGGAAAGGAGTGTGCTGTTTACTACATCTCTCGCACACTGGTTGGCTATGAACTCAATTACACACCTATTGAGCGAGCTTGCCTAGCAGTAATCTTAGCAGCCACTAAACTGAGGCACTATCTGTTAACACATAAGGTGCAACTCAGTGCAAAGATTGATCCACTCAAGTATTTACTCAGCAAAGCAGCACTGACAGGCCGCTTGGCCAAATGGGTAATGATTCTAAGTGAATTTGACATCGAGTACGTGGACCGTAAAGCTATCAAAGGTCAAGTTATTGCAGATCAGTTGGCCGATGCACCTCTCATAGGTGATCATCCTCTCATTTCCAATTTTCCAGATGAAGAGATATTAACGATCACAACAACATGGAAACTTTACTTTGATGGTTCATACACTAGGCATGGCTCGGGGGCAAGCATTCTGTTTATCACACCTCAAGGTGATAGCATCCCGAAGTCTTACAGGCTCACATTTCCCTGCACCAACAACATAGCAGAGTATGAGGCCTTGATCACAGGACTCAGGCTAGCCGTACAATGGAAATTACAAGAACTGCAAGTATATGGTGACTCCCAACTGGTCATTCGACAAGCAATCGATGAATATCAGACCAAGGATGATAAACTCATGCCATATAAGCAAATGGTGGACACTCTAAAGACATCATTTACTACTATCACTTTTGAGCAGATACCAAGAGATCAGAATCGAGCTGCTGATGCCATGGCTACCATCGCATCCCTACTAGATCTTCCACAGAATTCAACACGCTACGAGTTCTTGGTCGAATAGCTTTGGATTCCCGCTTATGATATCCTCGAATCCAAAATGATATGTTGCCTTATCGGTTCTGAATCCCCATGGTATGGTGAATTCTACACCTATCTCCGCGATCACACCCTTCCTCCCAACCAATCGAATAACCAACGTAAAACCTTCATTCGCCAAACTGCTCGATATACCATTATTACCGAAACCCTATACCGACGCGGTTTTGATGGTACTCTCCTTCGATGTCTGGAACAAGGTGAGATAACAAAGGCCTTGGAAGAGGTACATGAAGGAATTTGCGGGACTCACTCAAGTGGTCTGTCACTAGCCAAGAAACTCATGCGCAATGGATACTATTGGCCATCTATGGAAAAGGATTCCTACTACTTTGCCAGAAAATGCAAGAAAATGTCAAGTTCATGGTGACCTGATACATGCACCAGCATAGGAACTACAACCAATCATGACACCATGGCCTTTTTGTCAATGGGGCCTTGACCTTGTGGGTAAGATTCATCCATCTTCATCTAATGGCCATAAATTCATTATTACCGCCACCGAATATTTCACAAAATGGATCGAAGTTGTTCCACTTACCCAAGTCACCGGCAAGTAGATCGCCTCATTCATCCTCAACTACATCATCTGCCGGTATGGTGTGCCCATGTCCATCATCATAGATAACGGTCTTCCTTTCAAAAATCAGGATGTCCGTGAACTTTGTGAGAAATTTCATATCCAACACTGCTTTTCCACCCCCTATTACCCACAAGGAAATGGTCAGGTTGAAGCATCGAATAAAAACATATTGAGAATCCTCAAGAAGACAGTCAACGATGCCAGCCGTGATTGACATGTTCAACTAAATCCAGCGCTATGGGCATATCGAACTAGCATTCGAACCCCTACAGGTGCAACTCCTTATTCATTGGTCTATGGTGCAGAAGCTATCTTGCCTATTGAGGTCGAGATACCATCATTACGGGTTTCCTTGCACAATCTCATCGATGATGAAGCATATAGAGTATCTCGTCTTCAGGACTTAGAGCTACTTGATGAGAAATGACAAGCTGCATACAACCACCTCAAAGCCTATCAGCAGCGCATGAGCAGAAGCTACAATCACCAAGTTAGACCTCGTACATTTGAGGTAGGTGATCTTGTTCTACGAGAGAATCCTCGCAACCAACCAAACAAAGAACATCAGGGCAAGTTTGAAACAAATTGGCCGGGCCCATATGTTGTCACTGCTGTGTTCGGGTCCGGGGCATATCAGTTGGCTACATCAGAAGGAGAACCGCTTGCAGATCCAATCAACAGCATGCACCTAAAACGGTTTTATACCTAAGGGGTATAGAGCATCAGGCTCCCCTACATACCAGAAAATATCAAAAACGTTCAGAAAAATGTCCTGAAGAAAATACAAAAACATTCAAAAAAGTAAAGAAAATCATGCATCCAAATGGTGAACAACCACTCCGGTGGCACCTTGGGTAAGTACGATGGTGAAAACCTGGCAAACAGGCGCCACTCGTAAAGACAATGGCTCCAGTATCTTTCAGACTTGTTGCGATCACATCTACTTCATACATACATCCATCCATCCAAAACCATGGCTTGTTATTCATCTACAATTATGATAGTACTCCATACATCTTGCATCCCGCTTTTTCATAGTCATGTCTAAAACTGGGGGCAATGCCTTTAACCTATTGATGGAAGTGGATTCTACATTGTCTTATGATTCATTAAGTTCTTCATTCAAGCAATCATCAAAATACCAAAAACATTGGAAAATGTCTCAACAAAATACCAAAAACATTCAAAACAACACAAAAATACCAAAAACATTCAAAACAATTCAAAATCCAAAAACATCAACAAACCATTCAAAAATCCAACAAAAACATGGCAACACTTTGTACATACTCATCCATGCAGATACCAAAACAAGCATTGACAAAATACTCACACGATGACCATTTATCAATCAAACCACACAATCAACATCAACACTTAAGAAACTGTCTTCAACAAGGATGCATCGTTCCTTACCAAAACAAAGACAAAAGTGACGTTTTCTTTGACAAGAAAATTATGTTAAGCTATCAAATACTTGGTTGATTTGTGAGTACAATCATTCGTTTATCTGTATCGGGATCTTTCAGCATTGTTTTGTATTGTTTGCGCATTATTTCCGATGAAGTTTTGGGGCATGTACTGATGGTGTCTACGTGGGAAGTTCACCAAGCTATGTGATCTTATGCCAAATGCTGTCATGGATCATTACGGCTTGCTGACTACAGCGTATACCTCGACCATATGAGCATGAACCATTACCAAGGATCCATATTCTTTATTCTTTATGTATATACTATTTGTTTGCAGGTACAATGCTCATTCTTTGGTTTCTCCTCATCCAAATTGGATAAAGGTTTTATCTCTTAGTACGGTATGCACTTGTCTCAGGATATGATCAGCCTAAGATCAAGGAGGACGATCCAAGTCATGCATGAACGACGATAATCCTTGTCTGTTCCGCAAGCAATACTCTGGTCGACTTGACCCTTATATCAAGTCGTTTGTATTAACTTGCTATATAAAATCCATGAAAGGAATACTCAGGTCATCTTGAATCATTATGTCAAGATGCTTGTATTCTCTTCCAACATTTTAAAAGCTCAATGATGAAAATAGAGCACTATGGATCGTCATTTCATCTCATCTATTTATATATTGCATTATGTAGCATATCACCCATCCATTCACTCATTCATATGTAGGTTTTATATGCAAAAGTGACCATTAAAACTAGTCTTGGATACAATCACGACCGAGTACTTTGATACATCATCAATGCATCATGCAAAGTCTCAAAAACCTTGCATTCCTCATGGTCATATCATCATCGCATTTAGTTGCATCTCGCATTAAGAACATTCATGTCATTTCTAAACTTAACATTGCATATGGTTCATTTTTGGCGTTAGTTTTCATTAAACATTTGCATCATTGCATCAATCATAAATAATTAGATTCATTCGTGGGAGTAAATTGTCTTTGATTATATTAAGTCATTTACTAGGCATTCATATAGTGTCGATTATCCATCATCATTTTATCATCCTTTATCATTTATTATTGCATACATTCATTTATAGTTATAGTATCATCACATTATCATTTTTACTTAACATCATATTTAAGCATTTAGAATCATAAACCCATTTGTTTCCAAACATTGGTTCATACCATTATATATATATCCATTATACATAGGCATTTATTTAGACATTATCATATAAACATTTGTACTTTACATTTTGTTTATCCATATTACATTCATCTAAAAACATCTAGATGCATATCCATACATAACATCATTCATTCGACCATTGCATTAACATCATCACATAAATCATCTCATCATTATATCAAAATAGGAAACACCAAAATCCTATTCATAAATTATCATAAGCATACATCATCATCATGGCATCACATATATAAAGCATTACATCAAAAATCAAACAAATCATATATATATAAACCTGCATTCATATGTCAGTATCCTACATCATAAATCATCATAAAAACATGCATATAAGAAACATCTCATGCATACATGTACACATATCCATCTAAGCAAAAACTCATCATCCTGCATAAACATCCATATAAATCAACTGCATATCATCCAAATATGGGATCTCCTCATATATATCGTCTCATATATCAGAGTACAATGAAGTCTACAAAATCGGCTACCAAGAGCCATCTAAGATACAGTCCAAAAAAATAGACAAGGATACAATACATATATGCAAAAATGCTCTCTCAAAAGCCACTCTGGCCAGATGTTGTACCACCACCACCATCGCCACCGACTCTCCCACTGGTGCCTGCACCACCTGATCCATCTCTCCGTGGAGGCCTCATCGAACCACCACTCACTCCTGCATCCCCTGATCTCTCCCTCCACAGCGGACCCATCACACCCCCACTGCTCTGCACCCTCTGCGATCGCTCTGATCTAGCCTGTCGCATCTGCGAATAGCTAAGAGCTCGCTAACTAACTGGCACCACCTGCTCATATAAACCCTGCTAGTAGTCTATCTCCGCCTGTGCTCGTCGCATCTCCCTCATCACCTCCCCCGTAGGCCCCTATGCTCCTACTCCAACCCACACTCTCTCCTGCAGCTCTGCCAATCTCTCCACTGCACTATCCCTCTCCCGCAGCACCACCGCCAGCTTTGACTCCCGTGCAAATAGCTGCACATCTCTAGCTGCCACCTCCACCTCCAAATCCTCTATCTGAGTCTATAAACGTACTATCATATGATCTTGCAGATCTCCAGTAGCTCCCTCCCCGGTATCCATGGCCGCCTCACCTGCACCACCCTCTCCAGTAGTCCCCTCCCCTCTGTCCATCGGGATCTCCCTCTCCATCCCCCTCCCACTTAGCTGAACTCCTCCCTATATCAATGGTCCCTGTGATATCTGTAGAGGCAGTCCACCTCTCCCTCTCCGTTGACTCCGCATCCCCAACCCTCTTCCTCCTCCTCCTCCTCCTCCTCCACCTGCCCTCGGTCCTCGACCTCCTGCCCTCCTCCGTCTTCGTCCCCTCTCATCCTCAAAAGCTGGGATCGGCTTGGTTGGATCAGAGATCCGTAAGATCGGGTGCGCTGCCCGGTACTGCGTGTACTCATCTATAACACCTGCATCCACGACCCTCGGTCGTATGTCCCACGGTCTCGCCTGCAATGTCCGAAACTCTACCAGTGCCTGATCATATGGTAGCACTGGCCCCCATGCGTACCTCTCCCGAATAACTCAAGCATACTCTCCTGATCCACTGGGCAGTCCCTGTTGCCGCCTAAACTGTCTCAGCACTCTCCCAGGCACCTGTCTCTCCACATGGTATGCGGTCCTCCCAATGAGAAACCGGGTCATAAAAACATAAGGCAATGCCTCTGCATCATCATCCCATGGCTCACACTCCAAGTATGACCGCCATATAACTGCATCCAGATCATCTAATGCTCGCCACCACCACTCTAACTTCCCCAGGTGGGGCTGACTCATCATGCCGCTATACATAAACATGTACGACTGGTCTACTACCCGAAATCTCAGACTCACCGGTCGACTCACTGGTAGGTGCTCCCAGGCCCAAATATGCAGCAGCGTCATGCCCACTGCTAAGGAACCCCTCCCCCGGTAAACCACCTCATGGAGCTCCTGATACAAGTGCGCCAACACGCATGACCCCCACGCAAATCGGGTCCCCTCGGTCATCATCATCTCTATCACCTGTCCCCACCCCATGGCCAAACCATGTGATCGTCTGTCTGGACACAGTAATCCTCCCACAATGCCAGACAAAACTGCTAGAAGAGGCTCATATAATGCCGTTATCTCCTCCCAGGCAATGGAGCCATCATCAATGAAAACGTCCTCATCAAAAATCCTCTGCACTGCAAGAGTCCCCCAGGATCTGTCATATGTGACTAGCTCCCCCCGAATCGGAATCCGCAGGATGTGCCACACATCCTCTAGGGTCACTGTCATCTCCCTCTGTGCTAGATGGAAGGTGCACGTCTCGCTGTGCCATCGCTCTGCTAATGCTGTAATCAATCTGTGATTCGTACGAATCACAGGCATGTGCATCACCTCATATAGTCTCGTCGTGGCAATATAGTCTATCTCCGCCTGTGTCAATCGATCCCGCAACCCCTGTGTTGCAGGATGTCGCTCACATAACTGCAACACGCGCAGCTCCTCCTGCACATGAGCATTCATCAATCACCATCAGTTGTTTTGTTTTCAAACTTTCTTAAGTTTAAACCTAGACTATCAGCAGATACTTTGATCAAATATCTTTGGGTCTCAACAGGTAAGCAATCATGGCCAACTAGACTTCAACGGGCATTTCTCCTAACAAATGACCTAAGTCTCATCAGGCTGCTATGGTTCAAAACAACTCCCACTTCACATCGCCATCCATCAATCATTGACATCGAGAGATTTTCTTCATCCAAACTGGGGCATCTCTTTATCCTAAAGCAAAAATGCTATTTTACCATCAAAAGCGCTAGTTTCCCAACAATAGCGCTACAACCCTAGCAAAAACGTTCAATCAGCTATCTCATAGCGCTCAAACTACAAATGCGCTCAAACAACTACACAGTAGCGCTAATAAAGTTCCATAGCGCTCACACATGCCCTCAATAGCACTTAAACTTGCATACAATAGCGCTGCAACAAAACAAACGCGCTCAAACAATGGGGCAATAGCGCCATTGCGACGCAGTAGCGCTAGTTCATGGAGCAAAAGCACCAAAACCATAGTTCCAACGCTCTTGCTCCGACTTGATTTGGACTCAGCTTAAAACCTATCAACAATGCATACAAATTAAATTTTTGAATTTGCGTACCGCTGGTCCATAGTCGTCTGGGCGCTGGAACCGTCGAACTCGCTCAAATCTGTGCTCGGTAATCGGTATCGGCATCCTAGCTGCTGCTCACTTCTCCAAATGTCACTCTCAGAGCTCTGGTTTCACACTGGTCGCGGTCACAAATGATCCTGTTTTCACCCCTTTCACCCCATTTATATTCTTCGTCGTCACCGTAACTTCCCCCCGCTCACCGCCGTGGTCCTCGTGAACTTCCCAAGCCCCCCATTTCTCCATTTTTCCCCCTTTTTCTTCTATTTTTCAATCGTATGGCTAACACCTTCTCTTCTACCACCCTGCCAATTTTCATTCTTTTTCGAGAGATCGCTCGATTTTTTGACATTTTTCGGCCCATCTCTCGAGGGGGCATACCACCCATTAAATTTACATTTTATGGGGCATTTTCTTCACACCTATTTTTCTTTCTTTGAAACGACGCGATAAACCGCACCGTCTTAAAGAGGGGCAAATGTAGTCACACAAATCTGTCCAACTTAATTAAATAAATATTCGCTATTTATTTGATTAAAAATCCACTAGCCATCAGTTAATTAAATTAACATTTAATTAATTTATTCCCAAACATTCTTCTATTAATTAAATAAATTATTCAATTTATTTTAATTAATTCATTAAATCAAATTCACAATCAATTAAATAAATAAAATCTATTCATTTAATTAAAATCCCCTTTTCTTCTTTTAAATAAATTAAATAAAAACATTTATTTAAATCATTATCCCCCTCCCCCACTTGCATTTTCCTACAAATGCAACTTGCCCTCATTTATTGAAATAAATGAATTTTTATTTTAAATAAAATCCTATTTTCCCTCACCCACCAAATCCAATTGCATTCATAAATCCCCTTCTAGATTCTTCTAACCCCTTCCTAATTAGCCTAATCCATCCCCTAATTATTGTCACATTCCTAAGCAAAATGGAGTCACTTCTCAAAGACTCCAAAGTCTTTGAAAAACCTTTAATGCTTTGTGTGTTCAACAAATTAACCCCCAAAGTCTTCCAAGACCACTAATGGCTCTTACATGATCATTTATGGCTCTTACATAACCATTTATGGTTATTTCAAACTTGTCTCCCCAAACATTTATTGTTTTGACCATATTCATCCATTTCACATTTGCACAAGAGTTTATCCATTGGATAAAAGCTTTATTCTTTGAATAAAGAGTTTATTCATTCAACCAACCTTGACTTTAATTCTTAAAGTCATGTCAAGCATTTAATGCTTATTCCCTCTCCTCTCAACCTATCTCACATTGACACTTGTCATCCTGGGATTGGGTTGAAAGCCATCACATGGATTTGAAATCATTCAATCCCGATCCTTATTGAGATTGCTCAATCTCAACCATCCATTTCTCCATTTTTCCTATATATAGAGCCCATTTCTTCATAATCCAGCTCCTGAAAACTTGTATGCATTTAAGCTATAGGCATTTTAAGAGAGCATTTTAGTATAATTAACTAATATCTTGTCATTTTGGATAAAATCAATCATTTTAATATCAATAGTATAGTATTAGCTTTTTATGCATATTTAGAGCAAATACTTCAATCTCAATCTTCCATAAGCATCCATAGTGCAAAAAGCTGCTGAGAGCTACACTATTTTGGAACTTGGAGAGGAGAGGAACAAGGGAGAAGGAGCTAAGAACATGCTAAGAGGCATTTGGAGATGCCTCATTATCTTTGTTTCATTAGTTAGATATATTAGCATGATTTTAATGTCTCTCTTGATATGCCTGTTCAGATTAGTTTTTGATTGAATAACACTAACGATTTTCTTGTGCGTCTTGTGTTGTTTATCTTAGACTAATCTTGTCCATTTTGCAAGGGCATTAGTACTGAATGCAATAGCTCTGTAATGTCAATGCTTTGGTCTGGTAATAGATGCACTGCATCTAGATCAATGACTACATCCTTGTAGTATTGATCATGTTTCATTTTGTAAGTCAATGCATCCAGGACATGAAATCTATTCACGTAATAGCCATAAGTTAGTCCTTGCAAATTGGTTCTACGGACAATAAGAATTTCTAAATGCTTAATTTGATGGGGCAATGTTATTGCAATTTCAGAAATATCTTGTGGGAAGTTAACTGTGTGGCCAGAATATGTGTATTGTCCTCCCCTTGCATGCGTTACTTGCAAAACAAGGGCAATTATTGCTATGAGCATTTCTTCTACTTGAGAAAGAGACTTTAAAACAGAAGGTTGCTCACCCGAGTCCATATTGTTTGATAACGAGAAACGGTGGAGGCCTTTTTTAGCACAACATCTCATGCACATAACTACGTGATTGACTTTTTTAGTAGTCATGCCCACATACATTTCTTTACAAACAATACATGGCTCTGTGACCTCCAACATATCAATCCTTTTCTGGAAATTAGACAATGCATGTTGAAATGAAGGAGTCTTTAGAGAAAGTTTAGGAGCAGTAGAATGTGTTTGATTCACATTAATTTTCTCAAGATCATTGCTTTCTGTTTGTAATAATTTTCCTGAGTTATTACCAGGTCTTTGTAGTGCATGACGTCTCAATTGTCGTTTCTTGGAGATATTGCCACTGTTCTTTGCATAGTCAGTTCTATTGGTTTGTCTTCTCTTCAATTTGATAGCATCAATTTCTTGAGAGCAAGGCTCGATAGATATCTAATATTTGAAAGAGAAAAGAGGTATGTCAGAATTTCCATAGCTGAAGATAGTTAACTTTGAAGTATGTATTAAGAATGTATGAGAATTGAAAATTGCTTGATCTATGATTATGTGTTTTTAGAGGATTAGTTTTGTGATTTGTAAAGTGGTTTTGTGATGTTTATTTGTATGTGTACTGATCTGTTCTGTTGTTTTGTTGCTCTGATTTACTCAACTTATATGTACAGATATTTATATACATGTAAATGAAATATACAAATACTTCTACACATAGATATGCACATATATAAATACAGGTCCATGTACGTCAAATGCTAGAATTATGTGTTTGTTAGTGTATATATGTGAGGTTGAGATTTTGTTTGAAATGTATGGGTTTTATAAACTGCTTCACTTGAAATGTATGGGTTTTGCAAAGTTGTAAATTGACTTTGTAGTGTTCTTCTTCCTACACTTCTTGTTGTTAGTGACTTGCTTTTTCAAAAGCATTATTCTAATATAGGCATGCACAGATATAGTAATTTCTGATACATACAGATGTATGTATACATATACACATGTATATATACATATCAATTAAATATTTGAAGTCCTGTATACAAACATATGCACATATATAACTACACATATATATATCAAAAAAACTAAAACTATGAGTAATTATAGTATATGTGTGTGTGTGTGCGTGTGTATAATTCTTTGTTGTTGTTAGTCACTTACTTTTTTAAAAGCATTATTCTAATATAGGTATGCACAGATACAGTAATTTCTGATACATACAGATGTATGTATACATATACACATGTATATATACATATCAATTAAATATTCGAAGTTCTTTATACAAACATATGCACATATATAACTACACATGTATATATCAAAAAGACTGAAACTATGAATAATTATAATATATATATATATATGTGTGTGTGTGTGTGTGTGTGTGTGTGTGTGTGTGTGTGTGTGTGTGTGTGTGTGTGTGTGTGTGTAATTCTTTGATACATACAGATGTATGTATATATATACACATGTATATATACATATTAATCAAATATATGAAAATTTGTATATATAGATATGCACATATATAAGTACACATGTATATCTACAGAATTGTATAACTATGAATAATTCTGGTGTTGTATAGTTATACAAATAGATATGAAAAAGAAGAAGAAGATATATGTGCATATGTGTATAAATTTTCTGCAAATAAGGTAGTCCCTGTCCATTAGAAAAGTATAGAAAGAGGATTGAAGGTACAAGACATATTGGAAAGAATGTTGCGATTGCAGAGACTAAGAAGAATCTCAAGGAAAGCAATTTAATTCTGCAAGGCAATTAACCAGTATTGGTTGTATATTTAGATGTGCATAAACATATAAACATATCTATTTATTGATTGAATCTTATTACCATAGTACATTTAAAAGTAATAAGCATGAATGAAAAAAACTTATGTAAGGAGGAAATAATTTCAAAGAGATAAGAAATAGATGTAAGAAATGTACATATAGATAATAATAGAAGCAGCCATGTGTTCATAAAAGGTAATTGTTTGTATTTGTAAAACTATTAAATATGTAAATTATCTAATGTAATAATTGTATTATAAACTGAAAGTTTATAATCAGGAAAGATCCTTTATAATTTTAAGCCTGTGTACTTAGGCGACCAATTTCTGCAAGCAGTGCATCACACTAAGCTTTGAAGTCGACAGGAGAGACTTTATTGATTGTGACTTTTATCTTTGATTCAGAATTGTATTTGTTAGTGGACACCAGGAGTTTGAATGAATAGTGATGTGATAGAAGCCTTTTAATCACTAAGAAAGGTGTTTCTGTTGTTGTTGCATCATTTTCCAGTGCACAAAGCTCTTTTGTAGTTTTGCGTAGCAAGTGAATGCCAATGTCATCAAATGCAGTGCCCTAAAGAGTACCTGTGGCATCTTGTAACTTTACTGGCAAGAGGTAACTATAGTTGCAGTTTTGCATAATCATTTCACATCTAGGGTAGAACCAAGAATCATCAGCTTGTTGTGTACATTTTTTTTGCAAGGCCTTCCATTGACTATTAGTGGACAAGCTGCGTAATAGAAACTTTTATCAATTACGTTTACAAAATGTAGAACAACCAACAAAGTAGTCTGAATTATTTCTGGTTTGATACTCATCCTCTCACGGATTGAAGAAATAGTCATTCTACTATATTTCCCATCTATGTGGATAGTTTCTAGAATAAAGGGTGCAACAAACAAAGGGTCCTTTCCTCTTAATGTTAGAGGTTCTGCCTCTGGAAAAGGTGGGTTGATATGTAATGTGGTGGTAGCTATTATGTTTATAAGCTTTCCATTGAAATAGCCAACACGAGCATAACATAAAGCAAGGATAACCACACTATCATTGGTCAACATGTTTTTCAATTCTAGGCCTCTTTGTTCTGCCATTGGACCCCATAGGTTGATGTCAATTGTTGGTCCAGACAGATCATTAATTTTGACAACTCACTTCTGTGTTTGACTGTCATCTTTCCTGTGTATTATATCTCCAACGTATAAAACAAGACCAATTATGTCAACCAACGTGTTATTGGTTAGATGAAACAATTCACTAATGGGCATGAAAGGAGAACGTTGTTGATCTGCTTGTTCTTCATTGGTGCAACGTTTTAGTATGGATGTATCAGATGAGATGATTTCTAAATGATTGTTTAGTTTGTTGTACCTTGTGTTCGCTTCCTTAATGGATCCCTTTGAAATAATATTTTCAGAAGTCGTCGTTTGCGGGGATGGCAATTCAGTAGAAAACTGAAGAGATCGTTTAGATGTTGATGGTGTGTCCTTAGACATTATTTCTGGTTGTTTTTCTTTGAACAGGTATACTGGATTACCAAAGAACGGACAATCACTTTGTTTTACTTGCAGACTAAGTATTACAATAGTCTTGTGAAAAGAAAAGACTTCTTTTTAAAATACTCTCAATTATACTTGAAAAAAAATTAAATAGAGATGAAACATATCGTATTTAATAACCATAGTTTGTTTCCTACCTCGTGTTCCATATGTATCTGCATGTATAACTTGATAACTGAACTATTGTGCCTATTTTTAGAATATTTGAATCTATTAGAATAATATATTTAGAAGGCAAGATTGCTAACTGCATGTATGTGCCATCAGATAACACTAATTTATGTCTGTCAGTATCATCTGTGTTGTTCTGCATTTTCTGAAATGACAAAACTTGTAGCAATGTTGAAGGAAGTTCATCCCCACTATTGATAGATTGAATTGCAAAAGGGGTAGGGGCATACTCTTGGGTATTTTCCTACAAAAAATAATATGAATATACAAGATTTAATTTTAACGCTAAGCAAGTCATACATGTGCTTACTTGTTAATGTAAAGCATGTGTTAGTAGAGTATGTAATCAAGCTATGTTATCTATAGAGTATTCATCTACTTTTGGACTATGCTATAAAAAAGGGTGCACGTGGTAATGAAAAGGATGGTATGTAAAAGAGAGATGTATTGTCAAAAAAAGAACATAAAAGCTTCGTATTTTGAAAAGGTTTGATAATTTAGCTTACCAAACTGTCAATTGTGGAGTGCTCTATTGGTTCAGAGGTGGTTGCTGGAGATGCCATTGTGGATATAAACCTTTTTGGTTTGAGACAAATCTCACAACTTAGCGTACATGCCAATTCATGTTATGACATAAAGTTAATTTATTTAATCCTAAAAGTTTTATTTATTGGAAGATTTGAATATTGTATAGCTTGTATGAAATAAACAGAATGTCATGCAAGGATATTGTAATTACCTGTTTGTTAGTTTCAAAATCCTTTTAGATTTAATCTGATAATAAATTTCACGTCGCCTTGACTGGTATATTGATTTGCAGAATAAAGTTGATTGAGTTCCTATTATGACGTTTAAAATATTATGTTAGAATAGATTGAATGCCATAATGGGTAGACTAATTCATTGTGGTTGGTAAATATGCAACAAAATCCTACTAAATAGAAAAACTGTTGTTAATTCAAATTGAGGATTGTACTTCTTTTTCTGTATTGTGTTATTTAGTAGTTATTCAGTTTGGGAAAGTTTAGGTAAGTGGTGAAGTAAGCGTATTGAAGATGGAGAAATTATAGCTACACTAAGGTGGAATTTTTTTTTATGATTTTGACAGTTAAAAGTAAATTACAAGCATGATGAATTGTATTTCTTATATCAGAATACAATCACAACACGAGTTAAACTGATCAAAGGCATATATGCATAAGAACAACAAAATCAACTCACCATAGACTAATGATGATAGAGTTTAAGATTTTGTTTGAAATGGTAATGAACTGATCATAATGTGATTGAAACGTGTATTCAAAAGGACAATTGGTCATATGCTGACAAGCTTAAAAAACCTAAAGTATCACTTTATGATTTACATATTTGAGAACATGTTAGCAAAATATGACTTCATCTCATCTAAGACCATTCAAAATATGAGATGCATTTGTTTGTTTCGAATGTTAATCAAAATATGAATGTAGCTTTTCAAAGACTCAATAATTACAGAAACAGAGGATCTACTCAAGCAACCCATCCAAGCTCGTTATCACTCCATTTAAATACTCTGTCTCCCGATGTGAAAATAACTGTTGGATCAATTAATTGTTTAGCACTTGGTATTGGTAGAGGCACTAATTCGATACTATGTATGGTTGTTACAACACTACAAGATGTAGAGAGGTTTTCTGTTGATTGGTTGGGTAATTTATATTCGTAGTGCTGAATTATCTTTCTGAGGTTGCTCTTTAACTTGTTGCTCTCTTGCAACATCCTTTCAATGACATTGTTAATGTCCTTTGTTTCTTTCAATCTTCTATCCATTGTTGAAATTTGATTGTGTTAGTGTGGTTGTTTTTTGTTGGAATGACATAATGAAAATGCATTACTAAAAAAAGTGAACATAAAATAATAAGAGAGCTTATCTTAAAGCATATCATTTTTTTTTGTAAATCCTAACAAATTTTCTATTGACTGATTATAAAAACTTGTAATAATTGGTTAAAGACTTTAACTTATGTAAATCTACTAATGATGCAAGTTTGACATGGCATAAATCAGATGCATTTCAACAAAAGACTATGTAAGATGCTGGTGTTGGTAGCATGGGCGATGGAGGGTGGATAATAAGAATTTCATGGCTGCAATAAATACTTTTGGTTGGGAACAATACAGCCTACAAAAGAAATAATTGTCAAAAAAGCACTCCATGACATTTTCTTTTAGTACATCATGTTGCATACAGTAGCATTTGGGATGGTGGGTGAAAGATACAGTAGCATTTGGGATGGTGGGTGGAAGACTTTAAATTTGAAGAACAACACGTAATGTTAAAAATAATATAGAAAATGATTTTCAAACTGCAAAGTAATGTAACAAATGTAGCATTACTAACGTTCAAAAGTTTTGTGGGTTAAGTAGTGATGCTTTCTTATAGTAGTAATTAATGACAAGTCTCTGTTTCTGCACATGTGCATTTGATAGATGAATCTTTCAAATGCATGGTTTCACATTTTATTGTTTGTCATATCATAACATCCAATAGTGTAATGTCATTTATGCCAATCTATGTATACTGCAATAGAGCATAACCATGAATGGCATTACAGTGTTCTTGCTAAGTGAATTAGATCTCTAAAATGTAAAAAAACTTGCACCCTAGAAGAAAACTGTTCATTTTCTTGTTACACTCTCTTGGTTATTGCTCTTTCATAATCTTGTTAATGATTACTGACTTTGTGGATATATAAATTTCATAATGGATTTACATATATGTATATATATGCATGTACTTATATCTAAAACTACTATGAACACTTTTAATAATTTTAATATAAATACATGTACACACACACACACACACACACACACACACACACACACACACACACACAAACATGTATATAAATGTATATACATTGTTTGTGGCCGACAATGCTTTCACTCTGCAAGACAAGTGCTTACTTTGGTTTATTTTAGGATGTGTCCATATATATATCCATGTGTATATATACAGATATACATGTGTATATAGATGTAGATACACGTATACATATACATGTATAAGCAACACTAACTGTTTTAAGAAAATCTAATATATATATATATATATATATATATATATATATATATATATATATATATATATCTATATATATATCTATATATATATATATATATATATATATATATATATATATATATACATGGATATATATTTAAGTATGGCTATGAATGCTTTCACTCTGCAAGGTAAGTATTCACTTTTACAATTTAAAGGGTTTGTGAAACAAATAGAACTATAAAAAGTTAAAAAACTTCCACTCTACAAGGGAACTGTACACTTTCTTGTTACTCTCTCTTGGTTATTGCTCTTTCGTAATCTTGTTAATGATTACTAACTTTGTGGTATATAAATTTCAGAATGGATTTACATATATGTATATATGTATATATATACATGTATTTATATCTATAAGTACTATGAAGACTTTTAATAAATCTAATATAAATACATGTATATAGATGTATACACATTGTTGCTGGTCGTCAATGCTTTCACTCTGCAAGATAATTGCTTACTTTAACTTATTTTAGGATCTTTCCATATATATATATATATATCCATGTGTATATATATAGGTATACATGTGTATACACATGTACATACACGTATATATATATACATGTATTTACATGTATAAGCAACACTAACTGTTTTAAGGAAATCTAATATATATACATGTATATCTATATATATATATATACACATGTATATATATATTTAAATATGAGTGTGAACTTAATCCAACGTTACCATAAAATTTGCAAACCAAAATACTTAGCACAACAAGAAAACAAAATACATTTTATGGTTCGTAGCGGCCATAAACAACATTGACATTCGTGTGCATGGTCGGGGAGGAAAACATTAAAGACAACATTGCTTCAAAAAATGAGCGCACATACTAACGCCACCCCAAGCGGACAACTCACGACACAAAAAGAAACCCAACGCACAAGTCACCACGACAGGAAGAATTCTAGGGACAAACATTTCGGTCGTTGCCAGAATATCTTACACATTCGCGGTGGAATTCTCCCACTAAAAAGGGTACAATTCTTGCAGAAATTATAATCAGTAAATGAGAGCACTAAAGCTAAACCAATAAACAAACACAAATGCATGTTATAGTTACTCAGTATCCATAAACACTTTGACATGCATGAACAAAGAGCTAGACCAAAGCAAGAAAGATTCCACTAAAAGCCTATTGGCTTAGTTAACAAGTTTTTATTGGATTTATATTGAATGGTCACTTGTTTGCTGACATGCAACACTATAATCTAATTAGTGTGAAGGTATCTACCTTATATAATAAGCTGGTCACAAAATCACAATACTACACATCAATGTCATTATTCTAATGTTATAAATATGGATCATTTTTTAGTCGTTGTTTATCTTGCAGAGTAAAAGCTTTCATGTGCACAAAGTCAGTTCCCATTTGCGTCAGTTTGTGCACATATTTCCTGAAGCAACGCTGTATTTAATGTTTTCATGCCCAACCGTGCGCATGAATGTCAATGTTGTTTATGGCTGTTGGTTAACCGTAAAATGTATCTGGTAATGTTAGATATAGTCATTGATTCAGTTTTTCCACTCGCTGTGATTGTTTTCTTGGTCTCATTTTTGATCTTCTTACCGTGAATGTTTTAGTCTGCAAGGTAAGTGTTTATGAAGGTGTTACCTCTCTCTCTCTCTCTCTCAGTTATTGTTCTTTTGTCATCAAGTTAAACATCTCTGCAGGTGGAAAGTGTTGTATGTTTAATGTTCTATGGTGTCATATCCTCGATTTTTAGCATTATTTTGTTTGTGAACGGTTTTACTCAGCAAGGTAAGTGTTTATTTGTATAGTTTATTTCGTTTGTAAATATATTTTTTATACTGTGCTTATGTGTTTGTTTCGTGTCCTTGCAGGGTTATTACATTGTTTGTGTTGTTCTACTCTTTGTTATCGTCTGTTTTTGGCGTTGTTCTGTTTCTCAATGCTTTTATTCTGCAAGGTAAGTGTTTATTTGTAGAGTTTGTTTTGTTTGTAAAGATTTTGGACGTCAATACTTTCACTCTACAAGGCAAATGTTTATTTTAAAGTTTGTTCCATTTGTAATGCATTTTTTTATGGCGTGCTTATGTTTTTCCGTGGTGTGCTTGCAGGGTTCTTACTTTGTTATGGTCGCTTCAAACTCTAAAATGTAATTTGTTTTATTGTTGTTGTAAGTATTTTTCTCTGCAAATTTTCTGGTAACGTTGGATTTAGTCGCCGAGTTAGGTTTTCTTCTGGCTGTGACTGTTTTGTTGATGTCGTTTCTGAGCTTCTCGCTGTGAATGGTTTTAGTCTGCAAGTTAAGTGTTTATTTTAAAGTTTGTTTCATTTGTAATACATTTTTTATAGTGTGCTTATGTTTTTCCGTGGTGTGCTTGCAGGGTTCTTACTTTGTTTATATTGTTTAACTATTTGTGGACGTCACTACTTTCAGACTACAAGGCACCTGTTCACTTTTACAGGCATTAGGGTTTGTGAAGGTGTTTGGTTGGTCTCTCTCAATTATTGGTGTTTTGTCATCAAGTTAAATATCTTTGCAATTGGTAAGTGTTGTATGTTTAATGTTCTGTGTTCTGTTTGAGAAGGATTTTACTCTGCAAGGTAAGTGTTTACTAATGTTTCTATTCCATTGTTGTTAATTTACAACGTTATTTATGTGATTAGTGTTGTCTGCACATGAAGACTTTTACTCTGTAAGATAAATAGACTTTTATCTATAAATCCTAGAGACTTCAGAATGGAGTTATTAAAATAGAGATTTGATTAAACTATACATATATACATACACACATGTGTATATATATATACATGTATATATATGCCTACATGTGTCCATATATATAGATGTATACATGCCTATACGTACATGTATATATATATACATGTGTATATGTACATATACATATATCAGCACTACAAACCATTTTAAGAAAAAACTATCATATATATATATGTACATCATGTGTATATATATGTACATTTGTGTGTATATATGTGTGTGTGTGTGTGTGTGTGCACGCGCGCATGTATTAGCACTAAGAAAATATCTTCACACCAAAATAACACGAATTTTGTAAACAATGACAAATTCTGAACACCAAAATAACACGAATTCTGTAAACAATGACAAATTATGAGCATCATAACATCTACAAACTTTTTTAACAAAATGATAGATATAAATTTTTGTAAGAACATACAATACATGTTCAGAGCTAACATATATTTATGTACAGTAATTAATGTGCGAATTTTACATTTGATTAGCTGCGTAGCTTTGGAAAGGATCTTACCTTCCACAGGCTAAATTTTAATAGATAAGCACCTAGTTGAAGAAAACAGAGCCCTAAAACGTAACACCACTAAGAACCTACCACCAACAACGATGAAAACATTAAACATGGAAAACCTATAAATGAAGCATACTTGTAAAAGAAGAAATTAAGAAGTTTCTACTTGCCTTGCAGAGCAAAAGGATTCACAACCAGAAAGAATAAAACAACAACAATAACTCTGCAAATTAACAGGATTAGAAAAGAGTAATAACAGAGAAAGACCCACAAATAAAAAACACAGACCAACAAATTAGAAACCAAAAAAAGGACACTTGCCTTGCAGACTGAAAGGATTCACACCGAGGAAAAATTCTAACCAAAGTTCTCTACAATAAGTGATAGAGACCGAGAAATTAGAAGCCAAACAAAGAACATTTGCCTTGCAGAGTGAAAGTATTGATGTCCAAAATCTTTACAAACAAAACAAACTGTAAAAATAAACACTTACCTTGCAGACTAAAAGCATCGACAAATAGAAAAATGCCAAAAATAGAGGATATTCAACCAAAGAACATTAAACATACAACACTTAGCAACCGTAAACCTTATTAACTAGGTCACGAAAGAGCAATAACCGAGACAGAAATACCAAACACCTTCACAAACTCTAATAACTTTTAAAGTGAACAATACCCTTGCAGAGTGAAAGTATTGACATCCATAAAAAGTGGAAAAACACAAACAATGTAATAATCATGCAAGGACACGAAATAAACACATAAGCACAATATAAAAAATATATTTACAAACGAAATAAACTGTACAAATAAACACTTACCATGCAGAGTAAAACCGCTCACAAACATAATAATGCTAAAAACCGAGGATATGAAACCACAGAACATTAAACATACAACACTTTCCAACTACAGAGATGTTTAACTTGATGACAAAAGAACAATAACCGAGAGAGAGAGAGAGGTAACACCTTCACAAACCCTAATACCTGTAAGAGTGAACACTTGCGTTGCAGAGTGAAAGCAACAAAGTAATAACCCTGCAAGTACACTATAATAATACATAAGCACACTTTAAAAAAGCATCTTTACAAACGAAATAAACTTTAAAACTAAACACTCACCTTGCAGAGTAAAATCCTTCTCAAACAGAACATCGAACATTAAACATACAACACTTACCAACTGCAAAGATATTTAACTTGATGACAAAAGAGCAATAACCGAGAGACACCGAGCAAACACCTTCACAAACCCTAATACATGTAAAAGTGAATAGGTGCCTTGCAAACTGAAAGTAGTCATTTTCACAAACAGTTAAACAACATAAACAAAGTAAGAACCCTGCAAGCACACCACGGGAAAAATAAGAACACTATAAAACAATGCGTTACAAATGAAACAAACTTTAAAATAAACACTTACCTTGCAGACTAAAACCATTCACAGCGAGAAGCTCAAAAATGAGACCAACAAAACAGTCACAACCAGAAGAAAACCTAATTCGACGACTACATCCAATGTTACCCGAAAATTTGCAGAGCAAAATAATTACGACAACAACAAAACAAATTACATTTTAGGGTTCGAAGCGGCCATAAAGAACGTCGACATTCGTGCGCACGGTCGGGGATGAAAACATTAAAGACAACGTCGCTTCAAAAAATGAGTGCACGCACGGATGCCACCGCAAGCAGACAACTGGCGACAGAAAACAAAACTGAACGCACACGTCACCACGCCGGGAAAAACACCTGCGACAAACATTCCGGCGGTTGCCGGAATGTCTTGCACTTTCATGGCGAGATTCTCCAACTAAAAGCCTATCGACTTAAAAATAATTTAATTGTATAATAAAATAATTATTAATATATTAATAAGTATAATTATTATAAAATATATACAAATTTAAAATAAAAAATAAAAAATAAATATTAAATAAAAATACATAAAATTTTATTTTTAAATCTTATGTGTATAATGGCCTCTAGGGGAAGAGCACCAGTAGTTGAGCATGTATCAATTGTTGTGAGGGTTGTTGATACCTTTTGTTCCAAAAATTGAATAAATAAAACCTATTGTTTGAAAAATAAAATATCAATTTTTGTTAGGAAATGTACTAATAGTTGTTAGGAAATGTACTAATATTGTAAAAAGTAACCAATCAGGTGATGCCACATCAGCTGCCACTTTTTTTTGGGGCTGTTTTGGACACCTTGGAAAAAAGCATGCTAATGTGGCACCGAAAGCTTAGTTATAAGAAGGGGACTTGCCAAATAAACTATTGTAAAAAATTGGGAGTGATTTGAAATTTCCACGTAAGATTTTGAGAAGCGCGAAATTAGGGTGCTCAACTACTGATGCTCTTCCCCTAATTGTGATGTTTGTGTTAAAAAAAGTTATTTGATTCTACCCATCAGTTGCTTTTATATTGTTTGAACTATTTTAAAAATATTTAAACCTATTTTATTGGTTGTTGGCGAAGCCCTTTATCCTCATTCAAACATATGCAATTTACGTTATAAAAACAAGAGACGCGAAGCGTCATGTTCCTGCCGAGAGTTAAAAATTGGATGGTAGAGGAGAATAGGAAATGTATGGGTGGTAGAGGGGAGGTACAAAAGGTTAATGTACATGTTAGGTATAATGGTAAAGAACAACAATACCTTGATGGTTTTTCCAAGAAGGAATACTGATAATTAC